>NC_080572.1:126810660-127124312 GCF_030247185.1 Malaya genurostris
TCATCTTCTTCTAATGGCAGTCTACCTACAAATATTCCTTCAATGCCATTCGCTTCTTTAAATGAAGTCGATTTAGGCGATATAACTGAAAATAAAATGACCTACAAGATCAACTTTTTCAAATGATCATCCAAATGAATTCAACTTCATCACTTTTTGTAGCATTTCAAATCGGATGGAAATTTGCAAATAATATTATAATGAATTTAAAATTTAACAGTGATGCTAAATAATTATTTGAATATTTTAAATTGGAATGCTCGATCTTTGAAATCGAGTGAAGATGAGTTTTATAATTTTCTCAAAGTTCACAAAATTCATATTGCCATTGTGACAGAAACTTTTCTTAAACCAAATGTAAAATTGAAAAGTAATCCACATTATGTGGTTCATCGATTTGACAGGTTTACTGGAATGGGTGGTGGAGTTGCCATTTTTGTCCAACGGCAAATTAAACATCGAATTTTACCTTCTTTCAATACTAAAGTTATTGAAAGCTTGGGAATCGAAGTTGAAACCATTCATGGAATTTATTTCATCGCTGGAGCATATTTGCCATTCCAATGCACCGGCGAACAATTAAATTTCTTTAAAGGCGATTTGCAAAAACTTACAAGATATCGATCGAAATTTTTCGTAATAGGGGACTTAAATGCTAAGCATGTCCAGTGGAATTGTAGGCAAAATAACAGTAATGGTAAAATACTTCATAATCAACTCTCAGCTGGTTCCTTCACAGTTCTTCATCCCAGTAATCCTACTTGTTTCTCTTCCGTGAAAAACCCGTCTACAATTGATCTGGTTCTAACAGATCAAAGTCACAATTGTAGTGAACCGATTACTCATGCTGACTTTGACTCAGATCATCTTCCTGTAACATTCAGACTTTCCAACGAAGCCATAATTAATCCAATTAGTTATATTTTCAACTATCATAGAGCTAATTGGTTGGATTACAGATCTCACATTGAAAATCATGTGGATGATGAAACTATTTTAGAAAATTCTGCGGACATCGACACAGCAATTGATAATTTGAATCATTATATTATCGAAGCTAGAAATCTTTCAGTTCCCAAAGCTCAAACTAAATTAAATTCTCCTATCATCGATGACAATCTTCAACTGCTCATTCGGTTGAAGAATGTTCGTCGACGACAATATCAACGTTCTCGTGATCCTGCTATGAAAAACATAGTTAAGGATTTACAAAAAGAAATTAAACATAGATTTACTCTTTTGCGAAATGAAAATTTCACTAAAGAAGTTGAACAAATTAAACCATATTCTAAACCTTTCTGGAAACTTTCTAAGGTTCTTAAGAAACCTCAGAAACCAATTCCTGCTCTCAAGGAAGGAAATCAAATACTTCTTACAAATGGTGAAAAAGCTCAAAAGCTAGCTCAGCAGTTCGAGAGTGTCCACAATTTTAATTTAAACGTTGTGAGTCCTATTGAAAATGAAGTCTCACTGAAATATGATCATATTTCAACCCAAGTGTTATCACACGATGACATTATTGAGACGAATTTTGATGAAATTAAATCAATTATTAGGAAACTCAAAAACATGAAGGCTCCTGGCAATGATAGAATTTTTAATATTCTTATTAAAAATCTTCCCGATGTTGCCTTGAGACTCCTGGTTAAAATTTTCAACAAGTGTTTTTCATTAGCTTACTTCCCAAAAAGATGGAAAAACGCTAAAGTAATTCCTATCCTAAAACCTGATAAAAACCCAGCAGAAACATCAAGCTATCGACCAATTAGCTTACTTTCTTCTATCAGTAAACTTTTTGAAAAAATTATCTTGTTGAGAATGATGACTCATATAAATGAGAATTCAATTTTTTACCAGAGCAGTTTGGATTTCGTCATGAACATTCAATTTTTTTACCAGAGCAGTTTGGATTTCGTCATGAACATTCAACTACTCATCAACTTGTAAGAGTTACGAACATGATAAAAACAAATAAATCTTCTGGGTTATCCACTGGAGTTGCTCTTCTAGACATAGAAAAAGCATTCGACAGTGTTTGGCACAAAGGTTTAATAGCAAAAATGTCTGATTTCCAGTTTCCTATTTATTTGATCAAAATGATTCAAAATTATTTAACTGATCGTACTCTTCAGGTTAGCTATCAGAATTGTAAATCTGAATTGCTACCCGTACGAGCCGGTGTTCCGCAGGGTTCGAGTGTAGCTCCAATCTTGTATAATATTTTCACTTCTGATCTTCCAAATCTACCCGTTGGCTGTCAGAAATCGCTATTCTGTGACGACACAAGTCTGTTAGCAACAGGTAGAAATCTAAGAGTGATCTGCAGTCGCCTACAAAGAAGTTTAAATATGTTCAGCGATTATCTGTCAAAATGGAAAATTAAACCAAATGCAGCAAAAACGCAATTAATTATCTTTCCTCACAAGCCAAGAGCTTCTTTTCTCAAACCAAACAATAATCACATTCTCAAATTGAATGGCTTGGAATTGACATGGTCTGATCAAGCTAAATACTTAGGTTTAACGTATGACAAAAAACTCACTTTCAAGGATCACATTGAAGGAATCCAGGCAAAGTGTAATAAATATATTAAATGTTTATATCCTCTTATAAACAGAAATTCTAAGCTCTGTCTAAAAAACAAATTGTTAATTTATAAACAAATTTTCAGACCAGCCATGCTTTATGCGGTACCAATTTGGTCAAACTGTTGTTCCACCAGGAAGAAAACGCTTCAAAGGATTCAGAATAAAATTCTGAAAATGATTCTGAAGCGTCCTCCCTGGTTTAGTACAAATGAGTTACACAGACTCACAAATATAGAACCATTAGATGTAATGTCACATAATATTATAAGCAAATTCCGACAAAAATCGATGCAATCTTCAATTGAATCGATTCGCTCTCTGTATTAGTTAGTAAGTTAGTATATAAGTTCCTTTTCCCCATTACACAATACAAGTAGGTTTAGAATTTTCCCTACACAAAAATCTCAGAATTGCGGAAGCAAATGATGTCTTCATGGTAATAACCAAATCATATATATATATATATATATATATATATATATAACAGGGCTGAAAAGTCACCACTTGTGGCTGAACACCCAATTTAAATCTTAATAATTTAATTTTAACTCATATTCCAATAAATAGTTATTTAAAAAAAAAACTATTTGGAATGTGGAAAAGAATATTTTGGTTCATATTTACCACTCTACGTGTATCGAAAATACCGCAGTAGTTATTTGTCAGTTGCATATTTATTCAGTGTAGATTATTTTATTGATGGAAATATAATAATTAAATGTTTCACGAATCACTTCGGTGTGGAACTGAAGTGTAGTGGAAATTCAGCATCAAAATATCAACGGAGACTCTTCCCACCTTCGATTATCTTTTTGCCGATATTTTTGTGGGTGAAAACTCGTCATTAAGTTTTGCTGGCACAAAAACACTTGTGAACTTCGAGGTTTTGAGTTCTGTGTATGCTTGTTTCATGCATGAAAATCTCGGAACTCACTTAGTTTTTATGAAAAATCTCTTGAACTGAGTTGGTACGATTGATAACGAATTTTTATCGTGAGTACGACTTACTACACTTTGAGGCGCCTTTTCAAAATTAACCCTTTGAGAGAGTGATAAGTTTTTTATTGTGATTATCGTTTGTTGTATCTAACGTATCAACATAATTTTTGCTACATGCCATCGGAAATATAATCATCAATTTATCAATTTAAATTCAAAATCAAAGTTTTTTGAAAAAATCGAAATTTTTCAACTTAAACATGTATGGCAACAACACTGAAGTGTTTCGATTGTACACTATTGAAAAACCTGTCCGATTTGACCCATTTAAGCACCAGCTAATCAGAATGCATTTAGAGGTAGAGAACAAAATATCTGCTGCTGTACAACTGTATTGGTATAAGAGGTGAACATTCAACTTATTCCCATTATTTTCTGTGCAACGGTAGTCGGAACAAGACGATTATTCGTCATCTAACACTCGATGTGGATAGACGAATAACCTACTACGACTAATTTCGATTTTGTTTTATTTTTTATTCGCAGTTGTCTACCTACCCAAGCTATGGGTAAAACGCGCCATAGATCCGAGAAGTATCCAAAGGATGCTAAGCGTCTGAAGCCAAGTGATGTAGAGGTAAACGACCGTTTGCTGAGTAAAAACCAATATGATGATCTGCCAGTTGATGTCGAAGAGGATCTGCAGAAGAAAGAAAAAATGCCGCCTTTCTACCTGAAGGGCTTCCCACCAACTCTACGCTCGGATTTCAACACACTGATCAGCAAAGGACTACAGGCAACAATCCGTTTATGTACTGAAGGCTACAAAATAACTGTTCCGGCTTTGAACCACTACAAAGGAGTGGAATGTTATCTGAAGCAGACAAAAGCGGAATACTTCACACACGATATTGCCGCCAAAAACCTATGAAGGTTGTACTTCGAGGACTACCCGACATGATGGAAGCCGAACTAAAGCAGGCACTATCGGAGGCTGGACTAAAGCCTATGATGGTGTTTAAAATGAAACGACATAATACGGACAAAAAGTTTAGAGATCAACTGTACCTGATTCATCTGGAGAAGGGCTCCATCACCATGAGTCAACTGAAAACGATTAAACGTTATTTCACATAATTATCGAATGGCAAAAGTATAAACCGGTACATCGGGATGTCACACAGTGCACGAACTGTTTGAACTACGGCCATGGAGCGAGGAATTGCCACATGAAAAGTCGGTGCGGGAAATGTGCCGAACCACACAATACCAACGATTGCCTACTAGATGACATCGCTGTAAAATGTGTGAACTGTGATGGTGACCATCCATCTACTAGCAAATCGTGTCCCAAACGTGCTGAGTTCACAAAAATTCGACAACAGGCGTCCCGTAAACAATCAACGCGCAAGAATGTTCCACAGAAGGATGAAATTAATTTCCCACGGCTCCCACCGAAGAGGGATATTCCGAATTTGCCGCCACTTCCTCGCAGAATGCAAAAGATTCAGCCGCTGAATCACAAAAAAAATCTTCCTCGAAAATCCCTCCTGGATGGGGCAATAATCAACCACAAGCAAAGGATGACTCTGGTGATTTATTCTCTGCTGAACAACTGATCGTCATTTTTGAAACAATGACAACAAAACTACGAAACTGCAGAACGCGGTTAGATCAAATCAACGCCTTAGGCAAATTCATCATCGAATATGCAATATAATGAGTTGGTTATAGTAAATTGAAATGCTTGCTCACTCAGGAGCAAAACTGCTGAATTGTCCGACTATCTTCAAGAGAAGAATGCCGATATTGCTATTTTAACTGAAACTCATCTTAAACCTGAAATTTCTATTTTTATTTCCAATTACAGGATTCACAGGCTCGACAGGACAA
This sequence comes from Malaya genurostris, assembly GCF_030247185.1. Classification (NCBI taxonomy): domain Eukaryota; kingdom Metazoa; phylum Arthropoda; class Insecta; order Diptera; family Culicidae; genus Malaya; species Malaya genurostris. Next base: position 126,816,081 of record NC_080572.1, read on the forward strand.
CTACCAGAGGAGGGGGAGTTGCCATTGCCGTTAAACGATCCATTCAGCACAGGCTTCTGTCAGCCTTTAAATTGCAACTTATAGAAGCCATCGGAATTGAGATTACAACGACGATGGGACCCATCATCATCATTGCAGCGTACTGCCCCAAACAAACCAATCTTCGAGATGGTACGTGTGCATCATTGAAGCGAGATCTGGCTATGCTCACTCGACGACAGAACAAATTCATCATTGCTGGGGACCTGAACGCACGGCATGAGCTGTGGGGAAACAAAAGACAGAATCGAAACGGATTCGTACTTGCCGAAGATTACGAAGCTGGACAATACAACATCCTCGCTCCGGATCAACCTACGCGACTTTCCAGATCGGGAGTTCATTCCATTTTGTATATATTCATCAGCAACATCGCCATAGACAGCTCTCCGGTTGTCTTCAACGAGCTCTCTTCTGACCACTTTCCAGTAATATTGACGTTGGGATCTTCACCAGAAACAGTGCCTATTCAACCTCGGAGGAACTATTATCGCACCGATTGGGTCCATTTTCAACAAATCGCCGACCAACTTATTAATATCGATTTGCCACTTGATTCCCCGATGGAAATCGATGCGGCCCTATCTTCCTTCCAGCATTCAATCACAGTCGCTCGTGATAGGACGGTTCCAGTACAACATATGCCGAGTTCCTCTCTTCAAATTGACAGTGTCACCAAGAAACTCATCCGACTTCGAAATATCTACCGCAGGCAGTATCAACGAACTGGCATCCTAGATAGGAAGACTTCTTATAACAACTTAACTAGGATCATCCAGGAAAGGATATTTGAGCTTCGCAACAGGAACTTCCAGCAAAAGCTTCGAGAAATTCTCCCACATTCAAAACCCTTCTGGTCCTTACCGAAGCTTATTCATCCTCTGCTGCCACCCCAGGACCCAGCTGAAGGAATACCTTTAATCACACCAGTAGAGAAGGCAAATGCGCTAGGCCAGCAGTTTGTGTGTTCTCACAATTTAGGACTTAACATTGTTAGTCCACATGAAAGAGCCGTTGCTGATAGCGTAGCTGAGGTTGACCAATCAGACAGCTTGGTTCCTGAGGAAAGTAGAGTCACTGCGAATGAGCTGATGGCTATTGTGAAAAAATCCAAAAATATGCAGGCCCCCGGTTTCGACAACACATTCAACATTGAGCTGAAACATTTGAGTATTCGCTCATTTGTCTTCTTAGCTAAAATTTTTAACAGGTGCTGGGAGCTTGGTTACTTCCCTTCAAAGTGGAAGTTAGCTAAAGTTATCCCAGTTTTGAAACCGGGGAAAGATCTTTCCTTTTCCAAGAGCTATCGGCCCATTAGCTTACTCTCTGCCCTATCCAAGCTGTTTGAAAAGTCAATACAAAGGCGAATTCTCGCTTTCGCAGATGAACAGGATATATTACTGGAAGAACAGTTTAGGTTCCGGAAAGGAAGATCCACCATTCACCAACTCACAAGGGTTAACAACGTCATCCAGCAAAAAAATCAGTGTCCAAAACGACTGCCATGGCAATATTGGATATTGAAAAGGCATTCGATAATGTGTGGCACGATGTCCTGGTGTTTAAACTGCATCAGTATAATTTTCCCATGTATCTTATTAAAATTAACAAAAATTTTCTTGCAGATAGAGCATTCCAGGTTTCCCTGAATAATGCACTTTCAGAAAGATTTACTATTCCTGCTGGTGTACCACAAGGATGTATCCTAGGTCCCATCCTATACAACATTTTTACATCAGACATCCCACCTCTTCCATTCATTCCTTTCGTGACCGTCGTATCGATCGGATGGTAGTTTGCATTAGAGCAGCTGTGCGTTAATCCATTCTAATCCGTTTCAAGGTCATTTAATATCAGATCTTTTGTCGTGAGCTTGTACGGTAGATCAATACAGTATAAACAATAAATACCGTTAGACAGTGCCGGGTGCTATTGTGTTAAAACAATAAGAACAGTGAATCGACGTTTAGTGTGGTGCCGTGAACCGGTGCTGTGTGCATATTTATTCTCGGAGGTCGTTGTAACTAACGCTTGGCCTCAGCGGCCGAGTTGCTACGGATCATTAGCTAAGTATAATATTTTTTCCCTTCGTGTCCCTTTATCGTCTTATATTTTGACTCCCCCTATAATTTGCGCGGAACCTCAGCCGCGCTATGGCAAGTCCATTAAATTCTCCCCTGTCCCCCGAAGATAAAATGGAAACAGATTTTAAATCTGCCCCAAATAGTAAAACTCACCGGGTTAAACAGTATCCCGAAGAGCCTTCACCCTCGGCCGGCCTTTATGTGGTTTATTTTCGGACCAAAGAGAAGAATAAACCGCTTAATATTTTGAAAATATCTAAAGACTTGGAGTCGAAATATGCAACATTGAAATCTATTTCAAAAATTCGTCCCGATAAGCTCAGGGTCTCGTTGACCAGTCTGAAACATGCTAATGAGATCGCTCGAAACGACCACTTTACGCGGGACTACCGCGTCTACATACCAGCTCGCGAAGTCGAGATAGACGGAGTGATCACGGATCCAAGTCTGACATGCGAGGACATTCTCAAACATGGGGTCGGATGTTTTAAAGATCCCTTGCTTAAGAATGTCAAGATACTGGACTGCAAACGTTTGCATTCAGTATCGATCGCCGCGGATGGGACAAAGTCTTATCCCCACTCGGACTCGTATCGGGTGACCTTCTCCGGCTCGGCTTTGCCGAAATTCGTTCTCCTGGCCAGGGTTCGTCTACCTGTACGACTTTTCGTACCACGGGTAATGAATTGCACTAGTTGTCAACAACTAGGACACACAGCTTCCCATTGTGGAAATCGGCCCCGCTGCTCGAAGTGTGGAGAGAGTCATGCGGATGGCGTTTGCGACAGAAACATTGAAAAGTGTCTTTATTGTGGGGCGGCCCCGCATGACCTCACAGCATGTTCTGCGTATAAATTGCGTGGAGATCATTTGAAACGATCTCTCAAGCAACGATCAAACCGCTCGTTCGCAGAAATGCTGAAAATCGCCACACCACCTGAACAGAACCCCTACACCTGTTTGTCTACGGACGATTGCGACTCTGACGATCCTCAAGAAGGTACATCTTCAACTGTCCCTCGTAGTTTTAGGAAGAGGAAAAATATATCATCTCCTAAACTCCCTAGAAAGGGTTCGAAGATATCTCTTGAAGGCCCTCCAAAAGTAACAGCAGAAGGAAGTGTTGGTAAAAAAAACGAAAAGAAGAAGCCAAAAGCTCCTAGTTCCGGAGACTTGAAATCGGAGAAAGAATATCCAACACTTCCGGGGACACCCAAAACCCCGAAAGTCCCCAAGGAACCAGAAAACACATCAAGTGCTGGACTTGTAAAATTCAGTGACATTGTGGACTTTATATTTTCCGTCTTCAACATTTCTGACCCCCTAAAAGGTATTTTGATGACTTTCCTGCCAAAAGTTAAAATGTTTTTGATGCAGCTGACTGCAAAATGGCCCCTCCTCTCAGCAATCGTTTCCTTCGATGGCTAATTTTTCGAACGAGGTCAAGGATTCGATCACTGTTTTACAGTGGAACTGTAGAAGTATCATCCCGAAAATAGATCCTTTTAAATACTTAGTAAATAATCTGAAATGTGACGCATTTGCATTGTGCGAAACTTGGTTAACTTCTGATGTATCACTAAACTTCCACGATTTTAACATTATTCGCCTGGATCGAGATAATCCCTACGGAGGAGTACTTTTGGGGATCAAAAAGTGCTATTCCTTCTTTCGAATTAACCTCCCCTCGATATCAGGTATTGAAGTTGTCGCATGTCATGTCACAATTAAAGGCAAGGACCTTTGTATTGCTTCCATCTATATTCCCCCTAGAGCCTCAGTTGGGTACCACTGGCTCAGCAGTATCATGCAACTTCTTCCCGCACCGACGTTAGTTTTAGGAGACTTTAACTCTCACGGTACGGGATGGGGTTGTCTTCATGATGATAACAGATCAGCTATGATCCATGATATTTGCGACAACTTCAATATGACAATCTTGAATACGGGAGAAATGACACGAATTCCCGCACCACCAGCAAGACCAAGTGCGCTGGACTTATCCCTCTGCTCGACATCGCTACGGTTGGATTGCACGTGGAAGGTAATCCCTGATCCCCACGGTAGCGATCATCTGCCTATCGTAATTTCAATCGCCAGCGGATTAAGACCATCGGAAACAATCAATGTTTTGTATGACCTCACACGAAATATTGATTGGAAATGCTACGCAATATCGATATCTGAGAAACTAGAAACAACACAAGAACTTCCTCCGGAGGAAGAGTATACGTTTATGGCTGGCTTGATTCTCGACACTGCGATTCAAGCTCAGACGAAACGTATACCCGGCGCGAATACTAACATTCTTCCTCCCAACCCGTGGTGGGACAAAGAGTGCTCATCACTGAATGCGGAAAGATCTTTAGCATTCAAAAAGTTCAGAAAATATGGAACACCTGATAATTATAGAAATTACGCAGCGCTAGATAAGCAAATGAAGAACTTAGTTAAAGCAAAGAAACTAGGTTACTGGCGACGGTTTGTTGACGGATTAACAAAAGAAACATCGATGAGCACTCTTTGGAACACAGCCCGACGAATGCGCAACCAAAACACAACGAACGAAAGCGAGGAATATTCTAACCGCTGGATATTCGATTTCGCTAAAAAAGTATGTCCTGATTCTGTTCCGGAACAGAAGATATCCCGCGCCGCGACTTCGAATACAAACGAAACACCGTTTTCGATGGTAGAGTTCTCACTTGCGCTCTTGTCGTGTAACAATAAGGCCCCGGGGTTAGACAGAATTAAATTCAACTTGTTGAAAAATCTTCCTGACTCTGCCAAAAGGCGCTTGCTGAATTTGTTTAACAAGTTCCTCGAGGGTAATATTGTTCCACACGACTGGAGACAAGTGAGAGTTATCGCCATTCAAAAACCTGGGAAACCAGCCTCCGATCACAATTCGTATCGGCCGATTGCTATGCTTTCCATTATCCGGAAGTTGCTCGAAAAAATGATTCTCTTCCGTCTAGACAATTGGGTCGAGACTAATGGTTTACTTTCAGATACACAATTCGGCTTCCGCAGGGGTAAAGGAACGAACGATTGTCTTGCGTTGCTCTCAACCGAAATTCAAATGGCATTTGCTCGTAAAGAACAAATGGCATCAGTATTTCTAGATATCAAGGGGGCTTTTGATTCAGTTTCTATAAATATCCTATCTAAGAAGCTGCACCAGCATGGTCTTTCGCCGGTTTTGAACACCTTTTTACATAATCTATTGTCCGAGAAACACATGTATTTTGCACATGGTGATTTGTCGACAATACGATTCAGTTACATGGGTCTTCCTCAGGGCTCATGCTTAAGCCCCCTTTTATACAACTTTTACGTAAACAACATTGATGAATGTATCAACACATCTTGCACGCTAAGACAACTTGCCGACGACAGCGTTGTGTCCATTATAGGACCCAAAGCTACCGATCTCCAAGGACCATTACAAGATACCCTCGACAACTTGTCGACATGGGCTCTTCAAATGGGTATCGAGTTCTCTACGGAGAAAACTGAGCTGGTCGTATTTTCAAGAAAGCGAGAACCAGCACAATTACAGCTTCAACTAGGGGGTGAAACCATAGCTCAGGCCTTCACATTTAAATATCTCGGGGTCTGGTTCGACTCCAAAGGCACCTGGGGATGTCACATTAGATATCTGAAACAAAAATGCCAGCAGAGAATCAATTTTCTTCGCACAATAACCGGAACTTGGTGGGGTGCAAACCCAGGAGACCTGATCAGGCTGTACCAAACAACGATATTGTCCGTAATGGAATATGGATGCTTCTGCTTCCGATCCGCCGCGAACACCCATTTCATTAAACTGGAAAGAATTCAGTATCGTTGTTTGCGTATTGCCTTAGGTTGCATGCAGTCGACTCATACGATGAGTCTCGAAGTGCTCGCGGGCGTCTTACCGTTGAAAAACCGATTCTGGGATCTCTCATATCGATTGCTAATCCGATGCGATATCTTGAATCCGATGGTGATTGAAAACTTCGAAAGGCTTGTCGAACTCAATTCTCAGACCCGTTTTATGTCCTTGTATTTTGATTACATGGCTCAGAATATTAATCCTTCTTCGTTTGTTTCCAACCGTGCTCATTTCTTGGATACTACTAATTCTACTGTGTTTTTCGACACATCCATGAGAGAAGAAATTCGTGGAATTCCGGATCACGTGCGCCCTCAAGTGGCCCCAAATATTTTTTATAATAAATTTAGAACAGTCAACTGTGAAAAGATGTTTTACACTGACGGATCAAACATCAACAGGTCCACAGGCTTCGGAATCTTCAATCAGAACATCACCGCTTCGTACAAACTCAGTGATCCGGCTTCAGTCTACGTCGCAGAATTAGCTGCTATTCAGTACACCCTCGAGATCATTGAAACCTTGCCCAAAGACCATTACTTCATTGTCACGGACAGTCTAAGTTCAATAGAAGCTCTCCGCGCAGTGAAGCCAGGAAAGTATCCCCCATATTTCCTGGGGAAAATACGGGAACATTTGAGAACTTTATCTGAACGGTCTTATTTAATATCGTTAGTCTGGGTCCCTTCGCATTGTTCCATTCCAGGCAATGAAAAGGCAGACTCATTGGCTAAGGTGGGCGCATTAGAAGGTGATATTTATGAAAGACCAATCTGCTTCAATGAATTTTTCAGTATCTCTCGTCAGAAAACTCTCGAAAGTTGGCAAACTTCATGGAGCAATGGCGAACTGGGACGATGGCTGCATTCCATTATCCCTAGGGTATCGACGAAACCTTGGTTCAGGGGGATGAACGTGAGTCGTGACTTCATTCGTGTAATGTCTCGGCTCATGTCAAACCATTACACCTTCAACGCGCATCTCCGGCGTATTGGAATCGTGGAGAGCGGTCTCTGCGCTTGTGGTGACGGTTATCAGGACATCGAGCATGTCGTATCGACGTGTACGGAGTATCGTGACGCCAGGTCTTTATTAAAGGACTCCCTAAGGGCCCGAGGTAGACCACCTGAAGTTCCGGTCCGAGATGTGTTGGCTAGTCGGGATATCTCTTATATGCTTCTTATATACCAGTACCTCAAACACATTAATATCCAAGTGTAATCTGTTATACCTCGCTCAGAAAGTATAATCTCCACCTACAGGTTCGACACTAACATCCGCCCGATTCTCTCGATCACCGTCCCTGTCCACCATCTTCATTGGAACTAACAAGATCTTTTTTTGTCACTAACTTTTCGTTCCCCCCTTCCATGTCTCTTCACCATCTCGATGGCAACTAATTAGATCTCTGTAGTTTTCAGACATTTTGTTTCCATACCCCCTATTTACCTCGGTTTTCACAATATTTACTTTTTTATTTTCTCATCTCTTCGTAACATCACCATCACCGCCTACGGTCCTACGCTCCAGACGATGACCAGCATGCGGGCCACCCGCCGGGCCTTCGTAGCCTGGGGGTGTTTCCCGCGGACCCACACGGACCGAAGGATGCGGCCAACATGGACATTTGCAAACGCCATATGGGAGACCCTCATGCAATATCCAATTCACCGGCATTACATAATGATACTATTCTAGTTTTAATATAGTCGTAATTAAGATTAGTAAATACCCTTGGCATCTTAGAGCTTAAGCAGTGTGCCTTAAAATTGTATTATAATATTGAATAAAAAAAAAATCCCACCTCTTCCGGGTGGTGGTGTTCTGTCACAATTTGCTGATGATACTGCCATTCTTTACAAAGGTCGTGTCATTAATGCTCTGAAGAATAAACTACAGACAGGTCTGGACGCTTTAACGGAATATTTTACAAGCTGGAAAATTGTGATCAATGCAGCAAAAACTCAGGTCATCTTGTTTCCACATTCAAGATCTCCAAAACTTGTTCCATCAGACGAATGCAGAATACGATTCGGTGATGAGGTCATTCAATGGTCCGATGAAGTTATCTATCTAGGACTCACCTTTGACAGACATCTGATATTCAGGTCACATGTTGACAAAATCGTTCAAAAATGCAGCATACTCATTAGGTCTCTGTATCCGCTGATTTGTAGAACATCTAAACTGTGCCTGAAGAATCAGATGGCTGTCTATAAACAAATCATCTACCCCGCAATTGAATACGCAGTCCCTGTTTGGCGGGGCTGTGCACGAACACACAAACTTAGGCTTCAGCGCATTCAAAGTAAGATCTTAAAGATGATTCTAAATCTACCCCCTTGGACAAGGACTAGTGAAGTACATGAGCTGGCCTCCCTGGATTTACTAGAACAAAAATTCGAACAATACTGCACGAAATTTGAAGAGAGGTGCTCAATTTCTGAAATACAAATAATTCAAAATTTGTACGCATTAGGTGAGGGATAGTTATAAGTAGGTAGATATTTTATAAATAATTAAAATAAATATTATGATTAAATATTATGTAAAACAAGAGTAACTAAAACACCTATTATAAATAACGAATCGTATGAACAACAAAGATGAAAGGCCAAAGGGTCAAAACACTTGTACTGTAGAATGTTGATGTATTACACAAAAATAAGATTAATAAACAGATATTTATGCAAAAAAAAGTCGGAACAAGACATACGGGAGAGCAACACCGAAGATCTTACACTTTTAGAGGGAAGCGAGCAACAGAAACCACATCAACGGCCTGCCAGTTCTGTGTGAATGAAGCGAGCAGCAGCATGGTGCAGCATAGTTGTGTTTGAAAATACCGCTGCTCAAATTTACACCATTCCTGTGTACCGCTGCGACAGTTCTTCGGCACAATTCTGTTGCTCGTTGCTGTTCATTATATTGATACGTTAGGTACAACAAGAGATATTCACGATCAAATATTTATCACTCAATCAGTGGGTAAATTTTGAAAAAGCGCTTCATAGTAAAGTACAGGTATTTACATCCGTACAAAATTAATGGTTGGCCATTTTGAAAACGTGTGTTGATTTCTGTAATTGAACTTGTGGGTTTGTGCTAACGGGTCGTTCTGGTATGAATCTATGATGATCGATGGAGAGAGAACAACAAAGCTGACAACTACTTCGAATAGCTTGGAAACAGCATATAGGCTCATAATATCACGATAGTTTCTCACGTTTCTAAGATCACCATATTTTTAGATCTGCAATATGAACAATTACTTTCAAATGGTTGAGAATATATACGGATAAAAAATCCATTCAAATGTTTGGGGTATGAGCGGTTAGTGGAATGAAACTCAACCGTTTTTGAAAAAAAGTTGTCTTGAATTCCACTATGAAGAATTTTAACTATTTCATTATAATTCTAACGTAATAATCATACTAGTATTTCGAATACTATTTGCACTCATCCTCAGTGTATCAGTGAATCAGAGACTACCATTATTTTTTTCAAAAACGGTTTAAAAATCAAAAACGGTTTAAAAATTATCTAAGTCATGAAAATTTTTATCGGAGATGAGTTTTTGCTCATTTTTTCCATAAATTTCCATGGCATCCACAATACATAGTTCTTTAAACCTAATACATTTCGAATATCATATTAGTATGTTGGTATTCATTAGTTAGTCTAAACACTGTTTTTATCAAGCGATTTACTATTATAAATTACATTAAATAAAATACATTTATTTTGTACATGATCTCATAACTATTTCAGGTTTGTTTCTATCAGTTCATCACTTTTATTCAATATATTAGCTATTGGTTGAACTCATGGAAGAGAAAGGAGTCTAACATAAAATAAAATTTAAATTGGAACTCCAATGGACTTAATGAAATGATAAAGAAGTTGCATGTAAGGAAGATCACGACAAGCAAGAATGTCGCGAACTGGGGCATTGGGTAGTCTACCTTGGGTACGCAAGGAATTTATTAGTTGAGATCTGACATCACGATACTTCACGCATGTTCAAACGACAAGATCAATATCGCGATAACCTTCGCCACAAACTCAATGATTAGTCTCGGAAAGTTCGATTCGAAGGAGATGTGTATCTAACGTGCAGAGATGTCCATCTCCTCTGTGTGACGAAGAGCAAGCAAAATTTCTTCCCTCGCACTGACAACTTCAACGAGAGCTCTTCTCTTTCACATATATACACCACTGTTGTATGAAGTGTGCACGCATCATGAGTGAGTTTGTTAATTTCTTTTTACCTCCTCCACTGAATCGCACCAAAGTGCTGGAGCAGAGCTAATAAATTCTCTGAGGAGGATGCAGATACTTTCACAGAGGTGTACACGCCGGTGAGCACTCTGGTGTATGGTTTGCGTAGAAGAAGCGTGGGGCACGCAAAATCATCAAAATAAAACAATTTATCGTAAAATTTTCGGTTTTCATTGCAAATTTTTCATAGCAAGGCCAGATCTACTCTCTATTAATTGAAGTTCACAGAAGTGTTCGCTCATCATCATGCGCCAGTGATCACTTGGGTGTATTTAGGCGAGAGCACGTGAGAGCGAATCGTGCGAAGAGAATGTTATCCTCTCGCACCAGCTTCTTTCAACACAAGCACGTACTCAAAGTCTGTCTGTCTGGACACAGAGAAGAAGTGCGCTTTCCTCTTTGTGTGGAGCGGAGCAAATGTATCCGCAGTGTATAATTGAAACCTACGCCCTGGTGTATCTCTCTAGTGTAATGCCATCTCTGCTATCGTGTAGTGATTGGACATAAGTCTGGACATTACACGAATGAAATCCCTACTCACATCCAGTCCCCCGAACTTTGTCGAGTTTTTGCTCATGATATGCATCATTTTGCACATAAAATCATCACCAATAGGCATGATATCACGAGAAGAAATGTTTAATGAGTATCATGATTTCTTAACACTCCGAATACCAAGGGCGAAAAAAGTGGGAACGCTAATTTTTACTTACTATATCTTAGCCTTTTTTGGACCGATTCCAAAATTTTTTGCCTTCCTCTATAGAAAGGTATTTAAATTGCAGGAAAAACCGACTTTCGAACGGAGCCTCGGAGACCCATAGCGTTATATACCATTTGACTCAGTTCGACGAGATCGGAAAATGTCTGTGTGTGCACTTTTCGAAAATATTTTTACTGCTCAATTTTCTCAGATATGACTGAACCGATTTCAACAAACTTAGGCTCGTTTGAAAGCTACTGTCGGGCCATTCATCAAGTTCGAAGATCAAATGGCTGTGACTTCTGGTTCCGGAGATATGATGGTTTAAATGACGTAACCTACATAACGTGTTTTTTTTACCGCCCAAGTTTCTCGGAGATGGCTGAGCCGATTTTAACAAGCCTAAGCCCGTTTTTAGATTAGCATCACTCTTCTCATAAAAATAGGCAACGCAAATATCAAGCGCTTGGTTGGAAAAATGATGCCTACTATGTGACATAAACACTGAAGCATGCTTTTGTGAACTACTCGATTCAATTTGAATCAATTGGTGTCAAAAATGAGACCATATTAGTGTCACAAACTATTTAATAAAAATATAAAAAATAATTTTAGGAAACTGTTTCGAAGAAAGAGAAAGGCATTAACACACTACTATGGTGGATTAAGATGGGTTTTTTACCATTAGAAAGATAAATTCATTCGGAATGAATTCCATTTAAAACGATGGAAAACCGAATATTCTACTCAAAGTTATCATAAAAAGTTTCAACTAAAGTCTGTTGAAAAAAAAGTGGGAACGCTTACTTTGGCTGGCCATATCTCAGCTGTTAAAAGTCCGATTTTGAACATTTGTTTATCATTAGACAGATACATCTATCGCAACATAAATGAAACAGAAAATTTTTTAAGTACACTTTGTTAATAAAAGTTATGATCAAAAATGTAACCAAAAGTCCAAGCATAAATTATCGAAAACTTCGTATTTTTGACATATCTTTAAATTCAAAGCGACGACATATGTATTTTTATATACCAATAGATTGCATTTGATACCAGTTATATGTTTTAGAAGAAATCAATTGCAATTTTACTGAAAATGTATCAAAAAATTCGATATTTTCACAGAAATTTTATAATATTAGAAGTGTTTGAAGAATGCTAAATACAGCAAGGCATTTTTGTATACCAATCGAATAAATTTCATACTAGCTATAATGTACGGGAAAAAATAGTTTCAAGTTTACTAAAGAAAATCCAAAAATTAGATATTTCGCAGAAATTCTAAAATTAAAATAAAATTAAACCTGTTTGACACTTAGCATGAAATTCCTATCGAACATTTAGGCATTGTTGATCACCAAACGATTGAATGTTGCTTCAATTAAAATTTTTAACAGGAAACTCCATCATATTCACTAAAAATCTCAGGAAATTTTGCATTTTTACAGAAATTTTTTACTTAGCTAAGCACGCATTCAAGAATGTTCGTGTACCAACCGACTAAATTTACTTTCAGCTAAAATTTCAAGAATTTATATTTTATATTCACCAAAAATCTAAAAAAAATCAATATTTTCACAGAACTTTTTAAAATGGAAGAAGTTGTAGGCACGTGTATTTGACGTAAGTGCACGTCAAACAAATTTTGCTTACCATTGGATTTTATTTCGAATGACATTATCTTTCTAATGGCAACAATTTTTTTAGAATCGGTCCAAAATTGGCTGAGATATAGTCAGTCAAAATTCCCACTTTTCATGGTACCCTTAGTAGTCCGTGTAATTTTTTACCCCTTTGGTATTCGGAGTGGTAGTCATGGTACTGGCAATGGATTTTTGTTTCCGTGTACAATGCTCGAATGACTTGTTGAAAATATAACACAGTGGTTCGATTGACGATATACGGCATAACCGAGTACGAGTACCATATTAGCTATATTTTTGCAAAAATACAACCTCCTCTTCTTGGGCAAATGCCCGCATCTTGGACTCAAAACTACCCATGAAATTCTGTTCATCACTTATCTTTTTTACACACGTGCATCCAAATGCTGTCTGTTTTCCGCAGCCTCTTCAAATGCTGTCTGTTTTACGAAGATTTCCCTTCATGATCGCCCCGAATTTTTCTACTGGACATAGTTTTGGCGAGTTCGGCGGAATTGCCTCCTTCGGTACCAATACAACGTTGGCTTCGTACCACTTCATCACCGGTTTCGTGTAATGTAAGGCCAAAACAGAGTGTCTCCTTCGTGATATCGGAGGAAGGGCAACATTCATCTTTAAATGTTTGACCGTTGATGTTGTATGGCTACTTGGCAAATAATACATTGACCCGGATTGACCTTTTTGGCCTCCTCCCGAATAAAAAGGGTAGCCTCTTCCCAGGCCCGTACCCGGGATTTCGTTTCGGGAGGGGCCCTCAGATAAAAAAAATAGAGATTGCTGATGTACATAATTTTCGGTGCGACTTTTGCCGGCGTTTCTAACAGACACTTTAATATTTTCCACTGGATCTATCATTATTGAGTATTGTTAAGTATTGTGACTGTGGACGAGTGTAGGTTATTATTGTATTAACGTTTATTGTCATGTCATTTCAGTCGTGCATGGCTAAGACCTTCAAAATGTCCATTTCCAGAGCCAAAAGACTTATAATGGATTTTGAGAAGTGGTCCAAGATAGTTTCCTTACTTCGATTCGTGGAGAACGGAAAACATCTTCAAAATTTTCTAGGGCATATTATTTGATGATGATGCAAACTTTCATTTTGTTCTCTGGCGTATAATAATGGATACAACCAAACATGTACTCGAAGTGTACTTTCGCTCGTCTTTTTTGTCCTAAACAAGTATGTGCGGGATCCAACGGCAACCATCAGTTTATTTAATTTTAACCTTCATTTTATTTAATTTTAACACTGTTCGCTTTGTATCAAACATTTTTTTTTGTCTCTGTTTCTGATTTCCGAAGGGGCCAGGGCACCTCGGCCCCTTTCTGGGTACGTGCCTGCCTCCTCCTGAATTCGGATCGTGCTTGAAAAAAAAACCCTCATTTTCCTCTCGTTTACAGGGTTGCATTTTTTTGCTTTCGATCCGCTGCATGTTCGTCCCAGGGTCGTCTGGGTCACGTTGAATGATTTTATTACACCGGTCATTGTCAAACTGTCGATTCCTAACTGTTTCATGATACACCTGTGGGACTGGCCTGGATTTTCCACAACCGTACATAGAATTTTTTTTGTTGAAACGCTTCTTGCTCAATAACTACTTGACAGATTGTACAAAAATAGCATTACAATCTGAACAAGTTTTCTCAAAATTTCATAAACTTTTACTCATCCAATTAAAAGCTATTCACAATACAAAGTGCTGTATTTTTCGAGTACAGTCTTTACAGTCTGGAATAATTCGTGAGAACCTTGTGAATATTCAAATGAATTGAGAACATGTGAATATTCAAATGAATTGTGTAGTTTAATGTTATATTAAAACAAAGTTTGACTACTATCGAGCGATCTAGCATCGATAATATTCAATTGCGATTAGTATGCATTCAAAATTGTGATTACTGATCGGCCATTAAAATATTGTTTTCTATTTCAATCACTCTTCGGTTGGCTGGGTAGTGCTTAAATCGTTGTGTATGATTGTCGTCTCCACACTCGTTTTTGTGATTTCATTTTCGGAATGTTGAAGAAATCTCCAAATTTACCTAGATATTATCAGGACGACCTACTTTAACATGCATTAAAAGTTCTTTTCCCCTTTCGAAAAGTCTTTTAAAACTCATTTCCTGTTTCCTGCTAGGCAAAGCTGGCTCCTTAAATATAATATCTAATAGAGAAGTGGTATCGGCACTTTGTACGTATACAAACATAGATATAGAGGAATGACGAAAGTTGGCTTCTATGTACTACACGCACACTGTCGGTAATGACGTCACGTCTACGCATATTTTATTGCGTAGCATACTGTTTCGCGTTGTGTGCCATTCTTCTCGGCGATTGCACCAGAGGCCAGACATACCTTCACGCCAACGAAATTTCTCGTTACGGTAAATAGCGGTAGCGTGATTATGAATGCCGCATTTTTCGTAAAGGGATCACGGCCGCAACGTGTTGTTTTCAGAATATGGCCTTGATTTTTCACGTCCTTTTCCCTTGTCGTTAGTATCGTCTTTCTTCGTCAGCTGCGTGAAAAGAATGATCGGATTAAAATGCGAAAGTACGCTCTGTTTTTCTTACGCTACTTTGCAACTTCGCAACATTCAAACAGATACGCTCCCCTTTCCTGATTGGGAACAGCGGGCGAGTGAGTGGGGGAAACTTTTTGACAAAGTATTTCAATTTGTTTTAATTGTCCCATTTTCAAGTCGCCTGGAAAATCTTGAAATTATCGGCTCCCGCTCACGACGGCCAGTAGCATCGTGATGGTATGTGTCATTGTCAATAAAAAATAATTTCCTTTCCGTCTAGCTGCGAGTCTTTGTCATAAAATGTCAATTTTAATTTGAAATGCTTTGAACAAATAGTAATTAAATACGGGTAAAAGATGTGGGTGCGTGCTTATGGCGTACAGTATCCTCTTGATTAATAAATTTTGAATCAGGGAGAATTTTCTCATATACTTATCTACATTTTTCAATCTTAATTTGGATGACCTGAGAAATACATGACCTTTACTTTACTACTATCATCCAACTGGAATAACAACCCCACTACATCTGTAAAAGGTAATACTTGGTGTACGATATGTTGTTTTCCCAAGCAGTTTCTGCAATTCGTGGCTCAATGGATGGTTTGCAGTCATTCATATGAAAAAAGTGATCGTTTTTCAATGTTTGTCAAAAGCTCAATTTCTGAAGAGGACTTGTATTTGGTGTACGTGATCGAGTATTTAAATCTGCACAGTGCATTGATTATGTACAGTTGATGGCTAAGCGATCCCACTTCGACTGTACCCGTTCTCGGTTCTGGAAGTACCTAAAATAGTAGAATTCACTTCATTAACTCAGAGTTGGTTTACCGATCTGAGAACTGTTCCAATTTGTAGGTTATAACGGGTGGCAACTAAAATTTTGGAATTTCTTTCTCAAGCTGTCAAAAAAAGACAAACATATATAAAGAAGATCTGAAGCTTTAGGTTCGCAATGCCATTAAGCCGTTTTTAATAACTGTATCTACCACAGCTCAGGGCATCGGTAATGGTAAACTCATAAGTACAGAATGCATTAGAACGCAGGATTGAGTCCTACTTCTAAGCGTATCAATTTTCTAAAAAATCATCTTATCTGTGGGTTCTTATTCATTTGATCTTTTCAATCTATGTTCCCTCAGTCATTGCAAAACTTAACTTAGTTATGGCGATTTTACATAAAATCAATTAAAATTCAATAGTGCGTTTATTATGTTACCATTGAATTTGTACGTGGAACATTGAACGTACTTTTTCTCATATTTTCAATATGTTTACTTCACTTCGATTGAAGTGTACTGTATAAAGTTCTTCGAAAATTCCAGAGCGTTACTTAGTAATGCTGTTCGATCTTTTTCATAAGACGTCATTCACAAATTTCGGTAAATTTTTCAAAAGGTCGTTAGAGCAAGTAACAGTTTTTCTTTGTTCACTCTCTCTTTCGATTATTGTGATGTGATTAATAGGATTTCCTTGAATTTCACAGTTCTGTTTGAAAGCCGAAAGTTTCGTGCATCATTCAATGCAAAGAGTTATGTGATAAACGTGTAAACCGCTTGGTAATTAATAGAAGAGAACGTGAACAAAGAGAAACTGTCACTTGCTCTTACGGCCTTCTGAAAAATCAACCGAGAAATTACGTCACTTTTTAAGGGGTCGAATGGTTTTCAAATATTGTGCCAAGGGGGGGAGGAGAAACTTGGCAAAACGTTAAGCTACAGAAGTTTTATTTTGACAAATTTTTAAGTATTTGTTTGTGACATAGTCTTCGAAACAATTTAAAAAAAACATTAAGTTAAGAGAACGCCTGTGCTATCTCTTACAAAATGTAATTACCAATTTTCCTATAAAAACAATTATCCAATAAAATATAATACGTCTATTATTGTCTTAGCGAACATAAAAGAGAAATTTTAATTTTAACCATATCTTTGAGTTTAATACGATGTTCTATGCGTTTCATACGAAACAAATTGGATTTAATACCAGATATAACTTTTAGAATAGAATAATTTTGTACTTACTAAATCATCTTTTCATTCAGTTAAAACCATTCAAGCAAAGAGGTTGTGTTTCGGTTATACTGCTCGTGAGATAACGGCTGTAGGTAGTTGAAACTGCTAATTAGGTTTTTTATCGTGACGACACAAATGAATAAGTATTCATCCTTGACAGTTCAGTGGTACTGTTTACAAACAAGCTTAAACAAAAATCGAAGAGCATATCTATAACAATCATCTTTATACTTTGCAACTAGTCACTTTTATTTAATAAATATCAAAAAACGAACCGTATTCAATCGTGAACAAATGTTTTAAAACTTTATTTAGGCGATACGGACCGTAAATGGTCTGATCCAATTTGTCAATAAACAAACAAAAGAAATTTCTGTTTACAAACAGTACTTCTGAACTGTCAAAATGTGTTCATCCGATTGACGTTAGCAGTGACGGTAAAAAACCTAATAGCCAAGGTAATATTCGGGGCGTTTCCCGCCTGGAAAGCCAGCAACGAAGGCCATCCCGTTCATACACACAGAGGTGTAGAGTCACAGAGGTGCCATCGCATAATATCCTGTTCGCACTATACCGGGACGACCGGGACGGGACCATCCGGGACTATCCGGGACTTTTTTTACATCGGCGATGACTGAGCTGCCGGCGTATGCATGCATTTGAATGCCGGATCCGGGATAAAATCCATTTGGTTGCCACCGATATTCCTCACCGAGTTTTTTCCAGCGCCGACGGTGCGAAAAACTCGGCAAGGAATATCGGCGGCAACCAACTGGATTTTATCCCGGATCCGGGATTCCAATATATACACACGCCGGCAGCTCAGTCATCACCGATAAGGAAAACAACGAACAGGCACAACAGGTGCGAACAGGCTTTAAAGGTGCGAAGACGAAGGGGTGCAAAGGCACAGAGGTGCTAAAACAACCCAGTGCTGATCTACCAAGTACAAGGATTTGTACGCTGCGTAGAATCGAAAGAGACGACATATATCGTGAGGTGCTACACTGTAAGGTTCACATTTGATCGCCACCAAGAGCAACAGCACTGTACCTGTGGTCAGGTACAGGCAGCACACCAAGTTCAGTGGTGACCACAACGACGGCAGAGCAACTGAGATAGCAGAAAACGATATCAAAAGACTGCCAATTGGAAATCCTTGGATGAGCTTCACATCGTTCTTTACGATAGAGGAACAGAGACAACAGCAACAAGGTAGATTTAATTTAATTGAATTTTTTATTTCTCCTATAACTGAAATTTTACTATAAATATGTTTTCATTTGACATTAATTAACAAAAAGGAAACAGTTGATGTAATGAATAATCTCATGGAAGATCATCCGAATCCGATTCTGGATACTAGTAAGATCTTAAATACTCCAAGGGCTAAACATTATCCAGAGGGTACCACTGGGCCATGGATGGTCTATTAAAAACAAAAAAGAAAAGGTATTAAATTTGATGCAAATTACAAAGGAACCCAAGTAGCAAATGTAACTTATCGAAATTTAAAAATGTTCTACAATTGTTTTAGAATTATAATTAATGTTATCTATGTTCAGAAAGATTTTTAAACATATTAAAATTGATTGTGCAATTTATCATTGTAAAGTTTCACAATACTACCGAAAAAATCACTGTAGAACTACTTTCAGTACGTCTAAATCAACTATGCAACAGATCACCAACTTGTCCATATTGCACTAACAGTTGTAGAAGTTCTGCAAAAATTTTCGCATTGTCATGTAAAATGGAAGTAACTACACCAATTGTGAAACTTATTAAAAAAATTCCAAATGGCTGTCATAATTGTATTGGACACAAAATATGTCGAAATTATTATTAATCTCTTGTGGAAGAAAAATTAACAAAATGATGCTCTCCTCAAGATAAAAATTGATAAGCCGAATTAGAACCTTACTGTGAAAAAACAGTTTCTGTTAAGTCTCCATAGTTTTGGCTGCCTCATAAAATTGTAGGTCAGTGTGAGTAGTTTTCTTCAATTTTTAGAAAAACAATGATATGAAATCCAAGACTTATAAAAACGTTATGCAAGATTTATCTATTTGAAATAAAAACAAAACTTACAAAGATAAGAATATTATCATAAATGTTGCGGAAATACAACATTACATACATACGCAATGAAAACAAAACTCAATCAGAACAATTGTGTTTGGTTTTCATCTTGCTGAAAAAATGATCAGATCTGACATCACTTATGAACGAAAGGTAAAGTTCATCAAAGTTACTCTCATGATACTGTTCGTGCAACTTGTTTGTACAACTCCAATACATGGGCTTGCCAAAATAATACCTACAGTGCGTATCACAAATGTCGGGCCCGTTAAGATGAATCTTTATACTGTGTTGTAATCCAACTAGTTTGTTCAAAATAAAAACAAAACGTATAATATTTCTCTCTAAAATATTCCCATGTTAAAGTATCCCGTTATTTAGATAATATAAATCATTACGTTGCGTGAACCATTTTCTATTCAACTCACTGTTACCACCGATGCCATATTGGAAAAGATTGAAGAAAAATTCATTTCGAGATTTTTCAGGTTCAATAAAACATAAGATTGATCAAAACCGTCTGGAAATTTTAAGTATGTTTGAATATACATATTTTAAACACAATTCCGATGATTCTCTTCAAAAATAATAGATTGTTATTTTCACAGAAGTTGGTGAACAATCATCAAAACACGTTAATTCAAAGGTGCTTGAAAATTTCATGCGTACGAATGCATGTTTCACTATAAAAAAGCAGTTCGTTGTCGATTTTTCATTTACAAAAACACGAAAGATCAATTCTACAACATGTAGCATTATGATTTTTCATGTGCAGGTTATTTTACAAGATCCATGTTTGTGTTAAGTACAGTTGTATTGAAAATCAAATGTGAATCTTATTTATTAGAAATTAGGTTTGTTATGTTTTTGTAAATGTCATTCCATTTCTTGTTTACATTAGGTAGTAGTTTTCATGAGTTTCACAATTGTTTTTTTGCTGATTTCATTACTGCCTCTGTGATGGGATCGACGCATGAGTTTTGCATCAGTTGCACAATCATTGTGAATGAATGTTCGTAATAACGGAAGAACTTAAAGAAATGTTGCACAAAACAGAAAATTGCGCTTTTTCGTAACACAACAGTTACTAGAATAGTAATATAAACTTACTTGATAAATTGCACAATCAGTAGAAAAATACAGGACAGTAACTTAACATGCTACTTGGGAATTGACATCACATTTTTCAAAAGTTTAAGAAATCTCTAAAGTTAGTTAATAGAGGTAAAATTCGAGTTGTTGTTAACGATTTGAAACAGGCAAACGATATTGTAACCTGTAAAATATTTGCTGTTGAACATAGAGTTTACATTCTAGCGAAGGAGGTGGAAATTGACGGTGTTGTCACTGAAGAAAGTCTGACAGCCGATGATTTACTTAAAAATGGAGCTCCATGCGTGAGGGAGTTAAGATACTCGAGTGCAAGCAATTGTACTCAGCATCTATTGTCGATGGTATTAAGTCTTATCGTCCCTCAGATTCTTTTCGAGTAACATTCGCCGGATCTGCGTTGCCTAGCCATGTCTATATCGATAAAGTTCGTCTTCCTGTTCGGCTTTTCGTACCGCATGTTATGAATTGCACGAACGGTAAAAAATTCGGACATACAGCTACTTATTATAGTAATAAGTATAAACGTATCAAAGGTCAAGGGCCCCATAAGAATAATCTTTGCGATGAAGATATTGAAAAATGTGTTTATTGTGGGTAGATCTTTCAGCATGCGCTGCATTTAAGTTGTGTAAAGACAAAATGAAGCTTTCTTTAAAAGAACGGTCTAAGCGCACATATGCAGAAATGCTTAAAACGATCATTGATGTCCCACCTTTGGAAACCGAAAGCGGTTTTCAAATCTTGCGGAGCCAGAGGAATCTGACTCTGACGGAAATAGTGAAGATACCTCGTTTGTCACTCCTCAAGGGTCTGTTAAGAGGAGAATACGAAACCAAAAAATACCAAAAAGACACCTAAAATTACATCTTCAAAATAAGATCCCCGTGTTAAATCTAAAAGGCCAAATTTAAAACCAAAAACTGTGCCTCCTGATTTGTCATATTCACAAACCAATCCATGAACTAGCACAAGAAAAGATAATAATCCAGTGGGCTCCGTTTCACAGCCACCATCAGGATTACTGAAGTTTTCGGAAATTGTAGAATGGATTTTCGCAGCATATTTCTGAACTTCTGAAGACCATCATAACGGCATTCCTTCCAATAGCTAGAACTTTTTTGAAACAGTTATCAGCTCAATGGCCAGTTCTCTCAGGTTTTGTATCATTTGATGGATAATTTATCATCCGTCGCAAATGATCCAATCACTGTCCTGCAGTAGAATTATCGAAGCATCATGCCACAACTTGATTCATTTAAAATTTTGTTACATAGTAAAAAATGTGATGTATTTGATTTGTGCGAAACATAGCTTACATCAAACATAGCCTTAAATTTTAACGACTTTAACATTATACGTCTCGATAGAGACTATCCGTATGGCGGAGTGCTTTTAGGAATTAAAAAATGTAATTCCTTTTATAGATTAAACATTCCTTCGACTTCTAGTATAGAAGTTGTTGCTTGTCATGTCATGTTAAGGAAAGGAGATTTGCATTGCTTCGGTATATATTCCTCCAAGAACTCAAGTTGGAGAGCGACAGCTTAATGAAATTGAAAATGAAATATTTGCGACAATTTTAGCATGACGGTACTGAATATGGGTAGCATGACACGGATCCCAAGACCTCCTGTTCGTCCAAGTGCATTAGATTTATCTCTTTGCTCGATCTTATCACTTCGATTCGACTAGATTGCACCTGGAAAGTATTTCATGATTTACACGGTTGCGATCATTTACCAGTCATCATCTCAATAGCAGTAACAAAGGCATTGCTAATTCAGTTAATATTCCATATGATATGACAAAAAATGTTGACTTGATTAGATACCAAAGTAGTATCTCAAGTACTTTGAACTCAATGGAAGAGCTCCCCCACTTGAAGAATATGACTTTCTCGTTTGTTTGATTCTGGAGGCCGCAGAATAAGTACAAACCAAACGATTTCTTGGTCCATCGTCTAACAGAAGGCCTCCAAACCCTTGGTGGGACAAAAAGTGCTCAGGTGCTAAACACGCGAAACAAAATGCTTTCAAGACGTTTTTAAAACAAGGAGGCGGAACTCCTCAGAATTTTGAAAAGTTCTTGACTTTAGAAACCAAGTACAAGAGCATACTTCGGGCCAAGAAATGTAGCTATTGGAGACATTTTGTCGAAGGTTTGTCAAGAGAAATCTCATTGAGGGCCAGACGAATGAGGAATCGTAACGTAGGAAATGAGAGTGAGGAATACTCGAAAAAATAAATCATCTTTGGACAATTTCACAACAATTTCGACAATTTCTGCATGTTACCAGTGTTCAGTTGAAAGTTTCTCTAATAAACCACACTGATTTCTTAGAGATAACAGGACCGATTTTGACTGACTTAAATTCAAATCAAAACTAATGTATAAGTAAAGTAAAGACATTACATTCATTTGTGGAATTTAGCATTTATTTTTTCGGTATTTTAACGATATCAAACTAACTAGAGATTATAAGAGGAGAAAGAATATGAAATCATAGAGCCATAGTACTCAAGGAAGAGCAAGGATGTGAAGAATAAAGTGCGGAAAAGTGAGACGTGACAAGGGTCATTTAAGTAAGCAGAAGGCTTCTCGTATTTAAACTTTTACCTTCTACCAGAGGAGTCGAACTTAGGCATGTTAAAAATACGAGTCATCCGAGTCTCTGATATGTCAGAAAGTAAAGGCAAAGGTCGTTTGCCATTTACTGTCCGAACCGGCAAAAGTAAAGTTACGAGAAGTTGTCACATTCTGCCCACGACGGTTTCTCACACAATGTGTTTCATTGTGTTGATATTTTCTCATCTCTATACAGTTAGTTATAACACCGGAATGGAAGATTTGTTCGAAGCATTTATGTTTCAACAGACTTCGCAGCCGATTCATAGCGTACAGAATCAGTTAGTACTACGATCCTATTTACACTAAGAATTCATTCAGGTCTAAACTTGAATATACGGCAACTGGCTATGAACGTAGTAGGAGGGAGGGGGGGGGGGGGAGGTCTTAAACTTGTGACTAATTGTGAAAGAGTTGGGAGGAGGTTAATTTGAAATTTGGCATGAATTCTTAAATTTCATGCGGATTCGACTTTCGGATCACGGCTTTAACCATTTTTGTCGTTCACCGGGGAGCGAATGTTATTAGAAGACATCGAATTTCGTGTTCTTTCATTTTTAATCTTTGGCAAATAGTTCTGGGAAGACCCAGATATTATTTAAATAATAATGTCTTAATAATAAGTTAATTAATATATACATTAACTAGATTGCATTAGTCTTTGAGAAATAGTTTGAATAAGTCTTAAGAAAGGCTGATTTTCATATAAACTTAAAAAGACTGATTTAGTGATAATTTTGGCAAAAACAGAGTAGTTCGAAAAACTGAATCTTCTAATTGTTAGTCTTAACAAAAACTGATTTATTATAAGTTTGAAAAAAAAAACTGATTGACTCAGAATATAAATATATACAATAAAAACCTGTTTTAATCCACCCAGTGGTGTAATGCTGCCTTTCTCATATCAATCATACTATCACATATAATACTGTGGTATTCTTGAAAAACAGGACCTTTCATTTGAATCTAAGTTTTTGAAAATCGGCTCAGTCATCTCCGAAAAAAGTTGGTGCACTTATTTTCACAATTTTTTTGCACATTTTACCCCATAATTACGGAACCGGAAGTCGGATCTAAATATATGACACTCGGCCCTCCGGGTCTCGGTTCAAAAGTCAGCTTTCACAGTGATTGCATACCCTTTCTATATGAGAAAGACAAACATATAATTCTCTAAATAAATTAGTACAATTTATTAAATGTTGTTTTATCTGTTACAATAACTCCATCAAACAATTACAGAAAAATCAACAAACGGAATATTTCTATAGTTACGTCTCAAGTTTAGAATTTACTTCAGTGTATCCGGTATATTTCCAAATGACAACAGTATGCATTACCGGGAATTTATCCTGTAAACTGGGCTTTCCGTTCTTTTATTTCGAGCTAGGATTAAAAAAGACTACGAAACTGCTACAGAGTAAATTATATGTAAATATATCAACTTGTTTTTAAAGTTTGTCCCTCAAGGGACAAACTTTAATATACAGTCTAGCTAGTGCTGGTGTCTATTGCCGTGAAAAAAGTTCCGTTATTGGACGATCGCGGCACCGTATTTTAATTAAAAAAGATACAGGGTTGTGTACGAGACACGACCGATCATAATGATATGTAAAATGCAATTTTGAAACTCTTTCATGAACAGATTTAAATTTGAAAAATAGGCAAAAAATTGTGATACACTAACGTTACTAATACTGTCCAATTTATTACTCAAGGAAGCACGTAACAGTTCGGCTGAAAAGTTCGTATCGTTTAATAGAAACATACATTTTTTTGCCAAAATTCGTTTTTATTATTCAACATAATTGCCACCAGAGACGATACAGCGATTATAGCGATCTTCCAACTTTTAAATACCATTTTTGTAGTACGATTTGTCCTTTGCCTCAAAATAGGCCTAAGTTTCAGCGATTACCTCTTCATTACTTCTAAATTTTTTACCAGCGAGCATTCTCTTGAGGTCTGAGCACAGGAATAAGTCACTGGGGGCCAAATCTGAAGAATACGGTGGATGAGGGAGCAATTCTAAGCCCAATTAGTTCAATTTCAGCATGGTTTTCATCGACTTGTGACACGGTGCATTGTCTTGATGAAACAAACCTTTTTCTTCTTCAAATGAGGCCGTTTTTTTTAAATTTCGTCCTTCAAACGCTCTAATAACGCTATATAATAGTCACTGTTGATGGTTTTTCCCTTTTCAAGGTAGTCGATGAAAATTATACCATAAGAATCCCAAAATACAGACGCCATAACCTTACCGGCCGATTGTTGAGTCTTTCTCCGCTTTGGGTTCGGTTCATCGCGTGCAGTCCACTTAGCTGACTGTCGATTGGACTCCGGAGTGAAGTCATGGAGCCGTGTTTCGTCCATTGTTATATATCGACGAAAAAATCGGTTTTATTTCGATATAACAGCTCCAAACACTGCTCAGAATCATCAATTCGTTGTTGTTTTTGATCGATTGTGAGCTCATATTCGTGAATAATATGTCCAACACGTTCCTTTGATATCTTTAGGGTGTCAGCTATCTCGATCAACTTCACTTTACGGTCATTGAAAATCATTTTGTGGATTTTTTTCACGTTTTCATCGGTAACAGCCTCTTTTGAACGTCCACTGCGTTCATCGTCTTCGGTGCTCATATGACCAGTACGAAATTTTGCAAACCGCTTACGAATTGTTGCTTCGCCCGGTGCAGAGTCTGGATAACACTCATCAAGCCAGTTTTTGGTATCGGCGGCACTTTTTTTCATCAAAAAGTAGTCAACACACGAAATTCCTTTTTTTCCATTTTTTTCACAATAACAAAAGACAGCTGTCAAATTTATACACGTATCTTTTGAAGGTTGGTACTAACTGAAAATGGTATGGATTTAATTCTAGTGACGCCCTCTCATAGAAACGATACGAACTTTTCAGCCGATCAGTTAGGCTCTAAAATTCTCAAAAAGCCATATTTTTTCTTTTGTATTTTGTTATTATGAAACATTTCGAGAATGTTTTGTCATGTTTTTAAGTCAATCGAAGCAGATCTGTGGGCCTGTGTGCGCAGCTCTTATTTCTTCGTAGTATGAGATCAGCAATGATAAAGGCCCATAACTTGCTGAATTTTGTTCCGAGAGGCTTCAAAATTTCACATAATATTCTTGAAATGTGTTACTATCAAAAAATAGAAAGAAAATAATAAATTATTTGTCAAAAGTGTTAGACCCTACCCGCCCCTTAAGACGTTTCTAATCGTCAACAGTTTCATTGGTGCTCAGTTAAGTATCTCCAAAGACTTCATATTAACAAGATCTCCAGCTCTCACATTTCTCACATTTTTTTTCTTTTTTGCGAACATGGCGCCCTCAAGCGAGTTCGCATCGAATCTCGTACATAGAAGTATAGGAAAGAAATGTTTAATTCGTGCGCGCCAAAATAGCAGCACTGCGCACTCATACAATTGATAAGATTTGTTGAATGTGATGCCGTGCGATGGCGTTGCTGGACTGAAGATTGATTTCGCTCAAAGCTGACAGGGTTTGGTTTCCCTTAACTCATTCAACAATCCCTCTCGCCCATCGGGCAAAGGAAGTTAACATGGGGGTAACCCTAGCATGCAGTAAACATCCACACAAACGAACGCATATTTGACATACAGCGCCGCACTGCACAATTGTTAAATGTGCAAATCCATCAACAAATTACCGAGATACAAGCGCTTCAAATTAGGTCCAAAAAATCTCTTGTTCTGAATTGGCCTGCTAGTAGAATCAACAGATTCAATAAACTCAAGCGAGCACGGTGTGTTGAGATTATAGTTAAAAAGGCGGGTGGGTAATGTCAGAGACATAACTGGATGTCGTGAATACGAAAACAACTGACATGTTCCTTAACACTTCCGAATATCAATTAGTTGATCAATTGCATGAATTATGCAAGCATTCCCCTTTGCACATTTTCCGCAAAAACAAAGAACGCTTCACTTTTTATTGAGAGGCTTGTTTCTACCTGATTTCGTTTGTAGCTTTTTCACTAATGGGCGGTCCTAACGGCTATAAAAATATCCGCATTCAGAATTTTATTGTTGATTATTTCATTTCGGATTTGCATAATTTATTGAAAGAAACTATCAATATGCTGAAGGGACTCGTTTCTAGCATTCAGAAAGGTCAAATTGCGTAATTCTCTACGACATTAAACTCTGGAACATTTTTCGCAAAAACAAAGAAGGCTTCACTTGATCTCGTTTACTGTGAGTTTCACACAGCGAAATGTGCACAAATCTAACCAAACTGTTCTAGATTTGCAGTAAACTGAGGATATTTCCCTACGATTTGCGAACAACAAATCCTAATAGTTCTTTAGAAAACTTTTAGAGCCATTAGAACGGCTGATTTTGTGCAATGCTCTCCACCGTGTTTTTTCACCATTGCTAATGACTGGCAGCTGTGACGTAATCGCTCTTGTCGAAAGCGAAACTAGCTGTGCAGACGACACAAAACACATCTGCTCGCAGTGGCGATAGAATCCAAACTGATTGAATTTTTGTTAAGAGATTTCCTTTTATGTGATTTCGTTTGTAGCTTTTTCACTAATGGGCGGTCCTAACGGCTATAAAAATAGCCGCATATAGAATTTTAATGTCGATTATTTCATTTCGGATTTGCATAATTTATTGAAAGAAACTATCAATATGTTGTAGGGATTCGTTTCTAGCATTCACAAGGACCAAATTGAGGAACTCACTGCGATATTCACCACTTCTCGGAACATTTTTCCCGGACGATTTGTTGTACAGCAGCAGATATTTCGTTCTCTTCCTTAGAACGCGTTCTGATTGGCTGGTGTTGACATGGATCAAATGAGACAAGTTTTTCAATAGTGTACTATTGAAATACTTCAATGCTTTTGCTATACACGTTTAAATTGAAAAATTTCGATTCTATTGGTAGTTAGATTATATAAATCCTTTCACAGATCACTGAGCTATGAGCTTTAAAAATACGAGAAAGGCAAACGCGCCATATGAATTATCCTCTTCGATACTCGTTTATAGCAAACATTTCAGAAAAGTTTAATTTTGAATTATTTGAGACTATGTCACAAAACTGAAAATTTTATCATAAAATTGTGATCATATTTCCGATGGCATGTCGCAACAATTATGTTGATTCATTAGATACAACAATAGATATTCACGATCAAAAACTTATCACTCTCTCAGAGGGTAAATTTTGAAAAGGTACCACATAGTAAAGTAAACCGTATTCACGACAAAAAATTATCCCACTTTCTTTCAACAAATTTGACAAGAAAAATATAATTTTTTTTCAAGATGACTCTAGATTTCGACATTTCAAATAATTCTAAAACATCAAAACAAAAAAAATCGATTTCGGAAATGTCAAAGTCCCAAAGAGTTGATTTTTTTCGGGATAAAACCAAATCTCTATGTTTTGTAAGATTTTGTACACAACATTTTTTTCTATAGTTTTGCTTTTCTTGCGCGTATTTCCTAAGTTACGCGATTTTTTTTCGCGATTTGTTTTTGTGCGGTACGTATCTCCCTCGTACAATAAGACCTCAGTGTAATATTCAATGATTTGTTTTTGTCTTGCTAGGACGTTGAGCCGTCTTGAGCCAGTTGTAAATTTGAGCAGTATCTTACGACGAAAACAGATTGATATGCAATGCAACTAAGTAAAGAAAATCGCGAAAATCTTGCCGCAGAGATGGGACTCGAACCCGTAGCTAGCATCTATTCGAAGAAATTGTTTTGCCAAACAAACAACCCTGCATGTGAAAACACATGAAGACAGCCTAATTGACTAGAAGAGCCGAGCATGCTTCGCTTTACTCGTGCGCCACAGCATTCAATTATAGTCCTATTTTTTTGGAAACTCATCCGACCGAAAACACACGCACACCGCATCGCAATTCTAAGTTTTTGGTTTTGATATTGATTTTGCTCGAAATAAAAAAAACGTTGACTGGAGAAGTTCTCTCTAAGACTACAATGAAAGTAAATATTGTTATTGCTTTAATCTTTATTTGTAATTTACATATCTGGGATTGGGTGGCTTTTTATTGAAAAATACATTCTAAAACTCTATTAAAGTTTACTTACTATTGGTCAGTCAGTCGGTTGCTCC
The DNA here is from genome assembly GCF_030247185.1 of Malaya genurostris. Taxonomy (NCBI): domain Eukaryota; kingdom Metazoa; phylum Arthropoda; class Insecta; order Diptera; family Culicidae; genus Malaya; species Malaya genurostris. The sequence continues at coordinate 126,845,238 of NC_080572.1, forward strand.
GGAAACGAAAACTATTCAAGTGAACGTAACATAAATCAGTGTTGGACTGTTGCGAACAATCGATGATCGACAGTCTGTTACACAACAGCTCTTTCATAATTTTCTCGTTCCGCGAGAGTATTTCAAAATCTGATTGGTGGATGCAAGAAGGGTGAAGACGATTATTGTTTTATTAAAATTTACGAAACGCGAAAATATTTCTTCAGCCGACAAAAGATATCAAATCGAATCGAAAGCGTGTGCTGTTTTATTGCTGTGCTGCTAAGAGATGGATAAACTTTCTGGAATGTGTCTCCGTTAGGGCAGTTAGTGGAAAGATGGTGGCGTCTGTGGTGCACGAGATTTTTAAAAAGAACAGGCAGAAGGGGCCGCTTGTTCAATTTTCACTTCAATGTTTATATACAGAGTGGCAGGAAAACAAAAGCATGCCACACCGGACCGCGATGTACAAAAGCGACCGAGAAGACCATCGTACCTAAAGTCTGATGTCAAATGAACCGGGTCCAGCCGGAAAGGAAGTTTACATAACTCCCCTTTTCTAGAGGGTATGTCGAGAACTGTACTGAAAATGAAATGTGACGTTGTTCGGCTTGACTAGACAGGGTAGATTGCAGGATGAGAGAACAAGAAACAGTGACTGTAGTGTATGGCGAAAACGGCTAAGGTAAAGCGGCTAGAATAAGCACCAAGACAAAGAAAGCTCGCGTAGAAGAGGGCGATACAAGCAATATCGCGGTTAAAATTAAGACTATCCTTGAGGTGTACATAAGTATGCTTCAGTATATAACCAGTATGAGAGAAAGCTTTCTGGTGAGAGCTTTTCCTGCAGTCCAACCAGGCGAGCACTAGTGCACCGTTATTATTTTGTTAGCAAAACACTAACTAATATTGTTTTTGTGAATTTGAGAAGTAATTTTTGTGAATTGAAGTAGATGGTAAACAATATGATTATAGAAAAACTGGATCGTGAAAATATTTTATTGTGAAAATATTCATAAAGAGGAACTTATTTATATTCTATTTTAATTTTAAAACATGTGTGTGTATAAAAGCATGTTATTTTTTTTAAATTGTCACAGATCGTTTACAGAATTATTACATGATCTTTTTGCCTTTCACTATAGACAGTATATAGGATTGTTGGGAAGCCCGACTTTTGACCGGGACTTCTTAAACACCTGGTATTATATCATTCGGTTCACTTCCAAGATATTTCAAATGAAAGGTTTTTCCAGAATTATATACATTATTGTTTTGTTTTTTGGATTTGATGATACTTTCCGAGTTATACAAACTAGCCAAATTTAGATACCCTTTTGTAAAACCAATCAAACAAGTCATAGATAGATCGGTTAACATTCACGGAGATATTGATATTTTTGTGTAGTTGATTTTTCCGCCATATCCTAAATAGTAGGGGGTTTGAACGAATCACGATGAAATGACGCTTGGAATCAAAATTGGAAACAATTAGAGGCAAAGATCTTTGTATAGTTTCTATCTACAGACCTTAATGACATCGATGAACAACTTGCAGATATCATGGAGCTTCTTCCCATCCCGCGGTTAGTTTTAGGATACATTAATTCGCATGGTACGGGGTGGGGCTGCCTATACGTTGATAACCGTTCTTCGTTAATTTTTGATCTGTGCGACAACTTCAATGTGACCATTATAAATACTGGTGAAATGACACGCAATCCAAGACCGCCAGCCCGACCTAGTGCGCTGGACTCATTCCTTTGCTCGACCTCGCTACAGCTAGATTGCAAGTAGAAGGTAATCCCTGATCTCCCCGGCCGATTTTGGTTTCAATATACACTGGTGTACAAACACGTGACATATGATCTCACGAAAAACAGCGACTGGAATTCTTACTCGACCGCGATATCCCAAGCTCTCGAAACAAAACAACCAGATTCGCTAGAAGAAGAATACAAATCTCAACTGACTTGATCCTCAGCGCCGCGCTTCAAGCCCAGACCAAACGATTACCGAACTCTACAATCACTATGCGGTCTTCAACTCCATGGTGGGACAAATAATGCTCAGAAATGTATAAAATTAAGCCATACGCGTATAATAGATTCGGAAACAGTGGGTATCGCGAGGACTACGAAAAATACGCATCGTTAGAAAAGACTATGAAAAATCTGATCAAAGCGAAAAAACGGGGCTACTGGCGTCAATTCGTCAATGGGCTATCTAGGGAAACATCGATGACCACTCTGTGGAATACAGCCCGTCGCATGCAAAATGGAACCAGTAATAATAAGTCAGTAGAATATTCGAATCGCTGGATATTTGAATTCGCAGAGAAAGTTTGCCCGGATTTTGTTCGTGAAATAAACACCAGCCCACCCGATGTACTGATAACGATACCCCATTTTTCATGACGGAGTTCTCTCTTTCCCTCTTGTCATGCAATAAAAATGCACCTGGGTGCGATAAAATCAAACTAAACTTACTTAAAAATCTTCCCGATATCGCGAACAAGCGTCTGTTGGATTTATTCAACAAGTTTGTCAAACAGAACTTTGTCTCCCTAGACTGGAGACAAGTGAAAGTTATTGCTATTCAGTAACCCAGGAAACCAGCCTCCGACCACAATTCGCCGATTGCAATGCTTTCCTGTATTCGAAAACTGTTGGAAAAAATGATCCTGTTTCGTCTCGACAAATGAATGGAAACAAATGGCTTTCGTCTCGACAAATGGATGGAAATTTACATACACAATTTGGCTTCCGTAAATGCAAAGGAACGAACGATTGCCTTGCGCTGCTTTCCACAGAAATTCAAATGGCATTTGCTCACAAGAAGCATATGGCATCAGTATTCTTAGACATAAAGGAGGCTTTTGATTCAGTTTCCATAAAAATTCTCTCGGAGAAGCTGCATAAGCATGCCCTTTCCCCACTTTTAAATAACTTTTTACACAACTTATTGTCTGAAAAGTGCATGTGAAGACTTGACAACCTCACGAATTAGCTACATGTGCCTTCCCCAGGGCTCATGCCCCAGCCTCTTCTTTACAACTTTTATGTTAATGACATCGATGAATGTCTTGAAAATACATGCACGATAAGGCAAATTGCAGATTATGGCGTGGTATCTATTACTGGAGCCAAGTCTACAGATCGGCAAGGACCATTACAAACTACCCTGGACACTTTGTCTACATGGGCTCTACAGCTTGGTATCGAATTCTCCACGGAGAAAACTGCTCTGGCAGTATTTTCTAGGAAGCACGAACCTACACAATTAAGGCTTCATCTAATGCGTCAAACGATAGCCCAGGTTTACACATTCAAGTATCTCGGAGTCTGGTTTGATTTCAAGGGTACCTGGTGATGTCACATTAGGTATCTAAAACGAAAATGCAAAAAAAATAATCAACTTTCTCCGTACAGTAACCGGAACTTGGTTGGGAGCTCACCCAACAGATCTAATAAGGCTGTACCAAACAACGATATTATCAGTGATAGAGTATGGATGTTTTTGTTTCCGTTCCACCGCGAAAATACATTTCATCAAGCTGGAGAGAGTCCAGTATCGTTGTTTGTGTATAGCCTTAGGTTGTATGCAATCGACTTATACGTGGAGTCTCGATGTGCTGGCGAGAAATTTTCATTGAAAAACCGTTTTTGGGATCTCTCATATCGACAACTTATTCGATCGCCCTTATTCTGAATAACGTCGTATCGTTTTTTCGCTCGTATTTCATTTGTATTCCCCATAACGCTAGCAAAATCAAAGGTTGCTATGATTCTATCGAACCACATTCGATCGAAAAATCAATACGTCGTTATTCAGAATAAGGGCGGATGTGATGTCTTAAATCTATTGGTTATTGATAATATTGAACGGCTAGTCGAACTTAATTCTCAGACCCGATTTATGACAATGTACTTTGTTTTCATGTCACTTAACAATAATTCTTCTTAATACAATCCTCACAGTGTTCATTTCTTTGATACTTCTAATTCTACTGTGTTTTTTGACACATCCATGAAAAAAGATATTTGTGGAATTCCGGATCCCGTACGCCCACAAGTGATCCCAAATATTTTTAATGACAAATTTAGAGAAGTCGAATATAATAAAATGTTTTCTACTGTCGGATCACATCCCGACGGGTCCACTGGCTTCTATATATTTAATGAAAATTTCACCGCCTCCTATAAACTCAGTGATCCAGCTTCAGTTTACGTCGCAGAACTAGCTGCAATTCAGTATACCCTTGAGATCATTGAAACTTTGCCCACAGACCATTACTTCATTGTATCGGACAGTCTCAGCTTTATCGAGGCTCTTCGCTTAGTGAAGCCTGGAAAGTACTCACCGTATTTCCTGGGGAAAATACGGGAACAACTGAGTGCTTTATCTGAGAAATCAAACTGGATTACCTTGGTTTGGGTCCCATCACATTGTTCCGTAAGGGGCAATGAGATAGCGGACTCACTGGCCAAGGTGGGTGCATTACATGGTAAAACCTATGAAAGACCAATCTGCTTCAATGAATTTTTCAATCGCTCTCGTCATGAAGCACTCGTCAGCTGGCAAACCTCCTTGAATGATGGAAGTCTAGGACGGTGGTTAATTCCATTATACCGCAGGTATCGACGAAAGGTTTGGTTCCGGGGGTTGGATGTGAACCGAGACTTTATTCGGACTACATCAAGGCTTATGTCCAACCACTACTTGCTCAAAGCGCATCTTTATCGAGCCATAGTCGTGCAAATCTAAGGACTGTCCCAGAAAGTATGGACGCACTTTGATTTCGCTGTAAATAATTCACAAGTGTTAGATATTCAAATTTTATTCGATATACTGATAATAATAGACTACAACAACAGAATATTATTCTAAACATTTGCTACTTAGCCATTGTAGACTAGCTGGCGCACTTCTTGCGAACGTTCCTCATTAAATTCCGTACAGACTTCTTGGTGACAAATTTTGACACTTTTTTCCTTTTTTTTCGAACTGTTGAATGGTTTCGGCTGCCGAGACATGTTTTCTAAGATGTGCCTTCGTTAATGCCCAAAATTCCTCAATTGGTCCAAGTTGTGGGCAATTTGGTGGATTCATGTCTTTTGGGACGAAAGTGACATTTTTGGTAGTATACCATTCTACCGTTGATTTCGAGTAGTGGCAAGAAGCAAGATCTGGCCAGAAGACAACAGGATCCTTGTGGCTTCGAATCATGGGTCGTTTTTGTAAACATTCCTTGATGTATATTTCTATGTTCATTGATGCAGTGGTGATCGAAATCTTGCCGCAGCTACAAATTGCTTGCCAGACCATAGCTTTCTTACCAAATTTTTCGACTTCAATTGATGTATCGGACTGGTTTAACACTTACCCTTCTAGCACCGTATAATATTGTGGTCCCGGCAAGGATTTGTAATCAGGTTTTACGTAGGTTTCGTCGTCCATGATTATTGTGGTTCCGGCAAGGATTTGTAATCGAGTTTCACGTAGGTTTCGTCGTCCATGATTTGGCAGTTCAAATTTCCAACAAGAATCTTATTGTACAGCTTTCGAACTCTCGGCCTGATCGATGCTTCTTGTTTCGGACTACGTTTAGGTTGTTTCTGCTTCTTATAGGTTCGAAGATTCAAATGATCTTTAGCACGAAGAATATTTGACTTCGAAGCGCCCACTTTGTTGGCCACATCCCGAACTGAAACCTCCTTCTTTTGCTCGAACGCCTTCAGTATATGTTTATCCAACTGAGGGTTATCAGGACCTTTTTTTTCGACCAGTTTTCGGTTTATCCTCCCCGAACTTCCTGATTGCATTTCGCACGGTTTTTTAACTTACTGCTTCCATTTTTGCTATCTTTCTCAGTGACAGTCCGCGTTCTGTCCACCATTTGTACACAATTTTTGACGTTGTTCTGCTGAACGTCCACGCATTTCGAAACAAACTAATGATAACGAATAAACAACTGCACAAGTGGTTAGAGAAGAATGTAAACAACAGAACGCAGCCATAAAAATTGACAGATTCTGAACCATTGCGAAATGGCAGCGGTTTTTGGTTGCGTCCATACTTTCTGGGACAGTCTTTAGTACTCTCTCTTTCTCTTCATTCTACAGCCCGCTGTACCAACTCATAATTTTCTTCTATGGAACGATATGGTTTACGATGAACGACTCCTCGGACTGCAGAAAACGCCAAAAATGTCCTTGACCAGCATTAACAGCTATTACGCCACAACCGGAAGAAACATGAAAAACCCAACCGGAAACGCAAAAACAAATAAATATGAATTCTTAATGACAAGACTTATTGTTGATCAGGTCCCACCCTCCCGATTCTCCTTTACTAACCCTAGGGGAGTAAGCCGCCCCTTAATACGGCTTCCCTTTTATCTCTTTCTAACAACAAGACAAACGGCCACATTAAGCTAACCGTTTGGTACTTTTGGAACCGGGAACTTGGAACCAGAATAGCTGAAGTCGGTTCGTGTAGTAAGTTACTAATATAGCCTAAAAATTGAATCAGTTTTGAGAAAAATCTAGAAGAATTTTACCCGTTTTTGCATCGTCGCTCTGAATGATGGTGTGCATTTTAAACACACTTTGCCCTATGAAAGCGTGATGAAAATCAATAGCAACCTATGGGAATACGAGATTTTTTATTTTATGAGTGACATTAATTGACACACACTCACAAACATACGCGCACAGACACATACATTGCTCAGCTCGATAAACTGTGTCGAATGATATAGAACACTTAGCCCTCTGAGCCAATTTTCACTGGTCAATTTTTCAAGTGACAGATTAAACTTTCTATATGAGAAAGGCAATAAGTGTACTTTCATAGAAAAGCATCGTTATCATGATTTTGTAATAACACTAACAAGTAAGTACAAATTAAATAGAAGATTTAGAAAATTACATTTTTCCACCTAAAAAATATAAATTTAAATATAAATGTGGCAACCCAGCATGCTATACGAAAGTGAACAAAGCACGCTGCGAACGGAGCAAAGCCGAACGTACCGTCGCGTACTAGTTTAGCATCGTCGTTTTTAATGTTTCGACACTCATCGCCCCATTTGTTCGGAATCGGAAGTCGGATAAGGATGAAATTGCACAGTATATTTAAAGACATTGAAAGCTTCAATCAAGATTCGTGAAAATCGGCTTAACCGTTGCTAAGAAATCGAAGTGAGTTCCATTTGTGGAGATTTTCTTCACTATTATCGTAGTTTTCGGAAGCGGAAACCGGGGACTAGTAGTCCCAAAGTAGTTTTATATATTCTCTAGCTAACAAGGTCTACCCACTACATGAATTTAGCAATAATTTTTATAAAAATGTGCACCTTATTTTGCCATCGCTTGTAAAAAAATACTCATGAAATTGAAAATTTACACTAATCGCACTGTAATATCTGTCGGATCTTTTCGGGAACTTTTTTAAAAAAAAAAGTAAGACCTTTTATTTGCTCCTTAGTTTGTGAAAACTGAGTCGAATGGTATATGACGGTTGGTTAGTTTTGACTAGTTTGTAACAATAATAATAACTTAACTAGTTGCGGATTGCTACTTGAGACGTCAAATAAAGTTATTTTCAACTAGTAGCTCACAGCATAGCTAGATTCAAATATTTGATTGAATTTAGTAACGATGACATATATGGCAAAAAGATATGGGCATAAGAACACGAAGAAACATTGTTATCACCTTGTTTTAACCAGTGTAACGCAGAAAACATGTTTGTGCTCTACTTAGTTGTATCGGAACTAGTTGCGGATTGCTACTTGGGTTGTGTCATTGATCAAGTTCCAAGATCAAATGGCTATCACATCTGGTTCCGGTGGTGTAATGGTGAAAATGACGTAACCGACAAAATTTTCCCGGAGGTGGCTGAGCCGATAACAACAAGCTTAGGCTCATTTGAAAGTTGTTATTGGAATATTGATCAAGTTCTAGGACCAAACGGCGGTCACTGCGGATTTTTTGGGATATACAAGCTTAGGTTCATCATTTGGAAACTACTATTGCTTTATTAAACAGATTTCTTGTTCAAATGACTGTCACTTAAGTAATTGATAGAACTCATTCGAGTTCTAGATCATATAGCGGATACTTGAAGTTTCGAAGATAATCGTACAAGTGACGTAACCAACAAATCAATTTTTTTCTATCCGCATAGTTACTACCTTGATCAAAAAGTTCCCGGAATCACAACCGTGTGGCGCTCTTAGTCACCCGATTATTTTTTTAGACTGCCACATCTGTCATTGATAGCATTACCTGGACATTTGTAAAAGTTACGCTGTATTAAGTACATCTGCGATTGTGCGTATCCTCGATTTTGTACAATTTTCAAAATGGAATTGTATTTGCATTAAATTTTGCGTTAAAAACGATTTCAATGGTGCGACGACATTGCAAATGTTGGAAGAATGTTTCGGCAGCGATATTCTGATGAAAACAGTCATTCATCAGTGGCACGAACGAACAAGCCGCGTCCGAAAAAACACGTCGTTTTCAGTCGAAAATGTTGCAAGAAAAACAGAATAATAATGACAGTTCGATTTAGACGATGTTTGGTCGATGAAATTATCGCATCTCAAGGGGCTCAACAGAAAAAGAAAGTGATGCTCATTGATTATAGGGGTGTTGTGTATTCCTTCCACAAGGCCAGACCGTCAAAAAGAAGTACTATTTGGACGTCATGAGACGTTTGCGTGAAGCAATTCGCCAAACAAGACCAGATTTGTGGTCGAACAACTCGTGGATATTGCACAACGATAACGCACCGTCATACAATGCCATCGTTATCCGTGAACATTTGGCTGAGAACGAAACGAATACCATTCAGTAACCACCGAATTCACTTGATTTGGATCCCTGCTACTCTTTCCTATTCGGTCTGCTCAAGAAACCACTCCGTGGAACGCGTTTCAGCACCCGAGATGAGATCGCAGATGGCTCTGATGGCCATACCGAAAACTGACTATAAAAAATGTTTCGACAATATCGATCCGAGAGCTTTTTAATCAAGAAAGTATCCCAGAAAGTGACCTATGTTCAAGTTCAAATGTATTATTGCTGATACACTTGGTTTGAGAAATGTTGTCGAATATGTGACGCTAGCACTGAAGTATGCTTTTGTGAACTGCCAATCGAAATGAATTGGTATCAAAAATGAGCCCAAATTAGTATCACGAATTATCTTAATGAAAAGGCAAGAAATGTTTTATTTTTTTCCATAAATACGTTTATTTCATTAGCAATATACATAAGTTTTTCTCCGCCGTGGCATCCACAGTACATAGTACTTTAAACCTAATACATTTCGAATATCATATTAGTATGTTAGTATTCATTAAACACTAAACACTGTTTTTATCAAGCGTTTTATTACTATTATAAATTACGTTAAATAAAATACATTTATTTTGTACATGATCTTAAAACTATTTCAGGTTTGTTTGTATCAGTTCATCACTTTTATTCAATATAAGATAGCTGGCTATTGGAAGAGAAAGGAGTCTAACATAGAATAAAATTTAAATTGGAACTCCAATGGACTTAATGAAATGATAAAGCAGTTTCATGTAAGGATGGTCATAACAAGCAAGAATGCCGCGAATTGAGACATTGGATAGTCTACCTTGGGTACGCAAGGAATTTATTAGTTGACATATGACATCACGATACCCCACGCATATCCAAACGACATGATCAATATCGCGATAGCCTTCGCCACAAACACAATGATTAGTCTCAGAAAGTCCAATTCGAAAGAGATGTGCATCTCACGTGTAGTGATTGGACATGAGTCTGGACATCACCCGAATGAAGTCCCTACTCACATCCAGTCCCCTGCCTTTACCGATATTTTAGGAATAATTGAGTGCATCCACCGACCCAGATCATCTCTATCCCAAGAAGCTTGCCAGCTGGCAAGTGTTCTTTGGTGAGACGCGCTAAAGAATTCGTTGAAAGCAATCGGTCTCCCATAAGTTTCACCCTCAATAGCTCATACCACGTTTGGCTGAAATATCGGCTCTTTCGTTGCCTGGAATGGAGCAATGAGCCAGGACCCAAACTATTGTGTTTGATAATTGTTATTCAATATGTCGTTCAGGCACTGTTTTATTTTGCCCAAGCAAAATGGTTCATTTTTGCAGCAGCGTTTGAGCGAATGGCTTCAATTGCACTCAAACTATCTGTGAAGAGATAATAATGGTTTAGAAATAATGTGACGATTACACTCAAACTATAGTGAACTGCTGCTAACTCTGCTATATAAACAGATGCAGGTTCTTGAAGCCTAAGGGAAGCCGAAACATTATTGTTGAATATACCAAACCCAGTAGCCTCTTCAATTCGTGATCCGTCCGTGTAAAATATTTTCTTAGAGTCAATATGCCTGAACTTACTTGTAAATATTTTTGGGATTTCCATCGAGCGTAGGTGTTCCGGGATTCCACGCACTTCGCGCTGCATGGATGTATCGAAAAATAAAGTTGAGTCAGAGACATTTAGGAGGCTGTCACGGATAGGAATATATCTTGAAGGGTCGATTTCCTGTGACATATGGTTAAAATATACTGTCATGAATCTTGTTTGAGATTGAAGCTCAACTAGCCTTTCGAAGTTATTAATAACCAGGGGATTCAGTACCTCACATCTTATTAGCAGTCGCGATGAGAACTCCCGCCAGAACTTCAAGACTCATTGTATGTGTCGAATGCATGCAGCCTAAAGCAATTCGCAAACAATGATACTGAATTCGCTCAAGTTTGATAATATGAGAGTTTACAGCGGAACGACACCATCCCTGAAAGTATCGTTGTCTGATACAATTTTATTAGAACTTCCGGATGAGCACCCCACCAAAATCCTGTTACTGTTCAAAGAAAATTTACTCTTTGTTGGCATTTTGCTATCAGATGTGTCCTCCCCACGTGCATTTGGAAATGAACCACACCCCGAGGTATTTGACAGTTAAAACCTGTTGGATCATTCTTCCCATCTTTGAAGCTGAAGCTGGGCGGGATCAAACTTTCTTGAAAAGACGACCAGCTCTATTTTCTCCGCAGAGAATTCGATACCTAGATGAACAACCCAAACGGACAAGTTGCAATGATTGTTTGAGATCAATAGCTTTGGGTCCAGTAACTGAAACCACGCCATCATCTGCCAATTGTCTTAGTGTACATTGGGTTACTAGACAGCTGTCAATGTCATTCACGTAAAAATTATATTTAAGCGGACTGAGGCATGATCCTTGCGGCAGACCCATGTAGCTAATTCTGAATGTTGCCAAATCGCCATGTTAAGCATGCATGCGCTTCTCTGACAAAAGGTTGTGCAAATAATTATTTATAACCGCTGGAAGTCCATGTTGATGCAGCTTGTCTGAAAGAACATCAATTAACACTGAATCAAATACTACTTTAGTGTCTAAAAATACAGATGTCATTTGTTGTTTTTGAGCGAAGGCAATTTGGATGTCTGACGAAAGTAATGCAAGGCAATCATTCGTCCCTTTATTACTACGGAAGCGAAACTGAGTATCTGACAACAAACCGTTCGTCTCGACCCAAGTGTCGAGACGTCGAAGAATAATTTTTTCGAACAAATTTCTGATGCAGGACAACATTGCAATGAGTCTATATGAGTTGTGATTGGTAGCTGGTTTTCCCGGCTTTTGAATGACGATAACTTTCGCTTGCCTCCAGTCAGGTGGAACAATATTTTGCTCAAGAAACTTGTTCAACAATTCCAACAAACGTCTTTTTGCAAGGTCGGCAGATTCTTCACAAAGTTGAATTGAATTCTGTACAACGCAGGAGCGTTACTGTTACAAGGTTCGATTCGAGTATTCCTCAGTTTCATTTCCTACGTTACGATTGCTCATTCGTCTGGCCGTATTCCAAAGAGTGCTCATTAAGGTTTCTCTTGACAAACCTTCGACAAAATGCCCACAACAGCTACATTTCTTGGCCCGAAGTATACTCTTGTACTTGGTTTCTAAAGTCAAAAATTTTTCAAAATTCTGAGGTGTTCCTCCTCCTCGTTTTAAAAACGTCTTGAAAGCATTTTGTTTCGCGTGTTTGGTATCTGAGCACTTTTTGTCCTACCAAGGGTTTGGAGGGCTTCTGTTAGATGGACCAATAAATCGTATGGTTTGGGCTTGTTCTGCGGCCTCCAGAATCGAACACACCAGGAAGTCATATTCTTCAAGTGGGGGGAGCTCTTCCATTGAAGTTAAGACACTTGAAATATTACTTTGGTATTTAATCCAGTCAACATTTTTTGTCAAATCACATGGAATATTAACTGAATTAGCAATGCCTTTGTTACTGCTAATTGAGATGATGATTGGTAAATCATCGCTACGTGTAAATCAGGAAATACTTTCCAGGTTCAACCTAGTCGAATTGAAGTCGAGCAAAGAGATAAATCTAATGCACTTGGACGTGCAGGAGGTCTTGGAATCCGTGTCATGCTACCCATATATGAAACCGTCATGAAGAAATGTTTTAGTGAGACCGTGTTTATAACAATAGAAATGCATTATCACACTACTCGATGGATTAAGAATATGTTTTTCTCTCTTTTTTCGTACGGTGGTTCAATCTTTACCAATGGCAAACCAATGATTGGGATGGTTTTTGTTTTTGCTCGTCCAAGTCATCTTTCCGAAGATGGAGTTCAGCTTTTTTTGCTCACTAAACCAATTATAGGGGCGGCAAATCTTATTTGCCCGGGCGATAAGTTTCCTTGGTTTGCCACTGGTCTTCACACAATTACTGACGCGTCTCATTAACCTTTCTGTCCAGACAATGCTCTCAGATAATATTTAGCGCTGTTTTGCTCTTCAAACGAGTTTTTACGTGTACATTCATTTTTTCATCAGTGTACGCCGTGCACGCCTAATATAAGCCCCTCATGAACCTTAAATTCATATCTTACTGTACTACGCCTCACAACTTTGCGCAGACAGAAATGCGATCGATTGTTAGCACTGTGAATTTTAAAATTTTTACCTCTAAAAACTTTTGAAAGGAACTTTTTGCTCGCACAATAATACTATTACAAATGCCACATTCATAAATGAATATCTGAAACGTTATTCAGAAATTTCTAAATTCAGAGATAAGTCTGCAGACGTGGCATCACTGGTTTTCACATAACAGTTCGGCTGAAAAGTTCGTATCGTTTAATAGAAACACACATTTTTTGCCAAAATTCGTTTTTATTATTCACCATAATTGCCATCAGAGGCGATACAGCGATTATAGCGATCTTCCAACTTTTCGATACCATTTTTGTAGTACGATTTGTCCTTTGCCCCAAAATAGGCCTCAGTTTCAGCGATTACCTCTTCATTGCTTCTAAATTTTTCACCAGCGAGCATTCTCTTGAGGTCTGAGAACAGGAAAAAGTCACAGGGGGCCAAATCTGGAGAATACGGTGGATGAGGGAGCAATTCGAAGCCCAATTCGTTCAATTTCACACTGCTCAGAATCATCAATGTTTTTGATCGATTGTGAGCTCACGCGGCACCCATTTTGCACAAAGCTTTCTCATATCCAAATATTCGTGAATAATATGTCCAACACGTTCCTTTGATATCTTTAGGGTGTCAGCTATCTCGATCAACTTCTATTTACGGTCATTGAAAATCATTTTGTGGATTTTTTTTACGTTTTCATCGGTAACAGCCTCTTTTGGACGTCCACTGCGTTCATCGTCTTCGGTGCTCATATGACCAGTACGAAATTTTGCAAACCACTTACGAATTGTTGCTTCGCCCGGTGCAGAGTCTGGATAACATTCATCAAGCCATTTTTTGGTATCGGCGGCACTTTTTTCATCAAAAAGTAGTGTTTCATCAACACACGAAATTCCTTTTTTTCCATTTTTTCACAATAACAAAAGTAGCTTCACTCAAAATGCAATATCTCACAAACTAATAATCAGACAGCTGTCAAATTTATACACGTATCTTTTGAAGGTTGGTACTAACTGAAAATGGTATGGATTTAATTCTAGTGGCGCCCTCTCATAGAAACGATACGAACTTTTCAGCCGATCTGTTACTGGGCTCATTTATACGTGTGTCCTGTGGAAAACGGACTGTGAAACTTTTTCTTGAACTCTTCTCAAAGGGCTAGAGTCAAAATTGTGAACTGGTGATATAAGTAGTCCATTTTGGCAATGAAGAATGTTTCTGCAAAATTATAATCTAACAAAAGTATACAACAAAATCGACCTTCAAATTAAAATGGAATTGCTCTCCTGTTTAGTAATATGAGAAAATACAATTTGGCTATAATTCATCATGCAATTTCTCCATCCTACTTCTTCAATTTCTTCATCGAGTCGCTTCCAATAACGAAGGGCAAACTACATAGGACATTCTTCCGAAATAATATAAGCACCATCAGTCATCTTGGGTGTATTTTGGGATAAACAAAAACAAATAAATAACTTCACATTTGGACTGCGCGGTGCCAAAGTTATATTTGCTTGGTATAACAAAACCATACGCATCTTCCGTCAGACACTGAGTCAATATATTGGTACATATTCCTTGAAGCAAAAGCCGGCAACATCAGGCACGAGTTAGATAAACATCAACAGTGGTCGACTATCATAACAGTTGCAAACCTAGCAAAGCTCCCCATTTCGTTCTCGGTAGTGGAAAATAACAACCCCAGGATCTGGAACTTAACTTTTTGATTTTCATATTCTTCCTTTGCTAATCAAATATGAGAATTTTTTTACCCATTCAGCAATGGTAGAAAAGGTTGCTGCTCCTTTATCACTTTCAACCTTGGATCCCTGGACCACTCACTTACTAACGCATATAATACACATCACAGTCCTACTCTGTTCCTAACGAGGTGTTTGGACGTGATATGAAAATAGAAAATTTTCTATATTTACGATAAACTTAAGCTATTCTCACAATCACTCTAGCACCATAAAACACGACGCTGGTGGTCGAGAGTGGGTGGAGGAACGTGAAAAGGGTTGTTGATAAATTCCAAATTAGCATTTATCGTACCTTTGCGGAACTGGCTTGGTGCTCTATACAGACAGGTGCACTTCAGTGAACATCGGTAGAAGCGAATGATAAATAATCAGGAAAAAACGTGTGAACCTGGTCCGGAGCGTGACAAGAATTGTCGCGAAAACTTTTACCATAAAGTTACTGCTGAACATTGTACAAGCAGTATTTAATGATGTTGAATATTCTTTTAGCTGCTGCAGAGAACTGTGATTTATAGCTGTTGGATTCTTTTGGTTTAAATTAAATATTTTGGTGATGGTGTCCTGGGATAATTTTGTACACATTGATAAAAGTTGGGTTTTTGTTGTGCTAATACTTAATGATCGGATGCAATTATACATGCCTGAGTTTCTTAAGTTGCACGATATATAATATAATTATATCTTTACTTTTGTATTAATGACTTCTGGTCAATCAGTAATTTTTTGTATTATTCGTTTTTTAACGATATCAAACTAACTAGGAAAATTATAGAGTCATAGTGCGGAAAAGAGAAGGCTTCTCGCATCTAAACTTTTACCGTCTACCAGAGGAGTCGAACTAAGTCATGTAGCTCGGACCGATACCCATCCCGAGTAGAGTGTGAGATTAAAAAGAAAACTCAATTTGATGTTGTGCTTTTCGTATATATCGATTACTTAATTTGCTATCGTTTTGGTCATTTTAACGGTTAAAAGATCAAAATTGAAAGCAAAAAAATACTGTGTGACATCAAACTGGAAACTAGGTTTGCTCTCAGTGAAAGCACATTGAAAACTCAATATGATGTAGATTTTCTCGAAATGACACGTCACGAGCATATAAAAATAGAACAGCCAAAATAGGTCCGGGATAGTATACATTTAGGCGATATTACTCGCAAGCAAGAAAAAAGATTTTATGCAATCTCCATATAAGTCGCAAGCAAGAAAAAAGATTTCATGCAATCTCCACAATACCGCGGAGAGAATCCGGTTTCGAACTTAGGTGTTTTGGAGAATGCGAACTTTTTGCGATTGCTATGGACCGTAAGTGCTAGCTATCATGAGATGGAAAATGTTCGGTTATATGACAAGCAGTGTTGGTTCACAAAGTTGTATGCAGGTAGTTTCTGTCAGTGCACACTCGTTGCGTCGCTTCCATCCCTCATCCGCCGTGAATAGCAGTGTGGCTATTTGAGCTCAGTATAAAAATGTTCTCTTTGTTCTTTTCATATCCAAAGAGGTAGTATTCAAATATTATAACATTAAAATGAGTTATCTACTTGATCTCAAACAACTCGCACGTGTAATCACTTTAAAAATACGAATTTAGAGGCTCTGAAGACCGAACGTTTTGCAGTGAAGTCTCCTACAACACAGCAGACCCTGTCTGCTTGGAGCGATCTCAATCTTCAGTTCAGCAACGCCATCACACGGCATCACATTCAACATATCATGTCAATTGTATGGGTGCGCAGTGCTGCTGTTTTGGCGCGCAAGAATTTGAAATTTCTCTCCCCTACGATATTCGATGCGGACTCGCCTGAGGGCACCATGCTCGCAAAAAAGGATGTTGCCAATGATTTGTTCGGGAAATGTGAGGGCTGGATATCTTGTTAATATGGTGTCTTTGAACGCAGGCAACGTCAATTAGGAATCCGGCAATAAGGTATCCCAGATCTCTTCAGTAAATTTTTAGTTCTTGTGTAGACTTATAATTTACGATCATTTGATGCAGAATTAGTCTTGTGACTCAAAATTATAAAGATTTAGTTAGACAGTTTCTTTAGAAAAATGTATCAAAGTTCCAAGATCTATTAGATGATTGATAAAACACTTCTCATAGTATCTAGCGTTAGTGAGAACATGAAGTTTATAACTAGGAATGAGAATTGTTTTGAAGAGGTTCTTCGACACAGTTTGTGGACTACTTAGGAATATACAAATGAAACATATATTTTCTTGGTGGCTTCTCTAAGCCATTAAAGTATTATTAAGAATTAGCTCTAGGTTCTGAAATCTGAGACATTCAATGTTCGATGTGCGAACTTCGTAAACAATGATTTTTTTCCATACTGTTGGATATAAAGTTATGGATATTTTCAGAACGGGTTTGGCGAGTAGATTATTTTCGCCATCCAGGTCCCCGATTTTTGGGTGCACTGATAATAATCGTAAAAAAACTTTGGAATGAACCTCAACACGTCGTATGATTACAAATATTGAAACATTTTTATTAAACTGAACGCAAAAATTGTTACAGGATCGGCTACTTAACGTATCTAGAAGGAAATCGATGACCGCAAATATGTTTCTCATATCAAATTCTGAAATAAGCTCCTTCTACGGCAGACGATCAGCGAGATGGGAATGCCATAGCCACTACTTAGATTGACCTGCTTCAGACAAACGTGGTACCGATGATCGCCAATTTATCTAATGCCTCACAGACGTGTGGTTTGAGACCAATATTCTCGCGGTTAAAAAAAGCATTATTTGCGTAAAAGTTGAAATTTTTTTGAAAAAAATCTTTTCTTCACGGTTATGGTTGCGGTCAACTGCAGGATCTCGGCAGAATGTCAAAGCATTTTTGTAAAAGGCAACAAAGGATTGAAGGAATAATTCTTCCATTGACACTTAACTTTGTTCAATTTCAATGGATTCACTAAGTTGTTGATTTTAATATTTTCATTTTTTGAGTTTCACAAAATATTTGCCTTTAAACAGCAAAATGATAACACAATGTGATATTAATTAAAAATTTGATGAGTCGATTTCATATTAAAATTGCAATCTGATGTTGCTATCTTAATCAAATATCAATTTGTTCTAATTTTGATGCTAGACTTTACTCGGGATGCGGTACAAAAACCCTTAGATGACTTAATGGATTATTGGCAGGTAGGCGCTTGGAATCTACGGCGATTTTATTGTAAACCAGTAAGCTGTACTAATACTAACCTTGCAAAATGTAAATCTAATCTGTTATTCCTCGAAGCCAATGAACACCTCTAAAAATTATAAAAGTAATATCAAAACATTACAAATGTTTACTATCATGCGATATTGATTCTGAATGAAAATTATACGCAGATAAAATTCAGATCATAGCAACAGGCTTGAGAACGTGACTTGAAAAAAATATAAAACATGAGCTTAATGTTTTTGCTATATTTAAACAAAACATACACTCCAACGAAAATTTAATAAATGTTTAACACAAATTCGAACAAGTAAAACGAAACTAAAAGCTGATTGTTACGTTTTGTCTTCTCGCAAACTTTACAATAACATACTATTGAAATTTACTTATTTACTTATTTTTTTAAACGCTTCTACTTCAACAATGGTGCAATAGTTTTCTGACTAAACGTAGATTATAGTTTTTTGACAAAAACAAAATATAATACTAACAGCAGCATTTTTCAGATAACGAAGGTAGACATAAATCGACAATGACAGGAGAATTAGGAAGAAAAACGCAATACCATTTACAATATAGACGTAGTTCCTAATCCTAGGCCAAAGGTAACAAAAACAGCGCCTAGCGGATCAGTATCGGCGAAAGATTTATACTCGCCCGCAAACGAAGTAAACGATACATGTAATGATGTCAATAATCTCTTCGAATTTTTATAGATGTTTTATTTACACCATTTGTCTGTCTCCCCCATGGTAATCATCGGATATTTTCAGTTGTTTCAAGACTTCGCTCCTCTTCGAAATCTATTCTAACCAACCCTAGAATTTCACTTTCTTCCCAAAATCGACCCCAAACCATTTACGATTCCAGAGGCTGAATCCAAACCAAAGCATTATTTTCGATAGATCGTGTAGTGGTGGTACATATTAGAGCATCCTCTGTGTTTATCCGAACTCGCACCACCACCATTCACCACTCGCAATTTGTGTGTTCCGAATTTTCCCCTGACTAGTGCAATGGAGCTTGTTTTTGCCTCCTTACACCACATATATTTCCGAATTTGTATTCTATTTCTTGTTGTTTTATGTTTATGTGCAGTGTTTATCGCTCCGAAGGAAGGCACCGAAATCCGTGTACGTTCTTTTTTTTCTGCTTACGCGGGCACTTTTCCGAATCTTCCAGTGCCAATCCTAGCATTTGAAGCAATTTTCTCAGCGATGAGCATTCGTTGTTTTTCGCTAGCACCCATAGTTATGATTGAGCCCAGCATCCATATCGCCATTTATTGGTGGCCATAATCGAACGTCCCGTAAAATATTTATCAATCAGGAATAAAATTAGCATAACGAAAGCATAAAGATTTGAGATTTCGGCGCTGAATGGGATAATACGTTGTCGATCGTTTTTGCCTCAAGAACTGTTACGGGAGGAGAAGGCACAATTCCCAATTCACAGACGAAAGCTTTTTATGATGTGTAAGGAAAGCAAATATCGATTAAATTTATGCTAACCTCTCGATTGTTGTAAAGTCGCATCAATAAATAACGTGTCTCGCTGGAATGATTCAAAGCGCGAAAACTTTTACATGCGCCTGAAATCGTAATAACTGTGGAGTAAGCGTTTGTTTCTACAGGAAATGAATTAAATCAATATCACGAGTGTGTAGAACGCTGGTTTGTTTGAAGATGTTTTAGCAGTTAGACTTCAGTTGGTTCATGGCTGAACAGTTAGTTTACATTACCTGAAGCAACTCTAATTTTAGATTTATTGTGGACGTATTTGAGAATACTTCCATATTGTTTGGCAAAAAAAAACTAAATAACTCAGTTTTTAAATGTCTCACTCATGTCGTGGTTCGCTTACATAGATTTTATCAATAAAATGGCATCGAAAGGGTTCTCTTACATTCTGATTTAGTAAAAGAATGAGAAGTTATGAAGCATTGTCAATTGAAAATTTAAATTAGATTAGTAGTTTTGCTTGCCAGCAAAACTTGTTGTGTTCTGTATCGAGAATTGAATGGATTCAGTTGATGGTTTTATTTGAAATTGGTTCTAATATACGTCTTATTTCACTGTGGGATCAGAATTCGTAAAATCGCCCTGAAAATATGATACTTTTAATTTTTTTGTTTAAGTGTACATAATTCGGTTCAATTTGATCTTTTAAATGACTTTCCAAAAGAAACAATGATGAAAAACTTATAAAAAGTTATTGCAAAATGAAATTCTTCGTTACTTTTTCAATCAAATCACGCAATTCTTTAACTAATAAATATTCGAATGAAGCTTTCACAGATCGCAGATAAAACAAAAATTTCTTCGATTTTCTTGGTTAACGCTCGTAAATTTTTTGGACAAAAAACAGTACATTTTGCGGAAAAATCAAGAAAATACAGTACATCGACTTTGAAAAAACCTTTTTTAGTCCACCTAGTGGTGTAATGATGCCTTTCTAATATCAATCATACTATCATATATAATACTGTGGTATTCTTCAAAGTAATTTTCTTCGATTATTAAAAGAATAACCGAAATCGGTTTGTTTGACCATCTACTGATAAAAACTATCAATTGGAGAAGATTTGAGGCCGATTTAGAAAACTTTTCACGGTTTTTCGCCCTTTTCAGTGATGGTGTAAAATTTTTAACTCACTTTACCCTTTATTTCCGGATCCGGAAGTCGGATCCGGATGAAATTCAGGAATTTCTTATGGGACCACAGGACCTTTCATTTGAACCTATGTCTGTGAAAATCGGTCGCGCCATCTATGAGAAAAGTTAGAACACATATTTTAATTTTGTTGCGCATTTTACCCCATAACTCCGGAACCGGAAGTCGGATTCAAATAATATTCAGGAATTTTGTATGGGACCATAAGACCTTTCATTTAAATCTAAGTTTGTGAAAATCTGTTCAGCCATCTCCGAGAAAAGTTAGTGCACTTATTTTCACATTTTTTTGCACATTTCACCCCATAATTCCGAAAGGATCCAAATAATATTCAGGATTTTTGCATGACACCACAAGACCTTTCATTTGAATCTAAGTTTGTGAACAAATTCCGGAGGCACAGGAAATAGTGGTCATATTTTCTCAAATGGATCTCACTTACTTCTCTCAGTGATGGTTGGACCAATTTTCACAAACTTAGGTTTTAATGGAAGGTCCTGTGGTCTTGTACGGAATTCCAGAATTTCATCCGGATCCGAAATCTTCCGGAATTATAGAGTAAAGTGTGTTAAAAATTTTATACCTTTACGCGGGCGAAACAGAAATCATGAAAAATTCTAAATCGGCCAAAAAACTACTCCAATTGGTAGTCATTATCAGTAAACGGTCAACTAAACCGATTCATCTTTCAAGATTAGAAGAATTCTATTTTGAAGAATACCACAGTATCATATATGATAGTATGTTTGATACGAGAAAGGCATCATTACACTACTAGGTGGATTAAAACAGGTTTTTTCGAATATTTTTGAGATCATAACCGAAAAAATAGGTATATGGAAAAAACAACAATTTATGGAATGCCCTTTTTCCAATTCGCTCATTTTTTCCAGGGATGGCCCAACCGATTTCAATAGTCTTAGGTTCGTTTGGCTGACTCATCTGGTACTTGAGATATAATGTTAAAATTTGCTTAACTGATAGAAAGAAGTGCGTTCTATGCTCTAAGTTTTCTTGAAGATATCAGAACTGAGTTTGATAATATTTTTCTTGTTTGAAAATTACTATTGGGCAACTGATCAAATTCTGTTCTGAAAACCAACCGAATCAATTCTGGACTTATTAGATCTATCTAAAATTAGTTCTAAAATTAGTTCGATTTTTAAAAAGGCAATAATTGAAATTTTTTCTCAGAGTATATGCATATTTTTAGATATCAGATTTTTAATCTACAAGGATCAAGTTTTATGTTGACAATTATTTAAGAGGTACGAATAGTTGAAGAATAACTATCAGCATCACAAATCAATTCCATGTCAGATGATCTACCAATAGATTATAGATATTTTAACCTTAAGATCATTCGCCTCTTCGGGCCGGACAAGATTTCTGGCCCTATGTGCGGGGTTGGGGACTCGAACCCAGGTGGGCTGCGTGAAAGGCATCGACTAACCCATCACGCTATACCCGTCTTCGATAAATCTAAATGTTACTTCATTCCTTTCATTTAAATAAATTAAATAACGTCCACTAACGCAATTTATAATAATGCTTTTCCTATGTGATTACATTTATTTATAATTTTACACGTTTCACATCAAATTCAGGATATTGCGGATGGTTAAGTTGTTCCTTTTTAAATAATTGAAGATAATTGCAATTTAATATGGCTCCATGTCAGTACGGAATTTCAACTTCAGAGTCCGTTGTATTGCAGGTTACATAAGCATTTACAGCAGTTTCTCACTACATTATATAAATAGAATAGAAATAGTAATCAACAATTCAAACTCGAAGGACCCGCCTTCTTCGCGTGCATCGTGTCAGAGAAAACAGCGCATGGTGCATTGGTATTGTGATAAGAATTTATATTGCAGGAGCCATTTTTGCACAGTGTGCAGTTTGTATTGTTACCTACTATGTAAATTCACCTTCATCAGTTTCATATATACAATCTCAAAAGAAGAAACGATTGCATTAGATAGTTCGCAATTATTCTGTAAAGAAAATTCAATTCGTTTACAATATGTCGATACGAGAAGATTTACTTATTCATCAATCTGTATTTATTGTGTGAGTTAATTATTCAACAAAATAGACTTGTGAATTTTCGGACTCGGTAAAACAAACACAGGCGAAAACAGTTAATTTCGCTGATACCATCATCGAAACCACCTTACTCTCATGCACCCTCAAAACAACGCTTGAGTGATGGAAGCAGTAGCAGATAGTAATATAAAAATCAACGAGCGTTGAACCGCAAAACCAGCTCTTTCGTGTTCTGTGTCACCATTAACAGCACTGGCACAACATAAAAAGCTAGCTATAAAAACGCGGTCTACCACGAAAATTCCAGCGACGGACGATGGCATAGCTTCTGGGTTACAAAAAAACAGTGGTCCTACAAGCGCGTGAAAATACATCGCTTTTAGCAACTGCGCGAACATTGTGAAAAAAACTGGGCATTTGTTTTCATATCTTCCGGGCAAAACTAAGAAAAGAAATCCTCTCTAGACTATCCAAGAAAAACGAGAGGAAGCTGATTCTTGTGCGACAAATGCCTTATTATTAGCTTCATTTTCTTTGGTAATCGCCGTATAAAAAAGAAATAAGGAAGAATGAAACGACTGTAAAATGTATAGAGTTTTGTTGCTTTTCAAAACAGACCCAAGAAACGGTCCGGTCGGATGTTCTGTGGGTGGCTATTTTCCAGGGGTTATATTGTCTATTTTTCTGTTCCGACGGAGGGTGACATTTTGACAACCTTTCTCCTTTTGAGTGTGCAAATTGAAGAATAATTTGTCTGGGTGTATTCTTATTATGAATTATGCATTCATAAGTTGGGTTCGCAGAAGACTACCATGTGCTAGCTAAAGAACGAAATTTTCTATGAAATAAAATGATTTGTTCAGAACTCAACATAATCTCGTCAATCATAAAATGATTATAATTTAATTTGTTAATAAGGAATTATTTTTATTTATTAATAAGGTAATGTCAAAAACATCACTATTCACAGCATATTTGACTGAAATTATGCTTTCAAATAATTATCGCAAAAAAGTAAATGAGATTTATAATCATCAACGCGTGTGACCCCAAGCACGAACGATTTTTGGTGCAATTTGAAATTCCACATAATGGTAACGATAAACGTTATCGAAAAATCACGATACTAATTTTTAGTCCAGTTTTCTTCAAATACATCAAACCCTATTTGATACTTTGACCAACTAATGCAATGATTAATTCGACGAGCTAAGTCTAGAGACTTTCAACGAAATTATAAACAATTCGTTCATTTTCACAATTCCCCTTTATGTGTTTGTAAAATAATGTTTTCTGGGTAACATTTAAAAAAAATTCAAATGAAAAGTCTTATGATCCTATGTTATTTATGGTAAGTGTCCGGTATCGGGAGTGCCGGGAATAGTAATCAAAAACTCCAAAAATAATTTCACCTTGTTTTCTCAGAAATGGTTCCTTCTGTAACAATGGGTTACCTATTACTGATACTTTTTGTAGTTATTATTCTTTATAGGACAATAGTAGAGGGATTAATATACTATCCTAGTTTTAAGTTATTTGTTAATTAAAATTAGAAAAAGCCCTTGGCATCTTAGAGCTTAAGCAGTGTGCCTTAATAAATTATGATTGAAAAAAAAAATAGTAGAGGGTTAATTTTCTGTAAAAAAAAAATTCTGAGATATAATTGCTCAAAAGGGAACATGCTGAGGTAAACGGTGTGCTTTCTAGTGCCTTAGGAGTTGATTCTGGAACAAACAATGTTGCTTACCTTTTGCAAGTAATTTTTGTTTGTTCTTGTGTCTTCTATGGAGCGAAGTTTTTGTTTTTTTATGTAAGAAGTGTACATTGAATGATTGCGATGTTCATTAAACTGGTATTTTTATATAGTTCTAAACCAATTCATCTTGTGATACACAGGCCTAAGCCGCTTTCGGTAGTGATGACAAAAACAAAGATCATGACAATACTGTGAAGATGAAGACGATTTCAAAAAGATTACCAATGAATAATAGGTACTAGCTCTGAGAAACCGCGACCAATCATCAACAATTAATGATGATTTCAATTATTGCTGACATACTGATTCTACAGTAAATGAGATAAGTTTCACTAAAAGATAAGTTGCGTCGAGATGCAGAACTAAAGGATGGTGCAACTGATCTAGTTAGAAAAAGTAACAGTACTATATACATACAATTCTTATTCAGCACGAAGAAAATGTAGATTGATGCGCTGCCGATGAAAGCAATGTATTTTTTTATTAAGAACCTTTTAACTGGAATCATTCGAGTTCTTAAACAATATATGAAATGGCTTCAGATGTTCTAAGTGCCTCAATCGACAGATATATTATCTAATAACATAAACATAAAGTTTTAAAATTAAACTTAGAACGCTGTCGGAGATACGGTTCATGAATTGGAAGTGCGTTTTCATTTAAAAAAGGTAAAACCCGTTCATATGATAAAAAAAAGATTATTGAACACTCATTAAAAACCATTGAACTACTCAATACTCGATTATTATTATGTTGAAATGTGTGAACTGGAAGACGACACGGAAGATGCTCAATATTTAGATCATTTAGAACAGTGACTAACACACAGATGGTGCTATCATTTTCAAACCCATGACGTTCATGAAGTACCAACTTTCAAAAGACTATGTGTGAAATTTCATAATATTTTGATTTGTCGAAAATTTGATTCAAAACAATTTCGTTTGTTAATTTATCATTACTTCTTGATGAAAAAAAAGTGATCGTACAGACACCGATGATGGTGACTGTTCTTGTAGTCCAATTGAGGTGGTTACTCGAAAAAATATCCAGAAAAAAAAATCACAAATCGGTTACATCTAACCGTAAATTCAAATTACGTTAAATAGCTGAGGCCGCAAATAAATCAGAAAGCAGTGTGTTGACAAATATACATAAACATTTGATGTTTACAATTATGCATGAACGTGTTGATGATTCAGAGCAGTGTTTTGCCATGTTTTCAAATAATAAAACAGATTTTTGCATCGATATGTGACAATGGATGAACCATGGATCTATCACTTCACTGCGGAATCAAAACTTTGATCATCTGAGTGGACTGCAGCCAGTGAACCCCGTCAGAAGCGTCCATGGCATAACAGTCAGCTGGAAGAAAAGGAAGAGGAATACCAATCAAATCATTTGATTGCAAAAATTAAGGAAAAACGATCTCACTTGTCGAAGAAAAAAACACCATTTCACCAAGACAATGCACCGATTTGCATCCTTATTCACGGTGTTTTTCTGGTCTGGCCCCAAGTGACTACTGGCTATTTGCTGATATGAAAAATAATCTCACCGGTAAGAAATTCAACTCAAACAAAACAGCAATTGTTGAATGTGATGCCTATTTTGAGGCAAAAGACAAATTCTTCCTTAAACACGGTATTGATAAGATAGAGAAGCGTATATCTACAGATAATTAAGACTCAATTTTCCTGACCTAGAAAAGCTTTATTTCGTTCGAAACACTGAAAAGAACGGAAGTGCAATCTTCTATGATCCGGTGATTTTTGTTGTAGGGAAACATTTAAACCTACTTTCCATGTGGAATGGTTGAGATGAATTTATCAACTGCCCTGCTGACTAATGTAAGCAGCAAATTTATTCAATTGATGATTGGATCGATTTTTGTCGGAATTTTCATATAATACCTTACGACATTACATCTAATGTTCATATAATAACGTAACGTTTCAGAATTACTTCCAACATTTTATTCTGAATCCTTTAAAATGTTGTCTTCCTAGCGGAACGATAACTTGACCTAATCGGTACTACATAAAGCATAACTGAATATTAAATTATGAATTAATAAATTCGTTCTAGCGTTTCATAGACAATATCGTTTAAAGTGGTTCTCTTAAGACAAAGAAGTAGTCCTATGACGTTTGCATTGAAAAAAATGACTTGTTTCGGATGTTGGTAAAAAATCTAGGACAAATAATTGCTTTTGATAAATTTCCCATGGAAGGTAATTATTTAAGCTTACTTGCAAAAAAATTCTACACCCTTATGAGTGGCCTCCCGGCAGTTAACCGGAACATTCACCATGGTGGACGAAAACATGCGTGTAGGCATGTTTTTAAGTTCTGTGAGTACATAGTTTTGTTACACATACACACATCTGATAAATTTATGAATGCCTCATTCCGTAGTATTTAACTATTTCAAAGTGAACTAACATTGCTTAGTGAGACTGAGGTCATATCCGGTTGAGTTTAAAGCATCCAACCCGCATTATAAGACCTTCCATTTGAATCAATTTTTTTGAGTCAATCTAAGTAGATATTTCTGAGACATCTACAAACAATCAAACCGAAATAAAAGTTCAAATTCGATGATTTTTAAACACTACTTGCGGGGTTTCTGGAAGCGGATATCGCAAACTAGTGTGATTAATGGGCAATTGGTTGATCATCAATCTTAAAGATGTTATATACACTTCTTCAAATATTGGCGTTTTTAAATAGGAAATCTCTACAACCGTACTCATCAACTTGTGACTTCTAAACCAGAAGTCAAGTCATAACAAAAATTCAATTTAAGAAAATCGATTCAGCCATCTCCGAGACAAATAAATGCACCTTTTTATCGAATTTGTCCACCAATCGACACATATACATGTACAGACAAATTACTTCAGCTGGCCCTTTTGGTACAATGAAAAAAAAACTGAAAAAACTGATTCCAACTATTCTTCAGCACTGAAAAACGCTTTTCAAGTCATTGTAAGAGATAACTCGCCACTCAAAATATTATGTTGGGAACTTCGACAGCTCAAATCTCTTTTTCAATACCTAACCGTAGAATGTTCTTGTTCAGGAAACAGTCTATGTAAGTTGATGTAGATTTCATCACCCTGTACCCGGTACTCAAACTTAATCAGCTTCTTGTGCGAACGACCAACTTGATTTGCTTAAGGGGTTACACCACTGTAGAAAAAAAAGAGAAGGACTGACCGATTTTGAATCCGATGCACGGTTGTAGACGACACTTCTTGGATTAAAAAATTTAGTTTGCGATATTCGAGTTTATGTATACATGCCAACGACATGCTAAAGATGGAGATCTGACTGTGTTCATTTAGAATTTCTTCCGAAGGACATTTTTCCGAGATTTGACGATATTTAAATTGGATTAGGCAGTTTATTTTTAGGTAACCACTATGCACATACTAATGTCACATTAAGACAACGAAATATCGTTAATTGGTATTTAAATAGCTGTAGAGACTGATCTAGGGTCGTTTATGGCAAAATATAGGGCTATTCATAGATAATGCTTATTCGTGGCTAGTGTGTATTTAGAAAGCTGAATTCTGATTGAATTATAACAAATGAACTTTCAGATTGCAGATATAAGAATTTGCGGTGTTCATAAAAGGGTATTTTACAACCATTATTTGTGCTCACTGATTTCCTGGGTTCCAAGGCTATTTTCTGGCCAATATAACATTGTTGCAAAATAATGTTATTGTGAATTTTTTATATCTTGTCGAACAAATATTCAATGTAGTTTTGGTTCCAAAGCTTATAAATCGCTTAATTATTACTAACTGAGAGGATTTATGAGTTACTCTAACGATCCTAAAACCAAATAATTTGTTTGATTTCAAATGTTTTTTTTTCTCTCACACAAGAAGTAAAATTAAAACCATAATATTATAGAAAAAAATCGGTACAGTTACAATGTCATAGTTATCCAGAGTTTGCACCAAGAGATGGACCAAATGAGGCAATTTCGCTTCCAATAATTATGAATTGTTATTTGTAGATTTCTAATGTCATAATAAACTCATCGCAAATATCTTCTGTTTGCAGTATCCAAACTATTAACTTACTTTGTCATTCTAAGTTCTCATGTGTAAAAGAGTCTGCCACCTTTTCATCGATCCGACCGCAAAATATTGGAATACTCAAAACGAGAACAGCTTAAAAATAAAGCACATAGGCAAACTCAAGATTTACGGCGTTATTATGCAAACATATTGAAAAATCTTACAAGACGACATATGTTGTGACCGAAGAAATATTGTCTGACTCCGTAGAACTTGCTCATTCGTCAGACGGCGCGACCAGGCATCCTTGCGAATCATACACGGAAGCGCACACATATGGAATAGTCCTCCACAACCCTACTAATAGGGAAAAGGGATCGGTTCGTCATTGATGCCTGGTGTGTATCCTCTACTCGCTCTCTTTCTGCCTCGTAAGTCTCCCAAAATCACATGCGATTGCTTTCAGCTGTCGGTGGGAAAAGGGGACAATTTGAAAATTAAATAAATACCTTTCTTGTTATTGTGCCATCCAGCGTTGCCTTTGCGAATATTGCTCCAGGGGGTACTGTTCGAATTTATATCTTAACTTGCAGTACAACGATAACGATATTGTTCTAGTTATTTTAGTTTTAGTTTCTCTGGTAAAGCCACAACTATGGATTGATGGAATAAAAAGATATAACGATTATACAAGTTAAGTGCATGTTCAGTGAAATAAATAAAACGTGACTTTCGTTTGCAGAATCATTTTTGAAACATCTTAAAATGATTCAGACAGTCAGTCAGAAGTGACAATTGTGCCAACACCTTAACTACCGTACAGGACTCGACCGCTGAGAGTTAGGGACGAAAGTGGGTTTGTTCTTCGAGACGTTGGTCTTTGTCGTCTTACTTTTGCAGGCATCCTGCTAACCAGCGTCATTATCAGCTCGGGGTAATCTCGAACAACTGCTGTAGAAGAATATTGTCTTATAATAACTTAATGTAATATTCATATCATGGTTGAATACATAATGTTTTGTTTGCCAACATGCCCAAAATGGATATAATGGTTCGACTGGGATTGTTTTATTATAACGATCATTAGATTGCGATAAGCGGGTACGAAGGCACAGAGCTGCGGGTCTTACGGATGAATTGAGAGAATAGGAAAATTGAATCGGGAAAACTTTTGAGCTTTGTTTAGAATTATTCAAGTTTCTTTGATTTAAATCTACTTAAAGGACTATACTTGTACGATGAAATCGAGAATTGAAAAAGAAGTTCATAAAGTGTTGAGAATGAATGTTTTAAATTTCTCAACAATAAGTTACAAAACCATTTTGTAACTTGACTTAGAAAAAGGTTAACCATTTTCACTTCTGGTCATTGCTTGTAAAGTAAAGCCATTCTAACAGTCAAAAAATGGTAAATACTATCCGATTTATGAATGCTCATGTGATACTGAATTTCTAGCGAGATGTATTTTTGCTGTCATCAGTCAAGAAGCATTATATTCGAAACCCAGTTCGTCTTATTTTCAACAGTACAAAATCTTGCTTCTATATTGAAATGCAAATTGTAACACCCGCTTTAGCAGTAAAATTTTCGCATTTCAGTTAGTCATGAAAAATGTGTCTTGTCGTTCGCAATACAATAGTTAAAACTGTTACCCTGACTAGCAACGGAGGTTCTGTTGAAACAAAAGTCATGCCAAAAAGTGTTTCAAAAAATCACATAAATTGAATAGAAATCCCGACAACCGGTTGCATAGGTTGGTGACAACTCTCCATACATTTTTCTCGCCGTTGGCGTTTCCTCGTGTTCAGTAGAAGTAAATAACTGGAATGGTAATGCAAACGTACAGTTCACCCTTACATAGTACTATCGATATATTAAGCACAATGCATGGCACTAGAAAAATTTTAGGAATAGTAATGTGTAGTTTTAATTGTAAACTAAAAATTTCTTTAAAGCTGGGAAATCGGAGACTCAGCGCTGTTCAGTGTTTTCTCTAGAACACAAAGATAAAACATTATTATAGGCCCTTATTACTGGTATCACTACACGGTGAAAACCAAGTGAAGTGATTGTGATCGGTATTACTTCACGGTGAAAATCGAGTAAAGTGAAAATCGAGTAAAGTGAATTTTATTACGGGAACCGCTTCAGAGACAAAAGTAATTACTTCGATGAACTTGATGTCATTATGATCATCACGCAACCAACATTTTGTCATAAAATCTAGTTTTTTTCCACTACAGTGATCACTTCACTATGTGTGATACTGGTAATAAGGAAAATCAAGTGAGGTGAATGTGAAAGTGGAAGTGAGAACGGCAATAAGGGCCATAAACTAGGGTTTCATTGTTGAAACCACTACTAACACTATGAGTAACTGTTTAAAACTGTACCTGATAAAATATATGCAAAAATACATTTTATTACTTTTTATATCTGTTATCTCTCCGAACATGTTTTATTTGCGATGGATGATAAACACGTCATTCAATTGATAAACATACCAAACAAATTTAGTATAGGAAATTTATTAACCATCTAGGTTATCCAGCTACATTGAAATTATGCACTGAAACTATAATTCATCAAATAGCATTCATTATGTTAATTTTAAAATACTTTAGTAGTTTCTCATAAAATTTAAGATAGTTTAGAGGAATGTAATTAACCATGCAAATACAATTCAGATCCTTAACATGAAAATTCAAATGTTATAAGATTTCATTGCAATCGGTTTCACACATAAGGTTATCAACTGAAGCTAGGAATTTTGGGACATCGTGTTGATTTCATTATACTCATGTATTTTGTCTTCAATGCATTTATAGCCATTCAAATCTGCCTAGCTTCTACTTTCAGTCCGATGTATTTTTCAACCATCATCTCAAAGTTATGTATCACAGTGAAGCCAAAGAGACTTTCGGAAGATCGTACCCTCTCGTATCGGATCTCGCTTTTTAAATCACATTTTCCAAAGCAATATCAAACAAAAGACAGGAGGAACCATCCTCTTGCCGGATGCTACGAAAGAACTCGAAAGCGTCTAAGATGATCAGACGAAACACGTAACTCTATCCATTGTTGGTTTGATCAATCGCGTCAGTTTATCCGGAAACCCGTAACGTGTCATTTTTATTTTTCTAGCCAATGTACGTACCGAAAGATCGAATCTCCTTCTGGTGGTTTCTGAGATCCGTTCTGGTTCCGCTCTCAGCTTTCCTGGCTGTTGTCAAACGTCTATAGGAAGATTTAAGAATGTTATAGATGGTGAAAACCAAGCTTTTGTGCAAGTTTTCTTACTGACAGATTCGGGTTTTCATGCGAAATATTTCACGCGTTGATGAAGTATTTCCAGAGATATACGTATTTAGGGCTGTCCATATTTTGTAGCGGACAAACCTTAGGCGGAGGTCAGCAATGTGATTTCGTTCTAAATCCCCCTCAGGGTGGTAAGAGATACTTTCTTGTAGTTTAACATTTCAAAAATATTGAATCAAAATTTCAAATCAACGGAAATAAAACTGTCAAAGAACCAAAAATATTTTTTTGTTTACTTTAATTCAAAAGATATTTTATTCAGGCCTATTTGCGTACAAGCTTTACGTGGCCGATTTAGCTGAGTTTTCGGAAAAAATTTTTTTGTATTGGATCTCGTTGTCACCCTTTTTCTAGGGGGAGAGGAGCTTCCATTTTCCTCCTGTGATGATTGAGGGGCAGTTTGTTCGTGGTTCGTCGCGTCATTCATTGCCGTGGTATTGTTGTTTATTTCGTTGCTAGTTGCTGTAGATGCGCCTTGTTGTACATTGTTTGCAGTTGTTGGTTGGTTAGATGGTAAGCTGTTAATTGCAGCTGGTGTACTTTGTTCTATAGGGGATGCGTTGGATGGTTTTGTTGAAGGGGATGCTTCACTGTTGTTGGTGACTGTCACAGGTGTACTGGGGTTGCTTGGGGTTGGTGTGAAGTAAGCACCGTTGTCCTTTGGTGTGGTTGTCTCCTTGTCCAGTTTATCACATGACTTACCGTAGTGAACAGCTTTTTGGCAATATTGACATATGGCCATCTGATTGTCATAGATAACAAGTGATTTGCACGGGATTCTTGTATCCTGACCGAATGTCACCTCCTCAAGCGCATGCGTAACAAACGTACGCCATTTAGAATACCGGGGAAAAAATCTTCCACTTTTCTTTTTCGATACAGAGAATCTCTCCGTATTGGGACATGGTTTGGCGAATATGAGGATCGATGACGCTTGAGGGAAGATCATGCACACGCACTTCTATAGCACTATCTTCCATATATACTGGAATGTTGTACTTGATATTTCATGCTCCACATAGTGCACATTATTATTATTATTGTCTTTAGCGAATTGAATTGCATCCAAGTCTTTATAGAACTGGACATAAACAACATTATTGGTCTTATTGCATTGAAGTAAATGCACACGTTTAATGTCAAGATGCATTTGCTCCTTAAGCAAACCTTCAAGTTCTCGTATCGAAGGTCGAATTTTGCACTGTCTGAAGTCAACAATAATTGTATTCTTTCGTACCGGCGGTAGCTTTTGTTCGTTTGGTTCACTTATTTCGAGATCTTTTTATTGTTCACTACACAATACTGTTCTTGGTTTCTTCTGTCCCGAACGTTAGCGGTTTTGGTTTATCGACTGACTTGGATGAGATGTGATTCTCAAAAGAGATTTGAGGAATGCTCTTTTGTCAATTTATTTTTCAATATTAATATACGGAAATTTAACTAAATATTCTTCAAATGATGCTTTATAATGTAAACAAAGTTTGAATAAATTACTTATTTCTAAACAAAGTTTGAATAAATTTCTTTATTCCCCCCTTAACAGTCAATCCTATCATTCTTTTTATATATGGGACATACCACTCTTTGCATCCATACCTGCGATAAAATCTTCCTACCTTACCTTTCCCAAATCTATAAAATTCTCGTCTGTCTGATTATTAGTTTGTGAGATATTGCATTTTGAGTGAAGCTACTTTTGTTATTGTGAAAAAAATGGAAAAAAAGGAATTTCGTGTATTGATGAAACACTACTTTTTGATGAAAAAAAGTGCCGCCGATACCAAAAAATGGCTTGATGAGTGTTATCCAGACTCTGCACCGGGCGAAACAACAATTCGTAAGTGGTTTGCAAAATTTCGTACTGGTCATATGAGCACCGAAGACGATGAACGCAGTGGACGTCCAAAAGAGGCTGTTACCGTTGAAAACGTGAAAAAAATCCACAAAATGATTTTCAATGACCGTAAAGTGAAGTTGATCGAGATATCTGATACCCTAAAGATATCAAAGGAACGTGTTGGACATATTATTCACGAATATTTGGATATGAGAAAGCTTTGTGCAAAATGGGTGCCGCGTGAGCTCACAATCGATCAAAAACAATAACGAATTGATGATTGAAAACCATGCTGAAATTGAACGAATTGGGCTTCGAATTGCTCCCTCATCCACCGTATTCTCCAGATTTGGCCCCCAGTGACTTTTTCCTGTTCTCAGACCTCAAGAGAATGCTCGCTGGGGAAAAATTTAGAAGCAATGAAGAGGTAATCGCTGAAACTGAGGCCTATTTTGAGGCAAAGGACAAATTGTACTACAAAAATGGTATCGAAAAGTTGGAAGATCGCTATAATCGCTGTATGTTGAATAATAAAAACAAATTTTGGCAAAAAAATGTGTGTTTCTATTAAACGATACGAACTTTTCAGCCGAACTGTTATGTATGTATGTATGTATGTATGTATGTATGTGTATGCAACAAATGTACGTGTATGTGACAAATAATGTCACTCGATTTTCTCAGAGATGGCTTAACCTATTTTGACACAGTCAGATTCAAATGAAAGGTCTTATGGTCCCATATATCGCTATTGAATTTTATCCCGATCCGACTTTCGGTTCCGGAATTACAGGGTGATATGCACAAAAAACAATGGTCACTCACTTTTCTCAGAGATGGCGTAACCGATTTTCACAAACTTAGATACAAACGAAAGATCTTATGGTCCCTTAGCTCGCTTTTGAATGTTACCTTTATCCGACTTCCGGTTCCGGAATTACAAGGTAATATGTGCAAATCTATTGGGAAATTACTGTACGGTTGTTGTACCGTTTAATTCTACTATGTCACGTCATTACATTCTCATAAATTCACTATTTTCACAGTCTTAACTTACGTTAAGATACCATTTATTACAAGTGTATATAAACACTTCGTTCACGTCATTTTAATAAATGCGTAAATAATATATACGGGGCATTCCACGCAAAATCAGCCACCCAATATTTTTTTTATCAAGCTATTTTTTTTCGGGAAAGAATTCGAAAATATTCGACACGTATTTTTTTATTTCAATATGGTACGTGGAATTTTCGAGAAATGATTTTTTGCAATTTCGCGTTTTTCAAGAAAGAGCTTTTTTAACATCCTATACTGTAAAATCTAATAAAGATACAAAAATTTGTCCAAGACTTGAAATTTGCGTCTTTTCCTTAGCTTTCAAATAAGCGATTCCATAAAACAACCTTTAAAACTAATAACATGTGATTTTTTAAGAGCTTGAGAACTTTTTTAAACAATAAAACGCATAAAATTTGCAAAATCTCATCGGTTCTTTATTTTAAACGTTAGATTGGTACATGACATTTACTTTTTGAAGATAATTTCATTTAAATGTTGACCGCGGCTGCGTCTTAGGTGGTCCATTCGGAAAGTCCGCTTTTTTATCGACAAATTTTGTTCAGCGATGAGGCTCATTTCTGGTTGAATGGCTACGTAAATAAGCAAAATTGCCGCATTTGGAGTGAAGAGCAACCAGAAGCAGTTCAAGAACTGCCCATGCATCCCGAAAAATGCACTGTTTGGTGTGGTTTGTACGCTGGTGGAATCATTGGACCGTATTTTTTCAAAGATGCTGTTGGACGCAACGTTACAGTGAATGGCGATCGCTATCGTTCGATGCTAACAAACTTTTTGTTGCCAAAAATGGAAGAACTGAACTTGGTTGACATGTGGTTTCAACAAGATGGCGATACATGCCACACAGCTCGCGATTCTATGGCCATTTTGAGGGAAAACTTCGGAGAACAATTCATCTCAAGAAATGGACCGGTAAGTTGGCCACCAAGATCATGCGATTTGACGCCTTTAGACTATTTTTTGTGGGGCTACGTCAAGTCTAAAGTCTACAGAAATAAGCCAGTAACTATTCCAGCTTTGGAAGACAACATTTCCGAAGAAATTCGGACTATTCCGGCCGAAATGCTCGAAAAAGTTGCCCAAAATTGGACTTTCCGAATGGACCACCTAAGACGCAGCCGCGGTCAACATTTAAATAAAATTATCTTCAAAAAGTAAATGTCATGTACCAATCTAACGTTTAAAATAAAGAACCGATGAGATTTTGCAAATTTTATGCGTTTTATTGTTTAAAAAAGTTCTCAAGCTCTTAAAAAATCACCCTGTATAATGAAAAATGTTAAAAATAATAAACAAATGAAAAAATCAAGCTTGGGCCTAATTTTTTTTTCTATTTTTTGTTGAAAAAAGAAGCCTTAGGGGCTTAACTTGATCTTGGTAAAGTTTCAGAGTGGAAAGATCAATACTTTCGGAGCAGTGATTTTTTTTTAATTACGACCCGCACGCGCAGAGCGTACCGCAGCGCAATTCGCTCGGATACGGGCTTAACTTGTCGACAAATGTCGCGCCACATATCGAATGCTAACTTTGTCAGTTTATTGTTAGCAACGTTTGAGGCAGAAACCGAGTAAAATTGGGACAAAGGATTTACGTGAGTAATAAAATAATGGTGATATACAGTTTTCGCACAGTTGCAATTTTTCTATGATTTGGTTTTTCTGGTTTACAAAAACTCAATACTTAAAACGTGTCCTGGGAAGAGTAAACTTTCATTTTTAATTCCTTGTCTCCGTGCGGCTCAACATAGTGAAATGATTGTGTTCCAGAAATAGTTTCACATTTTTCGAAACGAATTTCGAAATTTCTCTGGTTTTACATAATCTTCCGAGCATTTGTATATGACTGAAATATAGGGTAAAGATGCTTTTCTAGCCCACTCGTACAATTCATTCGCGGTCGAAATTTGACAATCATTGATCATTTGTAAACTTGGGCGACGTGCCAATTTTTTTAATAGTTCCTCCAGCACCGTCGCCTGGCCCTTTTCTATGAACTGTCGCGTGAAAATTCCACTGTTCAAAACGATGAAATTCATGCTCGTGATGAAATATTCGCAATGTGTTTTACATTTTTGAATTGCTGAGAAGCGCCGTCAGAAAAATAGAAGCACTTGCGTATATGTGGATAGTATTGTAAAAAATATTGATTAAGAGCTTCGAGAAAAACATACACAGCTTTTGCGTCATGTTTCCTGCAATCAGAAATAATTAGTAATGTTTTATGATCGATTTTGCTGTTGATTTTTAATAGAAAACAATGGGGAATATAGTCGCTTGATCCTTGTTCCAATGAAAACCAGTTATGGCGTTTTGAATAACGAAGACGTAATTTTACGCAAAATCGCAAATTATTAAACTATCGTCAATATTCAAATTTTTTTTCACATTTTGAAAATACGAAGTTTGTTTTCGAGCAATGAAAGACTCCATAACCAAAGCAGAAAAAAAGTTAATGCCGGAGAGCTCGGATCGGCATATTGCGGATAGCCTTTTAAGCCCGTATCCGAGCGAATTGCGCTGCGGTACGCTCCGCGCGTGCGGGTCGTAATTGAAAAATTCACTGCTTCGAAAGTATTGATCTTTCCACTCTGAAACTTTACCAAGATTAAGTTAAGCCCCTAAGGCTTCTTTTTTCAAAAAAAAAAAAAAAAAATTAGGCCCAAGTTTGAATTTTTTTATTTGTTTATTATTTTTAACTTTTTTTCATTATATTAACTTTAAAGGTTGTTTTATGGAATCGCTTATTTGAAAGCTAAGGAAAAGACACACATTTCATGTCTTGGACGAATTTTTGTGTCTTTATTAGATTCTACAGTATAGGCTGTTGAAAAAAGGCTCTTTTTTGAAAACGCGAAATTTCAAAAAATCATATCTCGAAAATTCCACGTACGATATTGAAATAAAAAAATACGTGTCGAATGTTTTCGAGTTCTTTACCGAAAAAATAGTTAGATGAAAAAAAAAGTTGGGTGGCTGATTTTGCGTGGAATGCCTCATATACAACCGTACTTTTTAAGGAAAGCCTGTACCTGAACGTTGTTGCTTGAAAACAATTACAATGCAAATTGCATGACGTATACACGGCCACTTTTACTATTTGCCTAGTGAAAAAAGACTCGCCCTACGGATTCTGCGAGATTCAGGAAAAGGGATCTTTTTCCACACCATTCAAGCGAACGGATGTTGATGGAGCATGTACCTCATCTCACGTATAGCGCAGGTTGAGTAGATGTTGGGGTTAAGCTGATTCAGTATAAGATTTAATTTTGGTTGAATCTGATGTACTCTGAACAAAAACACAACGAATGCAGTGAAAACGAATACTTAATTTATTCTAAAAGTACAGTAAGTATGTGACAGCAAAGGGACTGTTTATTTTTTAACATATTAGTTATCTCGTCACTTAATGTTATGTAAAACCAATACGATGCAACATCCCCTACAAATCGCACGTGATGTGCCATATTGGCTGAATAATGTTTCTCGTCCCATTCTGGCTGCCCAAACGTCGTCGTATTGAATGTCATTTCGGATAACGATAGCCTTCGTCGTCGTCAGTCCCTGCTGTGGTAGGGGTAGGAGTATGGTCATTGCTCGATGGCGTCGTCGTTGTTGCCGTGGTCATTTCGCATTCGGCTGCTCTGCTGAATGGAAAGACATTCATTTCTATTGATGATGTAGGAAAATGACTTGAGGGACTGTTCTGTTATTTTAGACGGTGTGCGCACTGACATGGGATGTCACACAATACGCATTTTTCGTTCCTTGGACAGCCATCGGCAGTCGACAACCAGAACGGGCAGTGTTCTGGACTGCTTCTAACCAAACCGGACGGACAATCGTTATCCGGTGAAGAAAAGTTGAGTCCGCTTTTATTTTATTACAACTGTGTACATATTATCTCCACTGACCACTTGCACGACAGACAATGAGCTACTGGGAATTCGACGAAGCTATCAATGTTGTTCTATAATTTGCTTTTGTTTGCACAGGAAAATTGTTTCTTGCTTTGTTTGTATTTTCTTTTGTTTTAAGTGTGTTGAAAATTTTCCCCTGTTGAAAATGAAGTGCTTGGAAAATTTCTGACATTGAAAAGTGTTACGATCAATTCCAAAATTCCAGAAAAAGTTTAACAAGTGACAAACCCAAAATATATTGATCGTTAATGAGATGCATTGTTTATTATTTGTTTGATTTCAAGGTAGAGTTCGTTTCATAGTGGTTACTTAAAAAATAGATATATTTCTGATTTTTCAGATGAAATCTTGAAAGACAGATGAAAGACCAGGTTTAAAAATGACTGCATTTACGTAAAATGGATGAGTATATGTGTTAGGGCTACTTTACCAATAGCCATCTCATTAGTGAAGTCACCATATTATTTTGCTGATTAATCGACTTTCAATCAACTAACCAATTTTCTACTTACTCTGAAAGTCAATCTATCAAACAGCAGATCATTATATTTAATTATTTTATAGTATACCAAATTATATCATATTATATTGCATTGCATCATATTATATTATATTATATTATATTATATTATATTATATTATATTATATTATATTATATTATATTATATTATATTATATTATATTATATTATATTATATTATATTATATTATATTATATTATATTAGATTATATTAGATTATATTAGATTATATTAGATTATATTAGATTATATTAGATTATATTAGATTATATTAGATTATATTGTATTATGCTCAAATATTTGGACAACGGGGAGGGGTAGGGAGTGCATCAGGGTATCTTACAAGTGAATGACTGGATGATGGAGTGGATTTACAACCTGAGTCACGTGAGGGAAGCTTTGTGCTTTGTTTCTCCCTGAAGGTCTCCAATGAGTAAGACACACCCTTCTAACAAACAAACCATCAGGTGGGTTTAAGCTGGTATACCGAAATTCTTCATTATATGGCCGGATGTTTTTACTGGAAGGCGCCGGGTCCTTAAAACCCATTTTGGCCTTTTTAACAGCAGTTATATGAAAGCTATTTGATAATCAAATTCGGATCTACTGTAAGTCTACGGACATACAGCACTGGTAATGCCTTGAACTGATAGTGGCTTGACACATACATGAGATGACTACTGGAGTTGTTACTCTGTTTTTTATAATAGTCTATTTTTTACAATTTTGGTTTTTTACCGCGGATAAAA
This sequence comes from Malaya genurostris, assembly GCF_030247185.1. Lineage (NCBI taxonomy): Eukaryota > Metazoa > Arthropoda > Insecta > Diptera > Culicidae > Malaya > Malaya genurostris. The sequence continues at coordinate 126,885,123 of NC_080572.1, forward strand.
ATTCCAACGGGAGAAAAATTTTAATAATCTTAATATAAGAACTTGAAGAAGAATACATTCTAAAAAGTTTTGCCACTTCTTCTGGTATTCGGAAACGGATCCCGGAGTTTGTATCAACGAAGTAAGTTTCAATACACATAAACTAACAAGACTGTATTAGAACTGTTTAAAGCGGTTTAATAATATTTAGTTTGACGTAAAGTCGCCATACTAAGTTCACTTTTGCAATGACTGAGTGAATACATATATTGAAGAAGCCTAATAAATGAGAAACTCACAGAAAAAATTATGTTTTGGGAAAAGAAATTTTCAGAAATTGCAAAAATGATTAAAATATGTACTGAATGATTCAACATTGTTAGCTTTCAAATAAGCCTAAGTTTATCTAAATTCGTTCAGTCATCTTCGAAATAATTCAGCCAATGCAAAATGTGCGGTTAGTCGGGTATTTATACCATTGTATCTCCGGAAGCAGAAATGATACCCATTGGATCTTCTAACTTGCTCCACAATTCCATAATTGCTTCCAAACGAGACTACGTGTGTTAAAATCAGTTCAGCCATCTCTGAGAAAAATGAGCGGTTAAAAAACAACGCATTTTGTCGGTTGCATCACTTATACCAGTATATCTCCGGAACCAGAAGTGACAGCCGTTCGATTTTCGAACTGGATCAATGGTTCAATCGTAGCTTTCAAACAAGCCTAAGCATGTAAAAATCAGTTCAGCAATCTCTGAAAAAGTTGAGCGGTAAAAAATCAACTCATTTTGTTGGTTGTGTCACTTAGGAGAGACCAGGGCTAAGCCCGACATTTTTAATAAATTGAAAAAAAGCTTTCATTACAACTAGGTTTTCAGCCAAGTTATCTATATGGTTGTGTAACTTCAACCTTCAGCTGCAATTCACAAAAAAATGGAAAAAATATGCATTAGATTTCGTATAAAGACGCAATCAACTCAAAGACACTGCGGGGCTAAACCGGACACTCTACGGGATGAAAGCGGACATTTCTTGGAAATAGAAAAAACATCCATTACACCTAGATTTTTATGCAATTTAACTGAACAGTTGTGTGGTTTCAACATTCTGTTATAATTCCAAATTTGTGACTTGGAAAAAATGCATTTTTGTACCAAGTCACCATGAAGTGACCAACCCAAAATCCAATATTTAGGAACAGCGGGGCTAAACCGGTCTGTAAAGTTTCACACAAAAATGAAGAACGAATACAGCAGGTGTTGGTTTCAACCTTGTCACACAACTTCACGCCCTGCAGTACCAAGTAATTGATGTTGAAACTAACTTTGTAGTCTTTATTGAAGACTTTTTGAATATTTCGCTCCATATGATGAACGTTTTGATTAAATTTATAGTAAATCTAGTTCTAATATGTAAAAAGAAGTAGAATTGAAATATAGGTATCAATATTAGGCAGCGGCGTACCGAAAAAATTTGGGGCTCGGGGCAAAATCAGAGATTTGCCGCCCTCATCGTTGGTTTAGTGAGCAAAAAAACTCTGAACTCCATCTCCGGAAAAATGACTTGGGCAAGCAAAACAAAGTCCCAAAGATTAGTTTGCCGTCCTCCTAAAAACGTTGATAAGAATACAAGCATGCTTTGCAACAGAAGCCATTCACAGCATTCATCACAGACTTTCTGATAGGTAATGCATCAGGAAAATTTGACCAAGATGTGACCAACAGCAACAACAACGTGTTGGTCTGGAAGATGCTGAAGGACACTTAAGAGGGTGATCATCTAATAATGAACACCCACATTGATGTACTGTTAGAAAACAGCTTGATGATCTCTCAAGAAGGTATGTCAGAAATGATCCTGGTAAACATTTCCAATAAGCATATTAATCATGAATCGAGGAAATTGGAGGAATCGCTACTAATCCGAGAAGAATTGCGGTCTTTCGGTGATCTGATGGAATGTACAAGAGAACGTTACCACGTTCTGCAGAAATGCAGTAGCCACAGTCAGCCGCAACAATCGCAACATTCAACAACCGAAAGTTTTAGTACAAAAAAAGAAGGAAACATGTAGCCTCTGTTCCGGTACGCACTTTATTAACTAATGTTTGCATTTCAAGAAGTTACCAATAACAGAACGATTAGGGATATTCCAGCAAAAATGTTTGAGCTTCAATTGTCTTTGTCAATGCCACATACAACTGATTGCGAAACGGAGAAAATGTGTCAAAACGAGTTAGCAACGTTCAGCATTGTATTTTCCAAATTGACATTATTGTCATTTTGATGATACTCACATCTGTGACAAGGGGGGCACTATACTGTGAGGATTCCGTTCAATGATTTCAAAGGTATACTAGGTGACTCCTTCTAGAATTCCAGGTGAAGATTTGGGAAAGTGATGGTCAGTGTCACCATACATCCACAACGGCGTAAGCTGTATTTAGAGTTTATGAAGGAATGTGAAACCCTTTCCCATATGAAGAAAGTATGCGACTGTCTAGTACAATGCCATATTATACCACAACATGCAGTTTACAAAGGTTCCAACTCTACGACAAAAGTTACAGTCGTGTTCGACGATTCAGTGGCATCTTCGATAGGTGTATCATTGAACGATACGAAGCTAATAGAACCAACGATAGCGACCTGGCTACAATCGTCTGCATTCACCAGATGGAGTTGACCGGCGATATTCCGAAGATGTACCGTCAGGTACAAATACATAAAGCTGACAGGAAGTTTCAAAGAATCTTATGACTGAACGAGATGAACTAAATTGCAGTTTTTGAATTGGCGACTGTCACCTACGGCTGTTCGAGTAACGCACGGGATGCAGTTAATCAATATTATATTACGAATATAATGGGGCGAATACTTGCACTGCAAATAATCTTATTTACTGAAATGTACAAGTTGTCTTTGTACCAGTATTAACATACATTTGAAGGATTTGTACTATGAGATAATGTCGAAGAGACAGGTACTTCTTCGCGCATTGGAATACTCCGCCATGCTTACTGAAAGTTTAATCATGAAACTTATCCCACCTGCTTCAATTTTGTTTGTTGTTTATTTGGGATGGACATTCTGAAATTGCAGCTCCAAATACACCTCTTCTAATGGTGTTTGCTTTAGTCCGTGAACGTATCTAAGGAAAATATTATTTTCTCATTTCCACTGTTCCTATTAGCATCTGTTTAAGTGTTTAACTGAGTTTGAATATAATGGGGTGAATATTTGTATCGCTGTTAGTTATCAGACAAATGCTTATTTTCAGTGAATCATAAAAAATAAGTAAAGCTATTTAATACAAATGGTCTAATCATTCAATGGTTTGCAATGCAAAATCAGTTGCTCAACTAATAGTAAACAATTATTAATATATTAAAACAGCTATTCCCATCCTGCGGTCCGCGAACCCCTGGGGTGTTACACGATAGTGTAACGAAATTACTCCAGATTGGTTCTCTTAATAACTTTTTCCCTGTTTGAGTATTTTCTCTAATTCTTTGACGAAACGAATGGAAAAAGATATAAGATTGTTATTATTACCACATTTATTACAAAAACATTGTTTAAATAGTGAAAAAATAGGTCCAAACAGGGAACATTAAAATCAACCGAATCTATAAATAGACCCTGTTGCTCATTTTCTAGCTTCAGTCTATGATAATCCATAAATGGAGTCACATCGGGTGCGCAGACTACTTCAGTCAATGGCGAAAATGAGGTTCCGTTCATCCAGCCTAAACGTTGAAAACCAACAACTTCTTCTTCTGTGAGCATATCTGCTGTTGGACATTCGCAAAGTCAGTTTCGCATCAAACAAAAGTAATGGAATCATCTAGCTGATGGTCGTTTGCATTGGAGAAAAAGAAAACGAAAAGTGCACAACGATGGAGAATTTTTTTTAAAGAACTAATAACATTGCTTCTTTGCAAATCGAAGGTGAAAATCATCAGTTTAGTGTAAAAGTTGAATAATTTGATTAGCTTTGTGCACTTTTCGCTGTGCGAAATTTACACCAAAGGAAAGTTAACTATCATTTTACTGCATCGCGTTCGAAAAAAATATACCGAACAGTGTTTAATATCAAATTCTACCATTTGGTCCTTCTGAATGCCAGAAATGAATCCCGTACAGCATTTCGATACTTTATTTCACTGAAATATTGAGATAAATGAAATATTGACATATATGAGTGATTGTGTCATCATGCTGGTCGTTCGCATTCGAGAAAAATACAACGAGCAACGCAGAAAAATCAATTAATCTAAGGGGTGCAGCAGTATTTAATATGTTAGAAAATCCCACAATATAGCACCTTTAAGAACTAGAAATTAATCCCAAATAACATTATGACAGTTTCATATCGGAAATCTGTCTTGAAGCAACTTTCCACATGCTTTAGTTTTGAAAACCTAATATGGGCGGAGCTTAAAGCAGTTATGGTGTAGACATAAAAGAAATGTAGCCAATCGTTTAGTTTTATCTTTGTACAAGATTCGTAAAAGCTTGAATATGTCTCAATGCATGCAGTCGAAATACGATGCGGCAAAGGCCAAGAGAAAGCGCGAGAACGAAAGTTCGCATAATTCGCCATGTCAATTGCGGAGCGCGGTAAAAGTGACAGATAGAATAAAATACAAACGCAATATTTTAAAACCGAAAGGTCCTACGTCAATCTCGCGGTTATGACTCTGGGATTACCTACTCCATGTTTTGTATTATATTATATTATATTATATTATATTATATTATATTATATTATATTATATTATATTATATTATATTATATTATATTATATTATATTATATTATATTATATTATATTATATTATATTATATTATATTATATTATATTATATTATATTATATTATATTTATTCCCATAAATACGCTTATTTTATAGGCAATATACATAAGTTTTTCTTCGCCGTGGCATCCACAATACACAACATTTAAACCTAATACATTTCGAATATCACATCAGTATGTTTGTATTCACTTGTTTTTGTCAAGCAATTTGCTATTATAAATTATATTAAATAAAATACATTTATTTTGTACATGATCTTATAACTATTTCAGGTTTGTTTGTATTATTTCATCACTTTTATTCATTTAAAAGGCCATCGTCCAAGTACCATGCGCCCGGGTGGTTTTAGGAAATTTTCGATGGAAATTTTGAAAAATTTGGCAAAATCAAAAACATACAGACCTTTGAAATATTTTTATCTATCTACAGGGTGAAAATGGCTAGAAAATTCGGAGAATTTTCCGAGTCTTATAAAAAATAGCTCTGAAAAATGAGGGTTTTTGTGATCTAAGAAATCGGTCTCTCATAAATTTCAAACTCAATAGCACCACGTTTGGCTAAAATATCGGCTCTTTCATTGCCTGGAATGGAGCAATGAGTCGGAACCCAAACTATTGTGATTTGATAATTACTATTCAAAATGTCGTTCAGGTATTCTTTTATTATGCCCAAGAAAAACGGTTCATTTTTGCCAGAAGCGTTAGAGCGAATTGCTTCAATTGGCTCAACGAAGAGAAAATAATGGTTAGGAGATAATGTGACGATTACACTCAAACTATAGTGAACTGCTGCTAACTCTGCTATATAAACAGATGCAGGTTCTTGAAGCCGAGAGTGATTTCCATCGAGCGTAGTTGTTCCGGGATTCCCCTTCGCGCTGCATGGATGTGTCGAAAAATAAAGTTGAGTCAGAGACATTCAGGAGGCTGACACAGATAGGAATATATCTTGAAGGGTTGATTTCCTGTGACATATTGTTAAAATATACTGTCATGAATTTTGTTTCAGATTGAAACTCGACTAATCTTTCGAAGTTACTAATAATCAGGGGATTCAGTACCTCACATCTTATTAGCAGTCGTGATGGAAGCTTCCGAAAGCTATTTCGCAATGGAAGAACTTCCGCCAGCACTTCAAAACTCATTGTATGTGTCGAATGTATGCAGCCTAAAGCAATTAGCAAACAACGGTACTGAATTCATTCTAATTTAACCTATGAGAGTTATCAGCGAAACTAAAGTAAACGCATCCATATTCCATCACTGAAAGTATCGTTGTCTGATACAATTTTATTAGATCTTCTGAATGAACACCCCACAAAGATCCAGTTGTTGTTCGAAGAATATTAATTCTTTGTTGGCATTTTGTACCTAATGTGTTCTCCCCACGTGCATTTGGAATCAAACCACACCCCGAGGTATTTGAAAGTCAAAACCTGCGCGATAATTCTTCCCATCATATGAAGCTGAAGCTGCGCGGGATCATGCTTTCTTGAAAAGACGACCAGCTCTGTTTTCTCCGCAGAGAATTCGATACCCAGATGAACAGCTCAAACGGATAAGTTATCTAAGGTATCTTGCAATAGTTTTTGCAGATCAACAGCTTTGGGTCCAGTAACAGAAACCACGCTATCGTCTGCCAATTGTCTTTGTGTGCATGGGGTTACTAGACAGCTGTCAATGTCATTCACGTAAAAATTATACATGAGCGGACTGAGGCATGATCCTTGCGGCAGACCCATGTAGCTAATTCTGAATGTCGCCAAATCGCCATGTTAAACATACATGCTCTTCAGATAGATGTTGTTTTTTGATACTTTGATACTCACCGAAAAGTATCAAAAAACAACAAAATGTAACAAAGTTGCGGTGACTAAATAGAAGGTTGTGCAAACAATTATTTATAGCCGCTGGAAGTTGGTGGAGGTTGTCTGAAAGAACATCAATGGAAATTGAATCAAATGCTCCTTTAATGTCTAAAAATACAGATATTTACACAGATTTCTACGGAACCCAAAATGAGTATTTGACAACAAGCCGTTCGAAGAATAATTTTTTGATGCAGGACAACATGGCAATTGGTCTATATGAGTTGTGATTGGAAGCTGGTTTCCCCGGGTTTTGAATGGCGATAACTTTCACTTTCCTCCAGTCAAGTGGAATAATATTTTGCTCAAGAAACTTGTTGAACAATTCCAACAAACGTCTTTTTGGGAGGTCGGCAGATTTTTTTTTAATTTAATTCTGTCCAACCCAGGAGCGATATTGTTACAAGACAAGAGTGCTAAAGAAAATTTCATTACTGAAAGGGGGCTATCAATAGAACCATTATTATGAGGAGACACCCGAATAATGCTGCGTGGGGACAGAATCAGGGCAAAGTCAAATATTCATCGGTTTGAGTATTCCTGATTCTCATTGCCCACAATACGATACCTCATTCGTCTGGCCGTGTTGCGTGGCTGTGGCCCAAAGTATGCTCTTGTACTTGATTTCTAAAACCACGAATTTTGCAAAATTCTGAGGAGTTCCTCCTCCCCGTTTTAGAAACGTCTTGCAAGAATTATGTCGCATGTTTAGCATCGGAGCACTTGTTTCCCACCAAGGGTTGCGAGGCCTTCTGCTAGTCATTGGACCAGAAAATCGTTTGATTTGGGGGTGTTCTGCGGCCTCCAAAATCGAACAAATGAGGAAGTCATATTCTTCAAGTGAGGGAAGTTCTTCCATTGAATTTAAAATACTACTGCTATGGTTTTTAATCCAGTCAATATTTTTATGGAATATTAACTGGAGTAGCAGTGCAATTGCTACTGCTAATTGAGACGATGATTGGTAAATGATCGCTACCGTGTAAATCAGGAAATTTTTCCAGGTAGTATGGCTAGTACTATGGATACTACTGACACTAAGAATCCTTCCAAGGTTGGGGCTCGAACATACGACAACTACGCTCTATTGAAATCCTAAAAATATTTACAAGTAAGATCTGGTATATTGACCATGAGAAAATGTTTTACACGGACGGATCACGAATTGAAGAGGCTACTGGGTTTGGTATGTTCAATAATAATGTTTCGGGCTGAGTTAGGCTTCAAGAATCTGCATCTGTTTATATCGCAGAATTAGCAGCAGTTCATTATAGCTTGAGTGTAATCGTCACATTATCTCCAAACCAAATGAACTGTTTTTCTTGGGTAAAATAAAACAGTGCCTGAACGATATATTGAGTAATAATTATCAAATCACAATAGTTTGGGTCCCGACTCATTGCTCCATTCCAAGCAAAGAAAGAGCCGATATTTTAGCCAAATGTGGGGCTATTTAGGGAGAAATTTATGAGCGACCGAATGCGTTCAACGAATGCTATAGCGCTTCTCGCCAAAGAACACTTGCCAGCTGGCAAGCTTCTTGGGATAGAGATGATCTAGGTCGGTGGATGCACTCAATTATTCCTAAAATCAACAAAGGTATGGTTCAGGGGGCTGGATGTGAGTAGGGATTTCATTCGTGTGATGTCCAGACTCATGTCCAATCATTACACGTTAGACGCACATCTCCTACGAACTGGGCTTTCCGAGACTAATCATTGAGTTTGTGGCGAAGGTTATCGCGATATTGTTCATTTCTTTTGGACAAGCGTGGTGTATCGTGATGTCAGATCTCAACTAATGAATTCTTTGCGTTCCCAAGGTAGACTATTCAATGTCCCAGTTTGTGACATTCTTACTTGTCGTGATCTTCCTTACATGAAAATTTTTTATCGTTTCATAATGACAATTGGAGTTTCAATTTAATAACTGACCCTTTTGAGACTTAGTTCTGACTCCAACTGCGTCCAAGAGTTCATTCAACAGCTAAATTTGAATAGAAATGATGTATTGATACAAACAAACTCTAAATCGTTTTGAAATTATCAACGAAATGTATAAAAATAACTGCTTATTTTACAGTTTATAGCAGTTAATCGTTTGGTTCCAACAATATTCTTGAGCGGATTTAATAATAAATAACGAAATACCTAATAGGTGCATCGTTAAGAAATAAACGTATTTATGGAAAAAAAATACAACCGGGCCTCTGTATCTCGGATTTTTTTTCTGAAGTTTGTGCGAATTCTATACAACGGATCAAAAAGTAAACAACGGATCAAAAAACAAAAGCAATAACGGCTGACAAGAAGACCTCTAATTTGCAACTAGTACGATCAAAATCGGCCCAGCCATCTCTGAGATCTACGCCTCTTCGTTCTGTACACACATACATACATGCACACATACACGCACACTGGAAGAACACATAGACTTTTACTCAGTTCGTCGAACTGAATCGATTGCTATATGACACTCGACCCTCCAGGCTTCGGATTTTTTTTTCGAAAATCAGTCAACCTAGCCAGAATAACGTTTCATCAGTTCAGCTTTACCTGAGCAAAACAGATTCGAAAAAATAAATTTTTACCATTACGGAAGTAAAAATTTTCGAAAAATACACACTCATAGGTAGAACTAGAGCGTTTCTAGTAAAATTGTTCTTTTGAATCTCTTTACGAAGAAAACCCATTTTGTAAAAAATATTTTGGATAAAAATGTTGTTAGAAATATTCATCTACTTGGTTTATGAACGGTCCCTAAAGTAAAAAGTCGATTTTGACGAAAATTTAGGAACAGAATTTTTTGAATAATTCTAACACGGAAATTGTCACCCCAATAAAAAAATATAGTTCTAGTATAGTATTTTCCAATGAAGAATGATATATATAAACTTTCCTCCATGAACTGTTGCAGTTTTAAAAATTTTCGTTCATGCAATTCACAGTAACAATGCTAATGTTTGCATAATACTTTCTACAAGAAAGCAGACGGTCTATTTCAGCAGTACCCATCTAATCCACTCATGCAAGGTTCTATTTCATAAATAGTGATTAAAACATCATAAGCCTTAGCTCAAACTATATTGTCTGCACCAAACAGCCCAAAAATTTAAACACAATTGATGAGGTGTGTGGTGCGATATCACATTTCCAGATAGACGAAGTCTCTCCTAAGCTCTAGAAATGTGAAAAAGAAACTACAATCCTCTTCCTCCTTTGGACCTTACTACTTGATGCGAAAGACCCATTAGATTGTGAAATGTGAAAAGGACATACCACGATACTCGTTACGGTTCTCTCTCTCTTCATCTCTTTAGCTAGTCGTACCGTTCAAAGTGTATAACTGCACATGAAAATAACAAGTTCTATTCGTATCTCTCTTTGCGCCCGCATGTAACAGGAAAAGTGGATAAAAATAAATGTGTAAACAGTTTTTTTTCTCCATTTCAACTCCAACAAGCGCTATTTTATGCTGGGGAAGGAAAAAGGAATTTATATGCTGCTGACCAGACGATTTTCCGACAGAGATTGAAAGACATTAGTGTATTTAGCCAAAGTGTGGACATTATTAAATTTAGGGTATTAATCTCAGACACATGCATCTGCCGAAATTTCTATGCTCTGTTGTTTTTTCACCATTCGTTCCTAGGCAAAGCCGAGCTGGACACATGGTTACGAACATTTTGGGTGGAACATCTTGATAAAAAGTGAAGGGAAGCGAACATAACGTGATAGGGGACGGCTAAAGGAGAGCTATAAATTTACCCCCAATTTATTTCAACTGTGAAAATGATAATACTTGGCTACTTCTGGAGCTCTTTTTTTTGGTTACGTGTATAAATGGTACTGCTATTGAGTGTGTTATACGATATTGCCGTTATTTATTGTTTAATAAAAATATTGATTCGGTCCAATATAACTTTAGATGTTTGGACAACAAAACCAAAGATTTATTAACGAAAATAATAGAAGTTCAAGAGTAATTGGATACACATAACGTAACTTCTACTAATAATTGGGTTGTTAGGAAATTCTTAACTTTGCTATATATTTGACGGAAAGATGCAAAGAAAATTTATCAGATCATCTATAAATACAACTGTTTAGCAAATACAATATCAGCAGCTCAATTAAGTAGGTTAGCTAGTGAATACAGAAAGTTACGTTTGCTATAAGGCTTCCAAATAAGTAAGCCTCAAAGCTTAGTATCTTTGCCTTAGTTATGTCCAAAAAAGCGATAGCTTGGACGGATAGTACACGAACAAAAACGATACGACGAAATAAACGAATTAGAAATATTTCGATTTGTGCTTAGTGAATTTTTTGATACTTAGTATGAATGAAATTCCATCCTGTTTCCTTTGAGTTAAATACGGAAATATGAATTTATCCGTTGTTATTACTAGGTTATTACTTCTGATGTACAATTTTATGCCAAAAAACGAGCTCATATTTCATTTTTCTTCATTCCAAATCTAATACAATAAGACTTTAAGACAATTGTGCGAAATTACCCTTTCAGCGAAGTAACATTTGGCAAAATTGCCTTCTCGACGAACTTTCGGTAAAACGACTGTCGGCGAAATGACTCTGACTCGTTGAAATGTCATCAGCAAACAACAAAAGCGCATAAATAAAATCAAAAATAAATATCAGGTTGTCGCACCCGATTTTTACAATTACTTTTTCTTTTGATTTCACATCAATTATTCTCACACTGTCATTATTCTCGTCACCATTATTCGGCGATTCTAGTCTATATACTTATAAAAATGTGGTTGTTCCATGAAATTGCTTGTTGTTGTTTGTCGATAGTAACTGGAAAAGCAAAGTATATTGTTTCCTTGATCTTGGTTAAACTTTGAAGTTGTGTGATGTGCGACTATTCCTAAACCATCCTTGAATTGGAAATATTGACATCACTAGAAGTCCACACTAACTTTAACTAGTTTGGCTAGTTTTGAATTAAAGCAATGAACGTTATCTACTTTAAAAATATTAACATAAATTTAAATTTATTAGCGACCGATAATGCTTTTGAATTATACTGGAATTCTGAGTAGCTTGAATTTTTAGCGTAGCATTAATCATGATCAAAAAGAATCATTTGCATCATAAGGACTGTACTCGGAAAAAATGCAACAGGCAAAAGTGATCACCAAACATTCATTTCAAGTCGAATCTGAACAGAGTTTCACCTTCGTGAGACCGGAGGAAGGGCAACAGGTGCGTGAAGGCGGTCACTATGTAAGGCTTGATGATTTAGCAGCACCCATCTTCTTCCGAAAGTTCCCGGAACAACTAGGTGACGAAAAACTCGTAGCCAGGGATCTGCTCGGTGTCCACTTTAATTGCCAATTCTCAACTGTTTCACGATTAACCTGTGGGACTGGCCTGGACTTTCGACAGTTTGTAACGTAATATTCATCAATTCATTTGAAGCCTGGTAAAAAATTCTTTGAAAATCGCTACGAAAAGGTATTTTAATGCACCTAATGGTGAAATGAAACCTTTTCCATTAAGTTCCATTTTATAATTTTTGCCTTTCTCATATAGAAAGGTTATGCAATCACTGTGAAAACCGACTTTTGAACCGAGGCCCGGAGGGCCGAGTGTCATATACCATTCGACTCAGTTCGTCGAGTACGCAAAATGTCTGTGTGTGTATGGGTGTGTATGGGCGTATGTGTGTATGTAACGTTTTTTTGCACTGACTTTTGTCAGATATGGCTGAACCGATTTTCATAAATCTAGATTCAAATGAAAGGCCTCGTGGTCCCATACAAAATTCCTGAAAATTATTTGGATCCGACTTCCGGTTCGGGAGTTATGGGGTAAAATGTGCAATAAAAAGAAAATATGTGTTCTAACTTTTCTCATAGATGGCGCTACCGATTTTCACAAACTTAGGTTCAAATGAAAGGTCCTGTGGTCCCATGTGTAATTCCTGAATTTCATCCGGATCCGACTTCCGGATCCGGAAATATAGGGTAAAGTGGGTTAAAAATTGTATACCATCACTGAAAATGGGGAAAAACCTTAAAAAAATTTCTAAATCGACCTCAAATCTTTTCCAATTGATAGTTTTTATCAGTAGACGGTCAAACAAACCGATTTCGGTTATTCTTTTAAGAATCGAAGAAAATTATTTTTTAAGAATACCACAGTATTATATATGATAGTATAATTGATATTAGAAAGGTATCATTACACCACTAGGTGGATTAAAACAGGTTTTTATATTTATTTCCGATAATAAAATAAAAGAGAATATCAACACTACAAACGGTTCCATCTGCTAATGACGGTTTATCTATATTAACTTTTCTTGCAATTAGTTTAGCGTATTTCTTTAGGTTTTCTAACATTTCTTCTGATAAGATGGAAAGATGGTGGCCTTGGTCATAATGTGAGATAGTAAGAAGAATTGATTGCCAATTACATAAAAAGTCGCTACACACAAACAAAAAGTACCTGTCATTTTCAGATTCGATTCAATAATTTCTTATCATTTTCAAAAACATGTTTTTGAATGCAGAATTTCGATCCCCCGATTTACAGATTTTTCTCCTGGAAAATATAGATTTAAATGTGGCAACCCTGCACGCTATACGAAATTGAACAAAGCACGTTGTGTACTTCGTTCGCAAAGGCTGTGTTTTTTCTTCTTCCGTACCAGCACGTACCGATTTTGCATCGTCATTTTGTGTGAAGGTTTGAATGTTTTGACACTCATCGCTTTATAATTTCGGAACCTGAGTTCGGAACTGGATGAAATGCACAATTTTTTTTAAGATACTGAGAGATTTAATTTTAATTGAATCATGAATTGTGAAAATCAGTTTAACCGTTGCTGATAAATCGTAGTGAATTGCGTTCTTGAATTTTTTCTTTACTTTTATCGATGCTTTCAGAAGCGGAAACCGCGGAATAATAGTTCCAAAGTAGGTTTATATACGCACTAACAAACAAGACTAGATGAATTTACCAGGAAGTTTTACAAATATATGCACCTCATTTCGCCATTGATTGTGAAAAATGGGGGAGACCGGGCTAAACCTGACACTTTTAGGAAAATGGAAAAAGGAACCATTATAACTAGATTTTTACCCAAGTGATCTATACCGTTGTGTAGATTAAACCTTCAGCTACAATTCCCAACTTGTGGTTTTGCAAAATATGCATTGGTTTCCGTGAAAAGTCGCGATGAAGTGACCAACCTAAAATTAAAAATTTCAGAATTCTCAAACCAAACAATAATCCCATTATCAAATTGAATGGCTTGGAATTGACATGGTCTGATCATGAAAAATATTTAGGTATAACGTATGCCGAAAAACTCACTTTCAAGGATCACATTGAAGGAATCCAGACAAAGTGTAATAAATATATACAATGTTAATATCCTCTTATGAACAGAAATTCTAGGATCTGGTCAAAGAACAAATTATCAATTTATAATCAAATTTTCCGACCAGCCATGCTTTATGCAGTACAAATTTAGTCAAGTCGTTGTTCCACCAAGAAGAAAACGCTTCAAAGGATTCAGAATAAAATTCTGAAAATGATTTTAAACACACAGACTCACAAATATAGAACCATTAGAAGTAATGTCACATAATATTATAAGCATATTCCGAAAAAAACTCGATATATCTTCTATTGAATCGGTTCTTTCTTTAGTTAGTAAGTTAGTATATAAAAGTGGAAGCTGGCTCATTGTTAGCATTGCAAAATATCTGGCTATAACATTTCACCGAATATTTGATCCATTACACTTCGACTATAAAATTAACGGACAAACGCTCGATCATATTAATGACCTTGGTGTTTTGTAGGATGCCAAACTCACCTTCAATCTGCATTGTTTATTAGCAAAAGCGACCAGACAATTCGAATTTATTGCTAAAGACGGACGAGATTCCAAAGATCCACGTTGTTTGAAGGTGTTATATTGTTCGCTAGTTCGATTTATACTTAAAAATACTAGCATAGTTTGGGAGATTAGCTAGCTTGGTGTTTATGAATTAAACGCGCGCAGAAAAGATTTGTTCGACTTGCTCTAAGAAATCTTCCTTGGTGGAACCCGTTTGACTTACCTTACCTATTAGCCTAGTCCTGTGATGTTCTTTATTGTATCTAGTAAAAGTCTTCATGTAGCTCGAGGTCCGATACTTCGTAAATCCCCCTCTACTTGATCGATCCCTATGCTGCAAATCGCTAAATCTCGGTATTGTCGAACGAAACATCGGTTATTTTCAAATGAAATAATAAATAAATATTTCAATATTTGACTAATGACTTTAGCACCATATATGACTGATAGTGAGGTTGATATTTTTTCACATTTTACTGAACAAACCAATAATTTTTATTGCAATTTCTGAAAGTATATTAAGGTTAGACTTCATAAAAATAACTCAAAATGGGAATAATTTATATGTGACTGACATGCGAATATGGGCAGTCTGAGACTATAAGGCGTTTCATGAGAGTTCACACTCGCACATAGGAACAGAATGTTCCACTGTCCCGAGAGTTGAATGACCTTATAAGGCTAATCGACACGAAAAACTGTTGGGAAATAACCCTTCATACAATATTAGTAGATGAACTAACAACTGTTTTTGTTCTCATTCAATGGTCAGAGGATTTTTTTATAAAGAACCCAACGGTAATATCAATCTTTTTGAGAAAGGCGTCATAACGCCACTTGATGGTTGAAAACAGGATTTTCTCCTATGTAAACGAATTTTTAACTTACTTTGTTAGAATTTTTTGTTTATTACCACCAAATAAACTAATCTAACAATAACTATAGAGCCAGTGGCGTACATACGAAAAGTTGCGTTCGGGACAAAAATTGATTTCCCGCCCCCATCCTTGGTTTAGTGAGCAAAAAATTAAAAGAAAATCTCTGGAGGGATCGATTTGTTAAGCAAAAAATGGTCCCAAGGATTGATTTACCGCCCCTTTCAACCCCCTAGATACGCCACAGCATGGTACTTAAGTATGGGTAATAAATCAGATATACACACATACATATACATACCCTAACAAAGCACAAACACATTTACACACAAAATATAGAATAATGATAACTTTTGGTTTCTGGCTCTCCCTCCTTCATTCTGAAGCATTTAAAAAGGTAGCCATCCTTGGCATGTATAGGCTAAACGTCAAACCTTCTGTTCACTTTCAGGATGCTAACAGATCCGTTAATCCAATTAGAAACAAACTTTTTGTCATTATCAATAAAAATTGGATTACAGCATCCTTCCACTCATTTCCGCTGATGGCCTCGAAGCGGACAGCATAACGGCTAAAACCGGAGAAGACATCCAAAGGAAATTAGGAAAGGTCTGACATTGACTCAACCCTTTAAATAGAAAGAAAGACTATGACATTGAGTGAAATCATCAAACCGTACTGCAGTAAAAATTGATTGTGTGGTGAGTTTTTCAGCCTGCGGAATCAGCGTTTTCCTTGAAGTTGGTATAACTTTTATTGTACATTTAATTTAGGTTGAGATTTCATAATAGTAATTTCCTGCTTGAAGAAAATCAATGCAGAGTTTGATTAGAATAATTTTATTGTGAAAGAGCAGCAGTATGACGAGAAATGCCGTAACACTGATTTTACGGATCATGTTTTCTGGTCATCAAGACCATTTAGGTCTGCTTTTCTATTTCTATAATCACAAGCTGACCAGCACATCCCCCATGTGTGTGTCTGATAGGTAAAAAAGATAACTCAACAGCAATTTCAAACCACAAAGTAGACCCTTCTCAAAACGATGTGATGACGTTCTGCTTTACTCGGAGTTTCCCGAGTATATAATTTGGCATTAGAAGCGATGATTTTGTTTTATGGTTTCACCTTCACAAATCCTTACCGTGTTCCTGCTGCTTTTTTCACTTCTGCTACTTTACACCTCGGGCTTTGAAATCGATGCATGGAAATCGTGCGATTTATTGCCGAATGATGACCATTTGGTTGTACACACAATTTGGAAGTTAGGTAATGCTTTCCTCTTTTATTATCATTCGATCTCATGCTATGGAACCATTAATCAGTACTGTAATCGGCATCGAAAGAACAGAAAAGTTTGACCGAAAATGGGTGGGAACTGGAGAAAAACCAACACAAGCAATTATCTAAAAGAGCGCACCCTTTCCTGCCATTATCAGAGAAACAAATCAGACTGAACCGGAAAGCAATTTGAAATCGAAGATTTCATCAGACAGACCGGAAGCACATAGAATGGCGCAGATAAATTGTTGAAAGCCACAGCAAGGGACACCTATAGGTCGTCTTACTAATATAATTGATTAAGCCCAAACAAATTAGGTGTCCATGATCGTGATTGTATTGGGTGTATTAATAATAACTGGAAACGGTATAACAGCGTTCTCGGGGTAGTAAGCATATGTGCCAATGTAATTCATTTTAAATATTTTTATCTCTAATGATTTTTAAAATTGAATATGTTCATTTGAACGGTAGTTTACAATGGCAACGTACCAAAAGAATTATATGAAATTTTTTAATACTGGGATATTTAGAATTCTGTTTCCTCTGAAATCCTACTCTTAATAACTATTTTACTGTGAAAATTCATTGATGTACCGGGAATTATGAGTATAACGTATAATATCAGTTAGTTTGTCCAGTTGAATCGAAGACAAATTTAGATATTGCATGCGATACGAAGATTCGGTGTGCAGAGAAACGGAATCATTGTCAGTTTCGAAAGGATTTTGAGCTTCACGTAAGATATTCTTACTATTGGTGTTGATCGTAGAACGCATCCCGAGCAGAGTTAGAAATCAAATAGAAAACTCATTTTGATGTTGTGATGTTCGCATCTATCGATTACTCAGTGTTATTTGAGTAAACGAAGAAACATGCGATTTCCAATTCAATAATCTGGTTTTACGACGACAGATTAAAAAGCTCATGGAAAGTACCAACTCGTAAAGGAAAGTTCAATTAGGTCTATACTAAATGATGCGTACGCTTAGTAATCTCCTTTGCAAATAACAATCTATATATATATATATAAATGCAGAGATCATTGCACGTATGAACGGATGGACGGAACGGAAAGAAAGAATACTAGATCGTCGAATAAATTTTTTGGCGCGCAACGAGATGTTTTGTGGAGAATTCTCATGCATACGTGATTAATTGGGTATCAAAATTATTGCTCGGTAAATAAATTAATGACAGAATGCATATGACTGTATGACCGCTGCAGGTTCTGATATCCAGTTGAAGAATTGTATGTAATGAAATCAGATGAATGATATTGATCATTGTGAGCGCGAGTTTAAAAAATCAGAAAATTTTTGAATAGATCAATGAAAAAATTGTGCTGTCGAAGCGCTAAGGTCAAACTAAAAGATCTTCCTTGCATTTTACTTTCGAATGTTTTAGATTACACTAAGCACACATAATAAGTGGCAATTAGATCAATGTTCAAGGTGACTACCATAATGGATTGAGACTGATATTTTCTGTTTCATATTCTGTGAAGAATGTTAAAATTTAAGCGTCGTCTCTCCAAGCAACCAGAAGTTCCACAGTACCTGAATAGTATCGACTTTATTAGAGCTTTAATGTACGCGTGGTACTTTTTAGCAACTAGAACGTACAGAAAATGTTCCCAGAAAACTTTATCGCTGCTTTAAAACTGTACAAGGAACTTCTGCAAAGTTTGTTCTGTTGCGTCGGGTGAACATTCAAGTTTAAGTAACTCCTTAAAAACGGACTGTTTGGAATGTTTTGTATGCTACTTAAGCCAAATCCTTTTTTACGAACTTTTGGCACTTGGGCTAAAAACAAATTGTAAATATATCTTATTCTACCGAATGAACAACTCTAGAAGAGAAGCTCTGCAACATTGTATTAAGTTTATCAATCCAACATTATGGTTAGTGAGCTTTTTTATCGATTACCGGAAGTAAGAGTAACATCTGGAACGGAAAACGTGGCACCTTATACCCATTCCGTCGAAGCCGTTAAAGAAGGATCCCTGTTCAGTTCATTGACTCAAAGGATGAGATGACAACCTACACGGAGAAAAATCCATCGAGAAATTATGAAAATCATTAAACATGTCTTCTCATGAGATCATGCCTATTACTGATGATTCTATGAGCGAAATGATGCATATCATGAGCAATAACTCATCATTTTGCTCATAGAATCATCAGTAATAGGCATGATCTCATAAGAAGACATGATTTTCATAATTTCTCGATCATGGTACCGGCAATGGATTTATATCCGTGTTTGCATTTGCTCAATTTTAATATAAGTATTTCACATTTTCACATTAATTTTTTATGATACTCCTTTTTTGAGCTAAAGCGTGTATGTGTCGCATTCCGTTGATTGTAGGTTAGGTAATCATAAAAACAATGGAGACAAACGTGAAGCACTTAGTCTTTGACAATTCTGCTGTCCGAAAACATAAATTCGAACAAAAAATTTTTAGGCGAGACGAAGTTCGACGGGTCAGCTAGTAGCTTAATAATTTTTTTCCCATTCAGAAGGAAGACGGATTTGGAGCGGAACAAGCTCTCGAAATAGCACGAAAATGTGGTCAGCAACCTAAACTTGAAATATTCCGTCTACACTGAGGTCTTTTCTGTGTGGTTTTTATGCGGTTTCTTCTTACGCGGATTTCTGAAATTACGCGAATTTCCGAAGCAACGCGGTTTTTCCTTGTTTTGTCTTAGAAATACATTAAACATCGAGATCTGGTGTTATCCCGAAATATTTTTTAAGTCGATTTTTTGACACTTAGAAAATTTTTGATTTGAAAAAAATATATTCAGATTATACCAGATCTCGACGTTCGATGCATTTCTAAGACAATTTTTCTAAATCCCAAAGTAGATTGAAATTTATTTTTTTGATATTACACCAGATCTGGACGTTTCATGCATTTCTAAGATAATTTTGGCATAGAAAAAAAAAGTTTCTTTAGTTTTGAGGTTTTTTACGCGGATTTCCGAAGTAACACGATTTTTTTACGTGATTGTTTTTTACGCGGTACGTATGCCCCGCGTATAAAGAGATCTCAGTGTAAATTAAAAAAAGGTAGACGATCAGCTATAACAATATATCGTGCTAACAACTCTTCCGATCGGGCAACCTACCAACTTATTTAAAATAAATTAAATTTTCTCACATACGCGTTTAGTAACCGTTCCTACATCTACTTCTGTTCCTTGAAATTCTACTAATGTCATTGTTTCCAGTCGTTGCTTTTGTTAGACCACAATATCGACGTTATCGCGAAGTATGCTTTCCAAGACGCATATAACTCGATGTAGCGCCATCAACACTCAGTTTGCGGTTGTTTTGGTCGTTTTGAGTGTTGAATATCATGTTTTTGTGTTAATATCAATATATTCCAATGATATCATCAGAATATTTTTGCCAACAGCGAATGCAAACAGATATATAAATAAGATATTGAAATTATCGGGTTGACGACAAAACTTGTTTTCAATTTGAAGTTATCATCAAACAACGAAAACAAAACTGGAATACATAATCAGTTATTGATTTGATTTGAAAATATACATTACTGAAAACAAACAAGTCGCGAAAATAAGCTGAAAAAGACTGTGTAAAAAAGGCCCGAGATAGTATACATAAAGGTGATATTAAATTAAAACACTGGAACCTCAATTTACGCGTAGAGCCGGGGGTGTGTAAATTAAATTTCGCGTAAATTAAATAAAACATGGCGTTATTTACAATTTTTCGTGAAAAAAAGGTTTTTCAAATTTCATTTGATTCTAGTGGTTTTAGTATGTTCTGAGACTATGGAAATGCTTAATAGATGTTCCAATATCCGATAACTACTTTTTTTAATCAATATTATAATATAATTTTAGGCACAATGCTTAAGCTTTAAGATGTCAAGGGTATTTTCTAATCCTAATTAACGACTAACTTAAAACTAGAATAGTATCATTAGACTATGACATCTCGGATTCTCGAAAATCCAGCTTTCAGCTGGCGATCAGTAGTGGTCGATGAATTGAATATTGCATGAGTCTTCCAGATGGCGTTGGTATGATAACTACTTGGAGTATTGTCCTTAGGGACTACACTGTGTCACAACAAGAACTACAACGGCTAATGCCTTTTTTGTTTGTGGTTCATACTTTTAGAGCTACACATTGCTTACTTGTCTATTTATAACTGTTCCAGGTAGGTTCTCAATCCTTCAAGAACTTCGGTGAAAACAGGTCTTAAGATCTACTCGAGCATTCAGCAGTATATGTATAGTTTTTCAATGCTGCTAATAATCGTAGTGCTACATACTGCTTACTTGTATGTTTTGATCTCTTTTCGGAACATTCCCAGTCGTCCAAGAACTTCAGTGAGAACAGGTCTCAAGATCTACACGAACATTCAGCAGTTTGTATAATTTTTCAATGCTGTTCATTGTCATAGAGCTACAACTGCAGGTAGTTTTTGTATGGCCTAGAGCAATCACAATTGTCCTATTGATTGCATGCACTTTGTTACACTGGTAGATCTTAACACCTGAACTTCAGGTAGTTTTTGGTTGACTCATCGGTTACGTTGGTAGACCTTAAGGCTTTTTCCGAGAAAGTTTTGGATGTGCTAGTTCTTCTACAGATCTTATCACAGTATGTCAATTTATCTGTGAATAGTACTACGAGTATATACTGCACTCAATAGTCAAATAAAAGTGATTATATACAATATTTGCTTTCCAGATAATTCTTGGTTGCCCACGTTCTTATTTAGATTCTTTGAAACCAAACAATTAATTAATGTACATTTCACAATATTCAATTCCCTGATGCATGTTAGATTGTTTTGTATATGTATATAAATTGAGATTTGTTTCATTATGCAAAAACCTTTTTTAAACGTTCATCGCATAAATTAAATAAAAAATCGCGTTATTTCAAATAAAACGCCTAAAAAAATTCGCGTAAATTAAGTTTGCGTAAATTGAGGTTTTAGTGTATTGCAATAAATAAAAAGGTGCGCTTGTAAAGAGATTAGAACATTAAGAATCCTTCCAGGCCGAGGCTCGAACATACGACAACTGGATTGTGAGACCAGTGTCCTATGCATTGAACCGCCAACCCGGGCTATTTGATCTCACTCTACTCAATTATGTAATCACTTTGAAATACGAATTTCAAAGCCGAATTCCGAAGACCGAGCGCATTCAGAGTGAAATCTTCGGCAGCACGGCTCGCTGGGGACATGTAATAGGAATCTGGTAATAAGAAATCTCAGATCATATATTATTTAAGGAATCCCAAATAATATGTTATCTCGCTTCTGTCCACAGATGGCACCGTACTGTCTAGCAAATTTTTAGTTCTTGCATAGACTAAAAATTTAGAATCATTTTATTTAAAAAATAATTCGAAATGGGCATTTAGTAATTCATACTAACAAAATGGGTTAAACATTGATACTTAACTAACATTGTGGTCTTTCAAATGCAAAATCGTTGTACTATATGAAGCTGGTGGGCAAAAATATAAACTAGCTCAAAACCTGAATTTTTTAAAACTTTTTGTCGGTGGAAAGTTTTTCGGGACGTCAAGGTCTACATTTTGAAGAATATATTGGCTAAGAATTCATTCGCCAAGCGGTGCTAGAGCACTCGAGTGTTTCTGATAGAAGACAAATTTAGATATATATCTGAAGTATTATGATTAAGAACGCCCGTGATTTTGGAAAGAATGTTCGGGAGCGCAAAATTTAAAAAAGTAGAGAATTCTTTCAATTGGTAGCGCTAAAGTACAATCAAATATTCAAAATTCCTGTGACTCAAAATAATGCAGACGACGGTTAGGACGGTTCCTTTGGAAAAATGTATTGAAGGGCTAAGACCTATGAGATGATCGACCAAATATTTCTCATAATATCTCCTAGGCAGCGTTACTGAGCATATGAAGTTCTAAGTTCTTATAACCAGGAATGTGAATTGTTTTGATGTGTGGTGTCTCGGACACAATTTGTGAACTGCTTGGGATAGACATTGAAAATTAGCTTTAGGTTATGATATCTGAAACATTCAGTGTAGTAATAGTTCGAATTTCGTAAACAATTAAATTTTCCATACTGTTTAATAGGGGAAGGTGTTCGGTTGCCCTCAGTGTTCGGTTGCAGTTGCGCGAAGCCGGTGGAAGACCGGCCAAACCAACACCAAAGGCGCTACCTTCCAAATGATCGGTCAAGAGAGCCAAAGCGAAGTCACAATCAGGTAATGAAGACTTTTGTCCAAAACGTCTCCGACAAGAATAAATTCTTTGAATAAATGAAGTATTTACTTATATTTTTCCATTTTTAGCGAAATTTCTTGGGGTGCCGGTAACCGAAACCTTTTTTGAAATGGCCAAAATTAATCACTTTACTAAATTGATAATAAAGTTCTTTCAATTAAATGAATCTACTGAGTTTCTTAATCAGATGCTAGCTAGGGACTTTAGCTTTCCATTGATGCACTTAGTCAGAAGTTATAGGCCTAAAATAAGTAACCGAACACTCTCCCCTATAATAACACCCATAATTTCAAAACGGGTTTGTCGAGCAGATATTTTTGTATTTTCGCTTTCCTCATGACATACTATGTAATCACTATGGAAACCGAATTGTGTATGAATTTAAATAATGATCTTTTAATTCCATAAACTGAATTTAAATTTAAAAATACGATACAAAGAAGAGCGAATAATTTAGAAGTAATCTGATTTATTTTAAAGGATTTGTTCGTTAATGCACACAAAAAATTGCTGTGACCATACTGATCCTCGATTTCTGGAAGCACAGAAAATAACGATCAAAACAACAATCGAAAATAATAGTCAGAACATTCTACATTATTTCACTTTACACGTGGAAACTGTTAGATAACAGTGCTTGATGCTTAACGTACCCCACTAGAAGGAAATCGTTGACGTCAAATGTATTTCTCATATCAAATTCCTGGAGAAGGCCCTTTTGTGGCTGATGATCAGTGAAATGGGAATGCCCAAACCGCTGTTCGTCCTCGAAAGAGAATGAGGCCTTTTGGTCGGATCTGGGGAAGTCTTATTATGTTAAGAGATTGCTGAAGGAGATGAACTAGCTTCTGATAAACTTGGTACCGATGATCACTAACCTATCCAATGTCCTTCAGATGTGTGGTTCTACACCAATATCCTTGTGACTAAAAGTAAGGAGCATTATTGGTATAAAAACTGCAAGAATGTTGACTAAAATCACGGTTTTGGTTCCGGTCTACTCCCATATCAAATCACGGTTTTGGTTCCGGTCTACTCCCATAGGATGTCGAATTATTTCCGTAAATCGCAACATAGGGTTAAAGGAATAATTGTTCCATTGAAATTTATTTTTGCATTTTTCTATCGAAATGAGTCCTAATTTAATTCATTCATTTAGTTGTTGCTTTCAATGTTATCATTTTTTAAGTTTCTTAAAACTTTTGCCTCGTAAGTTTTTTTCCAAAATCGGACTGCAAAATGAAAGTTGATGAGCTGAAATAATGTAAAGATTTCAATCTGATATTGGTATCATAACCAGATTTCGATTTGTTCTCATTTTGATGATTGACTTTACTCGGGACTTGCATCTTTTAAGAGAAAAACGACATCCTAATTTGATGATTGACTTTATTCGAGATTTGTATCTTTTGACAGAAAAACGACATCCTAACAAAATTGTTTGATTTTGACATATATGAAAGATTATGTTAGTAAGGCAAAGGCCCCATAAACTAGCTGAGAAATGTTCGGGAAACGACAACTTTATGCATATGCGAGCACGAGTCATAACATAATTTCCATATACTTCTACGAACTAAATTTATCAATGTTATTCAAGCACAAAGGAAATTATTACTATGTTAAATTTCAGTTCCACAATTCTCGGATAATATGAATGTGTGTGTTATACCTAATTTTTCGCTCCTACATAAAACACTAAGAATAGAAAAATTATTCAAACTGGAAAAGTTTCTCTAACTCAAAAGTATTTCATTATATGCATCGAATTATTTAAGGATGAAATGAAAAATGCTAATCTCTGGCAAGAAATAGAACCATCTACATAACTTAATTTTCATTATGTGTAAGCAAATGTTAGCCGAGGCTCCGCTTTAGATGGCCCATGCGCAAGGTCCAATTTTGGCACATTCTCTCTTCAACATATCGGCCGGTATTTCACAAATAATGCACCGGCCCATACAAAAACCGTGACTTTTGGGATGCATTGGTAGCTCTTGCAATGCTTCTGGCTGGTCGTCATTCCAATATTGCTTGTTGACGTATTCAACCACCGCCCACTCATGGTGAAATAATATACCAAACGGCGATTCATGATTAAATTATAGACCAAACTGAATAAGTTTGACACAAGACACGATTCATGCATAAGCTGTCAAAAACAGTGTTGCCAAAAAGAAACCAGTAAAAAATCACCCTTCATCTGTGTGTGTCTATAGATCCTCTTTCCTCTTTTCTCTGAGATTCTTAGATCGATTTTCACAACCTTGAGTTCAAATAAAGAGAAGTTAAACTTTATTGGGATCCGATTTTCTTTTCCGGAAATACAGAATTATGAATGTATGAATTTTGAAAACGTCATAAGAGTCAGTGTGTTCGAATTTTGAAACCGTCATAAGTTTACGCTGCAAAATAAACATTAATAAATTTAAAATATACTCAAAAATATAGCAATTTTAAGGTCAATTTAGTTGAGGTTCGAACAAATCTGGCTATTTGTGTTATGGTGACATTTTTTTAAGGATGCGCATTAATACCTTATGCGTTGAAATTTTTCTAGTTGAAAAATTTTCTAGTCGAACATACTCATCAATCTTTAACAATGAAACCAAAGGTCAGAGTCGAGAGTGTACATTTTTTTCACATACACCCGCTAATAAACAAAGTACAAAAGGCACAAAAATTGGAAAACTAATTTTCAGTTTTATTCATTAACTTGCTTTCGCTTCGCTTTTATAAAGAGTATTACTTGGCAAATCAAGTAAATTTATGTTATTTAAATTTTGATTTTCAGGAAACAGTAGTATTAGGAGGAAATTCCATTGAACATTC
The DNA here is from genome assembly GCF_030247185.1 of Malaya genurostris. Lineage (NCBI taxonomy): Eukaryota > Metazoa > Arthropoda > Insecta > Diptera > Culicidae > Malaya > Malaya genurostris. The sequence continues at coordinate 126,910,928 of NC_080572.1, forward strand.
ACGAATGTCAAATACGACAAAAACAAAATTGTCTTAAATTTAACATATTCAATATTCCTTATTCTTCTTGGTTTTTATAAATATTAATCAAAAGTCGCTAGCAGACAAGTATATTTTGGAAAATGCATCAATCCTGTCGATTTTTCTACAACAACACCGATTATCTGATGTAAAAATGTAATATTTTGCTCAAATATACAACATCAGAGTAATACCAGTTGTGCAATGACATTTGAACTAAGGTACAGCCTTCCAATCAAACCATTAAACAATTTATAATGTAGTCGTAATGCTTACAGAAGGTTAATTATTTGGTGTTCGGTAAGAACACAAGAGTTCCATGTAGATAATGAAAAACCGCATGATAAGTTGCAATATACTATGATAAATGTTGCAATATAGTATGGGCTTAACTTATAAGCCATTTCTCACTCTCTCATTCTGCTACTAACGCATAAGGCGATAGCGCCCAGTCGACGCCGCTGATCAAATATCATCATAGACACGCGGGGAGTAATTCAAATGGAATCGATTTATAAATGATAATGATGTGGTAGGTGAGAAAGGCGTTTCTATCTTGTAGCACATTAAGGATCGTTCAAAAGACATTACTAACAGAGTCACGTAAAGGAATAAAAAAAAAATATTGTATCCTATGTTTTTATAGTAAACTTTTTCACGATCTCTAGTCCAGTATTGACAATAACGTAGAGGCGCATGGCGCTTTAGTTATTAAATATACTTCAACGGATCTGTTTAATTGTTATTGTAACTGTCACGGTAACAGTTATTGAAAAGGGTTTTACTATATTGGAGACTCGCCAGCAAGACAACGTTAGTTTTAAGGGGGGGGGGGATTGGGTTTAATGAAGAACTATCGTTCAACGAAATAAATTCAAACGCTTTGCATAATAAAAAGCATCATTCGAACAACATTTTGTAGTTTTTTCGTGGAAAAATATTGAAAAATAAGTCGATGAAGAGGTGTTTCTAAGAACGCTTCTAAAAATCATGATTTGCGGTGTTCATTGTATCTCAGCGCAGACTAATCAGAAATCAACAAATAAAAGCAGCATATATAGAGTAACACATGGATCAATAAGTCCCGAGACTAACAATGGAAACAACGTAATCACCTTTTAGGGTGATACAATGGTTCCAACGTTTTTCCAATTTTATAATACCATGTTTATAAAAACAAATTATCTTTCGCTTCAAAATAAGCTTCAGTTTCAGCGATGACCTCCTCATTTGTGCTAAATCTTTTTTCCCTGGAGCATCTGTTTAAGATCAGCAAAGAGCCGGTAGTCACTGGGGGCTAAATCTGGCGAGTATGGGGGGTGGGGAAGCAGATCAAAGCCAAATTTGTTCAATTTCGCCATTGTTTTCATCGACTTGTGGCAGGGTGCATTTTGTTCCATCGAAAGCAATCGCGGCACCCACTTGGAAAAAACCTTTTTCATGCTCAATTTTTCATGAAGGATAGTAAACACACTTCCATATGATATCTGTGTCATCTCAGCAATCTCACGGAGCTTCACTTTACGATCTTTCATTATAATTTTTGTCACTTCACTCACATTTTCCGGTGTAACGGCTTCCACAGGTCTCCCCGAGCGTTCCGCGTCATTTGTGTCGGTACGACCACGTTTAAACTCGGCGAACCACCGACAAATCGTTGCTTTTGATGGACAAGAGTCCGGATAACATTTTTCAATCCATTGTTTCGCTTGCACGGTGTTTTTACCCATTAAAAAACAATGTTTTATCAAAACACGAAACTCGTTTTTCCATTTTTTTAAACAAACTACAAAACGACTTTACTCCAACCTCGATAACTCAGCTGTTTCTGGTCTGATCGACTTAAAATTTTGACCCGTTTCAAGCAAAGGTTAGCACTCTAGAAAGACGTGGTTACTGGTTTACTACGAGCGCCATCTCTGCTTTAGTCTCGGGACTTATTGATCCATGTGTTCGATGTTTTTCTAGACTCCAACGTTTCTGTTTGATTTTTTTTAATTTTTGGTTGTTTTTCAAAGTCAAAACTACGATTTTCACGAAAAAATCCGCTGTTCTGTAGCTGTAAAACCTCCGCAAAGTAACAAACAATAAATCTGGTATTTTACAACTAGAAAGTGTATGCAAAATTGGAAAAAATTTGTATCATATTTTTGCTTTTGAATTTTCTTGCAATAAAACATTTAAAAATATTTTGTTAAACTTTTAAGTCAATCGAAGCAGAAATCTTTGGCCTGTGTGCCGAGCTCTTACTTCTTCCCAGTAAGCACAGATAAAGACCCATAACTTGTTATGTTCCGATAGGCATAACAATTTCACAGATTATTCTTGGATTGTTTTACTATAAGAGAATATAAAGAAAAATATAAATGATTTTTTAAAAGTGTTAGACCGTAGCCGCCCCTTAATAACACTTAGTATTATGAGAAAATGCATACAATGTGACTCAAATAGTTATCACTTGTGTCTGAACATCTAATCAAAAGTCTCACAAAGTAAATTTTAATCATAGTCTATCAGCTGAACTAACATGAATTTTTATATTTCGCTAGATGGCTTGCTATTTTCAGCTTCAACATACAATTTTGTATTGTAATATAAAAAATCAGTTACAGCGTTATATTATGTATTCTTTTTACTCACATAAGCAAAAGCTACACTGCATGGTACTTTCCGACCTTTCAATAGGTACCATCATGCATCATTCTTAAATCTTATTTAAATACGCACATATATTTTATTTTTAAAAGAGAAAGAGCACATTTTATCACACCTATTCAGACGGCACGAATAGATGTGGCATAATAATGTGAATTATTTCCAGGTAGGTGCCTAACGGAGTATCCTAAGTAAATATCAATTCTTTCTTTCGAGCCGGTGTTGTGTGCTCAGGCAGGACATAAGCAGCGTATAATGGTATGATGATGACGATGATGGTAGGTATGCTTTATCCAGTGGTCGAAATCCGACATTTATTTTTATTTATTATACGATGGACTGTGAAAGGGTAAATTTGTTCAGGTTTCCAGACAATTATGTTAAACATCGCAAGGACTCGTAAAATTTGTTGTTCGCAGCGTTTTTCTTCTATCCGGATTCCCTTTTTTCAAGCAGATTTTGTTTTTCCGTTTGTCTGCCTCTAATGGTCGAACCTCTCAAATTATGCATTTTCATGGAAAAATCAATTTCACAAGCATTCTTGAAAAGCGCAAGCGATTGCCACTTGTCTGTGCTCTTTATTTACTATTTTACCCTCTCAACAGCTCTTAAATTCATCATTATTGCTGCAATAAATAACAGAGATCAAATGTCTCGACTTTCGTCCGTGGTGTGCACTTCCGTTTTCCCCACCTGAAAAAAAAATCATTCGCCCCACGATTCCTAAGATGTGGGTATCGTCAGGAATACAAAGTGCGAATTATTGAGGTTTTTTATATTCCCCCTCTTTGCAGATACTTACTTGTTTCCTATCCCTGCCTTTCAGCTATTTCATGTTTAAAATTCAAAAGATCACCATTTAGCTGTTTTTGCAACGATTTTATCTCTTAAGAATTTCTTGCATTTCACAGTTTTACACTACAACTAAGTGTCCAAATGTGAACTAAATCCAGGGTTGCATATGTGAATTTCACGTTTGCTGCAGTAATTAATCATCAATTTTAAATACTAATATCAAGCTTTTTCACTCATACGTTCAGATGCTGAACTTACGGATGGATTTACTGCATTACATCCAAATACTACTTTTTGGAGAATCACCGATTTATTCTGTCGACAAAATATTCTAGAAACAAAAGTTGAATAAAACCATTGAAGCATGAAAGCATATTTCATTGTGTAAGAGGTACCAATTTATTTCAACTGTCGTTTTGCTACCCCAGAGTTTAGCCTATTTTTTCCATTTTCCTTGTTCATTTTATTTTCTACGAGTATTTAATTTTCCCTTCTTTACTGTGTGAAAAACATTGTATACCATCGAGCAGGCTGCCAAAGATCGAGAGGTGTGAAAGGAAATACGTACTCAATCAGGGAGCTCTGATATGGGTAAAAACATTAAAATAGATGTGTTTACGATCTCAAATTCTTCAACATCGATTGATACAAATTACTTTTATTATGTTGAGAAATTTTCATTGCTACAAATTACGGTCGTACGGCCAGAAATTAAAATTCTGGGAAGGTGAATTTTACATTTTCGAATACTACCATAGCTTAAAACTAAAAGCAATACAATCAATTTATCATTAAAAATTTAGATATAAAACTGATATTATATAAACACAAATGTATTATAATTTATTTTTAGGGGTGTATGTTATGACATAAAGCTGTCTTGAACTCAATTTTATACTTATCACTGCTAACGAGAAACAGACAAAAAGAAAAGGTTAAATAAAACAAACAAAAATAAAATTTTTCGAAAAAGTATCGCCCAGAGTGCGACCTTCGCTCTTCTCCTTTTTTTATCGTAGACGCTCTACCAATTATGCTACTCTGGAACATGTGTAGAACATGCTTCAGAACGCAACAGGTGAAATAGCACTGAACTTGTGCGACGAGTGAGATATGGTTCGGAATTTGAAAAATCGCCCCGAGAACAAGACTTTTGTAGTTTTTGTCCAAATATTGATAATTTAGTTTTAATCGATCAATATTTAAAAAAATGTTGTTCTAAATGCTGTTGTAGAAAAAAAAACAAAAATGTTAATCCAAATGTTGATGTAGAATAAAATTTTCTGTCACTTTCTCAACAAAACTATGCCACTCTTCAACAAATGAACATAGAGAAACTTAAACTTATTATATAAAAATAGTGAAAAGTATTCTTTTTATTCAAAATTATTTTACACAATTTGATTAAATTATTTTACACAATTGATTTTTGTCACCTTCTGAGCCTTTAAAAATCGGAAAAAATATCACGATGCAATGAAATATCGTCGAATCCAAATCCGTTGAAAAATTTGCAAGGCAGTAGTTGTTTTAAAACTTATGACGGAATGATTATACTTGGGGCGAAGTGTTTGCCCCAGTGTTGCGGTGCGGATATTTTCCATGAGTTCATGGAATGCAAGATGCAAGAGCTCCCTTCTCTCATGGAAATGGCCCATTTCGCAAAACTGGCGCATGCGAAAGTGCTCTGCCGCGAATCATTATTTCAGAGATCGGAGAGAGTTCTGGTGAGCAGAGTTACCATATTCACAAATTTTTCTGTAAAACCACAGATTTTTTTTTGTCAATTTTGCAACACAGATTCTGAAAACAAAACACAGATTCTATCAAAATTTACAGATTTTTATGAATATTTCATAAAAATAGCAGATTTTCAAAATGTTTTCCACAGATTTTCACAGGTTATGATCAAAAATATGCAACACAGATGGTCCACAGATTTTTCAAGTTGAAACATAGATTTTAAAATGTCAACTCTACTGGTGAGACCCGAAGTTGTGTGAATATTTGTGAGATCTGGTAGTTGTGTGATCAGATAGCCAGAATTAGATAACGAAATGGATTTCGTTGAACAGAGCTATTCGCGAGCGTAGAGGAAGAGGTTCTATGTGAGTATGTCGTTCGTGGTATTAGTGAGCAAAGTTTGTTTGTACTGTGCAAAAACATCGTCCGAACTGAAAGAGCGTGTGATACAGTATAAGTAAATGAAGAGTCGTATGCGCGAGAGAGTTTCAAAACCGCCGAGATCAGATAGAGATGGAAATAAAAAGTGTCCGAAATCGGAAAATAAACCCGACGCGGACAATATCGCAGAGTAATGATATTCGATGGTACAACTGTGGCAAACGTGTTCATTACGCGAACGATTGTAACATGAAGTTTTGTATGTAATGAGTTCAGTCACCGAACAAAAGATTGAAAAATGGACGCTTGTCGTTCTGGGAAGAAACATCAATCTATGCCACCAGTGACGGTGATGATTTCCGACTTCAAATCATTCCGTACTGAGCTTTCTACTTTTCTCCCGGAAGTAAAAGTCTCATTTCAAATCGGACGAAGAGGAGAATGTCGAGTCTTGGTGGATGGATTGGAAGATTACGAACGTCTTATTCGATATTTGTCCGAGAAACTTCATAAATTTTATTCATATGATATAAAATCAGACAGACCCTTCAAGGCTGTCTTGAAAGGATTATCAAATGATCAAAGTATTGATGAAATTAAAAATGAACTAAAAGAATTGCTTGGTTTTGCCTCTTCCCAAGTAATACTTATGAAAAAAAGAGAGAATGGTACTTCTAAACCACGCTCTGGAATTTCCCATGAACTTTACCTAATACACTTCAATCGAAGTGATGTAAACAATTTGAAAACTTTAGAAAAAGTACGTTTCATTTCCCACATTAAAATTCATTGGGAACATTATAAACGGCATAATCGTATTGCAAACTTAACGCAATGTCGTCGTTGCCAAGGCTTCGGTCATGGAACCAAAAATTGTCATATGGATGTACGGTGTTTGAATTGTGGTAAATCGCATTCGAAAGACGTTTGTCCAATGAATGAAACCACTGATAAATTTTCATGTTCAAATTGCAATGGAAATCATAAATCCAATTATTTGAAATGTCCTGTCAGAGAAAAAAATTTAAACGCTCGTTCGCTTCGACAACAAGTCAAATCAACGACCTTAAATTTACAGAACATACCTGAAAATCAAAAAACCGTTACAAATGCCACGCCTAATTCTTCTAAGGCACTGATTTCTTCGAAACAAAAAACAGGTACGCCTGCCAATTCGTCTTCTAACGAAAACAATTTATTGACAGGTAGATCGGCCTCGTCATCATCTTCTTCTAATGTCAGTTATGCTGGTATATTAGGTAGAAATCTATCACCTATTTCTTCTAATGTAAATAATCAAAACACAGGACCGCCTTGCAGTTCTTCTTCTAACGAAAACAATTTATTAATAGGTAGACCGGCAAAATCATCTTCTTCTAATGGCAGTCTACCTACAAATATTCCTTCAATGCCATTCGCTTCTTTAAATGAAGTCGATTTTGGCGATATAACTGAAAATAAAATGATCTACCTAAAAGATCAACTTTTTCAAATGATCATCCAAATGAATTCGACTTCATCACTTTTTGAAGCATTTCAAATCGGATGGAAATTTGCAAATAATATTATAATGAATTTAAAATTTAACAGTGATGTTAAATAATTATTTGAATATTTTAAATTGGAATGCTCGATCTTTGAAATCGAGTGAAGATGAATTTTATAATTTTCTCAAAGTTCACAAAATTCATATTGCCATTGTGACAGAAACTTTTCTTAAACCAAATGTAAAATTGAAAAGAAATCCACATTATGTGGTTCATCGATTTGACAGGTTTACTGGAATGGGTGGTGGAGTTGCCATTTTTGTCCAACGGCAAATTAAACATCGAATTTTACCTTCTTTCAATACTAAAGTTATTGAAAGCTTGGGAATCGAAGTTGAAACCATTCATGGAATTTATTTCATCGCTGGAGCATATTTGCCATTCCAATGCACCGGCGAACAATTAAATTTCTTTAAAGGCGATTTGCAAAAACTTACAAGATATCGATCGAAATTTTTCGTAATAGGGGACTTAAATGCTAAGCATGTCCAGTGGAATTGTAGGCAAAATAACAGTAATGGTAAAATACTTCATAATCAACTCTCAGCTGGTTACTTCACAGTTCTTCATCCCAGTAATCCTACTTGTTTCTCTTCCGTGAAAAACCCGTCTACAATTGATCTGGTTCTAACAGATCAAAGTCACATTTGTAGTGAACCGATTACTCATGCTGACTTTGACTCAGATCATCTTCCAGTAACATTCAGACTTTCCAACGAAGCTATAATTAATCCAATTAGTTCTATTTTCAACTATCATAGAGCTAATTGGTTGGATTACAGATCTCACATTGAAAATCATGTGGATCATGAAACTATTTTAGAAAATTCTGCGGACATCTACACAGCAATTGATAATTTGAATCATTATTTATCGAAGCTAGAAATCTTTCAGTTCCCAAAACTCAAACTAATTTAAATTCTCCTATCATCGATGACAATCTTCAACTGCTCATTCGGTTGAAGAATGTTCGTCGACGACAATATCAACATTCTCGTGATCCTGCTATGAAAAACATAGTTAGGGATTTACAAAAAGAAATTAAACATAGATTTACTCTTTTGCGAAATGAAAATTTCGCTAAAGAAGTTGAACAAATTAAACCATATTCTAAACCTTTCTGGAAACTTTCTAAGGTTCTTAAGAAACCTCAGAAACCAATTCCTGCTCTCAAGGAAGGAAATCAAATACTTCTTACAAATGGTGAAAAAGCTCAAAAACTTGCTCAGCAGTTCGAGAGTGTCCACAATTTTAATTTAAACGTTGTGAGTCCTATTGAAAATGAAGTCTCACTGAAATATGATCATATTTCAACCCAAATGTTATCACACGATGACATTATTGAGACGAATTTTGATGAAATTAAATCAATTATTAGGAAACTCAAAAACATGAAGGCTCCTGGTAATGATGGAATTTTTAATATTCTTATTAAAAATCTTCCCGATGTTGCCTTGAGACTCCTGGTTATAATTTTCAACAAGTGTTTTTCATTAGCTTACTTCCCAAAAAGATGGAAAAACGCTAAAGTAATTCCTATCCTAAAACCTGATAAAAACCCAGCAGAAACATCAAGTTATCGCCCAATTAGCTTACTTTCTTCTATCAGTAAACTTTTCGAAAAAATTATCTTGTTGAGCATGATGACTCATATAAATGAGAATTCAATTTTTTTACCAGAGCAGTTTGGATTTCGTCATGAACATTCAACTACTCATCAACTTGTCAGAGTAACGAACATGATAAAATCAAATAAATCTTCTGGGTTATCCACTGGAGTTGCTCTTCTAGACATAGAAAAAGCATTCGACAGTGTTTGGCACAAAGGTTTAATAGCAAAAATGTCTGATTTCCAGTTTCCTATTTATTTGATCAAAATGATTCAAAATTATTTAACTGATCGTACTCTTCAGGTTAGCTATCAGAATTGTAAATCTGAATTGCTACCCGTACGAGCCGGTGTTCCGCAGGGTTCGAGTGTAGCTCCAATCTTGTATAATATTTTCACTTCTGATCTTCCAAATCTACCCGTTGGTTGTCAGAAATCGCTATTCTGTGACGACACAAGTCTGTTAGCCACAGGTAGAAATCTAAGAGTGATCTGCAGTCGCCTACAAAGAAGTTTAAATATTTTCAGTGATTATCTGTCAAAATGGAAAATTAAACCAAATGCAGCAAAAACGCAATTAATTATCTTTCCTCACAAGCCAAGAGCTTCTTTTCTTAAACCAAACAATAATCACATTCTCAAATTGAATGGCTTGGAATTGACATGGTCTGATCAAGCTAAATACTTAGGTTTAACGTATGACAAAAAACTCACTTTCAAGGATCACATTGAAGGAATCCAGGCAAAGTGTAATAAATATATTAAATGTTTATATCCTCTTATAAACAGAAATTCTAAGCTCTGTCTAAAAAACAAATTGTTAATTTATAAACAAATTTTCAGACCAGCCATGCTTTATGCGGTACCAATTTGGTCAAGCTGTTGTTCCACCAGGAAGAAAACGCTTCAAAGGATTCAGAATAAAATTCTGAAAATGATTCTGAAGCGTCCTCCCTGGTTTAGTACAAATGAGTTACACAGACTCACAGATATAGAACCATTAGATGTAATGTCACATAATATTATAAGCAAATTCCGACAAAAATCGATGCAATCTTCAATTGAATCGATTCGCTCTCTGTATTAGTTAGTAAGTTAGTATATATGTTCCTTTTTCCCATTACACAATACAAGTAGGTTTAGAATTTTCCCTACACAAAAATCTCAGAATTGCGGAAGCAAATGATGTCTTCATGGTAATAACCAAATCATATATATAACAGGGCTGAAAAGTCACCACTTGTGGCTGAACACCCAATTTAAATCTTAATAATTTAATTTTAACTCATATTCCAATAAATAGTTATTTAAAAAAAAAAAAAAACAAATGCAGCAAAAACGCAATTAATTATCTTTCCTCATAAGCCAAGAGCTTCTTTTCTTAAACCAAACAATACTCACATTCTCAAATTGAATGGCTTGGAATTGACATGGTCTGATCAAGCTAAATACTTAGGTTTAACGTATGACAAAAAACTCACTTTCAAGGATCACATTGAAGGAATCCAGGCAAAGTGTAATAAATATATTAAATGTTTATATCCTCTTATAAACAGAAATTCTAAGCTCTGTCTAAAAAACAAATTGTTAATTTATAAACAAATTTTCAGACCAGCCATGCTTTATGCGGTACCAATTTGGTCAAGCTGTTGTTCCACCAGGAAGAAAACGCTTCAAAGGATTCAGAATAAAATTCTGAAAATGATTCTGAAGCGTCCTCCCTGGTTTAGTACAAATGAGTTACACAGACTCACAAATATAGAACCATTAGATGTAATGTCACATAATATTATAAGCAAATTCCGACAAAAATCGATGCAATCTTCAATTGAATCGATTCGCTCTCTGTATTAGTTAGTAAGTTAGTATATAAGTTCCTCTTCCCCATTACACAATACAAGTAGGTTTAGAATTTTCCCTACACAAAAATCTCAGAATTGCGGAAGCAAATGATGTCCTCATGGTAATAACCAAATCATATATATATATATATATATATATATATATATATATATATATATATATATATATATATATATATATATATATATATATATATATATATATATATATATATATATATATATATATATATATATATATATATATATATATATATATATATATATATATATAACAGGGCTGAAAAGTCACCACTTGTGGCTGAACACCCAATTTAAATCTTAATAATTTAATTTTAACTCATATCCCAATAAATAGTTATTAAAATAAAAAAAAAAAACAAAAGATTGCAATAAACAAAAAGAGCCCGAAGTGAACTAAATCGATGAAGAGAAAATGCCTGTGATCCAAATTGAGGTGAACGGAGTGCTCTTCGAACCTTACTTGATACTCGAAGTCGGTATAATTTCTGTATGAAATTTTCAAAACGACGAATGTAACAATAAGAGACTCCTTTGTTTACTTTCTCTTTCGATTATTGCGAAATATACCTGCTTTTTTCGGTAATTTCTTCAGTACAGATTAAAAGATGATAGCCTTAGTTATTATTATCGGTAAATAATTGGAGAGAAGGATTGCTAAGAGTACCGTAATAATCGAAAGAGAATCTCTCATTGTTACATTCGTCGTTTTGAACATTTTATGCAGATTTAGTGTGTGAGAATTTGCTTCAGAAAATGAGATAGCAGCAGATGATTTGGGTATGGTAAGTATAAGAATGTTTCGTTCTACGTTGTTCCCGTTGGATGTAGGATTCAAATGTGAAATTGTAAATGTAAATGTAAATTCTCAGTAGTATAGTACTGGTCTCTGAGAGCTACATTTGGGTGGGTTGGGTGAATAAGTGGGATACGTGATCGGTGACGGAGGTCATAAGATTTTGCCGACAAAGATACAAGCTGTGAAGGTTTTCGTAAGTCACGTAACGTAAAGGATGTGCAGCGGTTTATTGGTCTCAAGAGTTATTTTCGGAATTTCATCTCCAATTATTCGCTAATTGAGAAACCCTTGACATCTTTAATTAGAAACTAGGCTTCATTCGAGTTCGGAAAGATGCAAAAACGAAGTTTCGAGCAGCTTAAAGAGTGTTTAGTGTCTGATCCTATATTGAAGATTTATTGCCCTGTAGCGGAAAAAGATTCTACATACGGATGCGTCTAAAGAGGGTTATGGTGCAGTGCTTCTGCAAACGAGTGACGATGAGTAGTTTCATCCTATTTCGTACATAAGTCAACAAACGAACAGTACTGAAAAGGACTATAGCGCGTATCACCTGGTGGTGCTTTGGAGCTTATTTACTCTGTGTACCGTTCAAGATAGTAACGGACTGTGCTGCATTTCAGCATACCCTTAGGTTTGTAGTGATAGATGCGTTCACCAAGTATGTGTGGATTTCTCCGACGAAGACGAGGAATACACATGAGGTGCTGCAGAGATTGATCCAACAAAGCGAATTTTTTGGAAACCCAAGGATAGTCGTCAGTGACAAGGCAGCTGAATTCACATCACGTGATTTCAAGTGATATTGCGAGGACCATTATATCGAACATGTGGAGATAGTTATGTCATATCGAACATGTGGATGAGTTATGTGTGAAATCTAATCAAATTGTCCATGTTCGATGAGCAAAGGAATGAACTAACAAATGAGCTGAAAAGTCCCGGGCCTAACACATAGATGGCACTAGTTTTAATGCAGTCACCTTTTACAGTTAATACTAACCTTTAAAAGACAGCTGTTGAAATTTCATGATATTCTGTTCATTAGTTTGCGAGTTATTGTGCTAAGAGTTACGCTACTTTTGTTATTTTCAGAACAATGGATCAAAAGCAATTTCATGTTATAGTTTTATACTGCTTCTTGTTGGGAAAAATACCGTTAAAGCGAAGCAAGTGTTATGGAGACTCGGGCTCCATCAGAAACAACAATAATACGTTGGTTTGCTGTCGGAAAGTTTCATTTGTAATGACCTAATGTTAGATTATCATGAATTCTTCTAGAATTTAAATGATTTAAATGCACCTTCTATCAGTCACACAGCAAAAAATATGAATATTACAGCTGACACTAATCGACATATGACTCAATTCATAAGAACGTAATTCGAAAAATATCTGAATTTTACAAGAATGATTCAAATATTTGTGAAACACGTCTAGTTTGTCAAGCAGGTGTGTTAATTTACATGTTTCAGCACTTAAAAATATGTCAGAATGCTTTATATGTGTGTTATATCAGCTGTGTGAATGAGTTAAATTTGACGCTTGAGTATGTCGGTAACAGAAGACGTAAATTTACACGATTTTTTTCTAGGTGTGCAAGCAGATGTGTACTTCTGTGGCTCAGTCGACCATTCGACTCAGTTAGTCGAGTACGAAAAATGTCTGTTTGTGTATGTGTGTGTGTGTGTGTGTGTGTGTGTGTGTGTGTGTGTGTGTGTGTGTGTGTGTGTGTGTGTGTGTGTGTGTGTGTGTGTGTATGTTCGTATGTGTGTGTATAACGTTTTTTTGCACTAACTATAATATAACGTTTTTTTGCACTAACTTTTCTCGGAGATGGCTTTACCGATTTTCACAAACTTAGATCCTACTTCCGGTTCCGGAATTATGGGGTAAAATGTGCAAAAAATTGTGAAAATAAGTGCACTAACTTTTCTCGGAGATTGCGCGATCGATTTTCACAAGCTTGGATTCAAATGAAAGGTCTTGGTGGTTGCGAAGTGTGTAGATATCAAAGTAAATCCAGATTTTTCTTTTGGAAACTAACTTGTGCAGTTCGGCAGTCTCATTAGTGTTTATAAGCTCATGTTTGTTTTTTATTTCGATTATACAGAACCTGTAAGTCTTTTGCTTCTTCGGACCAGAAAAACTTTCCGCTCCTCTGTGCGGAATGTGAAATCGAACCCAAGTGGGCTGCGTGAAAGATCCATCACGCTACACCCGTTCTCAAATTAAGTTCAAGTTCTCGTTAAATCTATTCGCGCATACCCTCCTCACTGACTTTAGGATCGGAGCTAGACAAGTACAACCAAAAGTCATCGTTAGACTTGCGTGATGCCAATGCACAGTGGTCCGGATCCACAATTTAGGGGGACAAAAACATTTGTGGCTTGGCCTTATACTTTAGAGCTATGATGTCTTCAGAATAAATGATCAGTGAAGATAAGCCATATTTTGAAGCATATGGTATTAGGGTGGTTCCTATTATTAGGGTGATCCAAAAATTATTTTCCGTATGTGTTGAGATAGAGGACTGCATCCTTCGGCAAAATTGTAGGAAAACTTATATCAAGCAACTTTGCCGAAAACACTATTGTAGTATCTCTAACGGTTTTAGTGTTACAGCTATTTTAATAGAGCAACTTAGGGTGTTCCTCCAAAAATCAGATTTTTTGCTCTAGCTTTCTTAATTTTCACTTCTCGATTTTGGTGTCTTTGAATATCTTTTAGAGTTTGTTGAAACCAATTTTTTCATGACTAGCGCATTCAGGTAGCATTTTCTGAACCGAAGTTATGAGCAAAATTAGTTCAAAAACAGATCATTTTTAAACTGCTATATCTAACATTGGAGCAAATTTAAAAAAAAATCGGTTTCTTTCATTTGATAGAAAATACTTTCGAGCATGTTTATAAAAAAAAATGGCGGAGGAGATATTTTTTTAATTTTTTAAATTGTGTTCAAACATTAGGTTTTTTCATTGAAAAATGCTCTATCACGTAAGATATTTATTAGCTATATATATATTAAAATAAGGTATTGCTATCTTCTAGCGTGTTAAAACTAATTCAGCTGCATAATCGGGAAGATGGAGTACACTTACGTTGGTTGTTACTCTATTCGATAATGCTATTACAGGATCAGACGTTAAAAGAAATCGTTTGAATACATCCTCTAGATTCACTAAACGATTGAATTTTTGCGGATGGAACTGCCTATTCTTGCGAATAGATATATTTCGACTCTCTTGCGCTTCCTTACTGTACATTATTTGCTATCTGTTTGGTTCCCTTGCGATCGATTGTTGAGCAAGAAGGCTGGATAATCTGGAACAACAATTATCCTTCATCTGTTTCCCTTTGCTGCCCAAAATAATAATCTTTCAAAAGGAAAACACGGAACTAACAGCAGGAAGTGCACAAAGTAAATGCAGAAATTGCAGAGCTTTCTCTCACAGTACTTGGGAAAGTATTTGTTCCAACGAAGCTAGTGTTCTGCCTGAACGATACGAAAGTGTTAAACGACATAACAGGCACACACTCTCAAGCTTGGTACATATGCAAGCGCTCAGGAAAAGCTCTGATTTTTTCAAGAACTGAAACAAATGAGAATAATCCAAACAAATATCAATTTGGAATTTCGCCTCTACACGCAATGATTCGATCTATGAAACTAAATTTGCTAAAAGTGAGTTATTGTTTGCACATTGAGAAACCGACATGGCGCGTGTCCCGACAAAATCAGCATGTCAAGGAGCAAGAGACAAACATACGAACGGCATTCAAGGAGCAGCTAGGGTTGGTATTGGCAAAGACATCATATTAACAAGATATCCAGCTCTCACATTTTCAGAATAAATCATTGACAACATCCTTTTTTGCGAGCATGGTGCCCTCAGGTGAGTCCGCATCGAATCTCGTACATAGTACTTCTAAATTCTAAAGAGAAATGTCAAATTCTTGCGCGCCAAAATAGCAGCACTGCGCACCCACACAATTGACATGATATGTTGAATGTGATGCCGTGCGATGGCGTTCCTATACTGAAGATTGAATGTGAAGATTTCGGTACCTGCTTTCCAGGAGTTTGCTGAACAAACACGAATTCGTTTTGTGGAGCTGTATGAATGGTATGCTCTGTCGCCAACCGTGCATAAACTTCTGGTGCATGGGACTGCAATTATAAAACACGCTTTGCTTCCAATTGTTATGTACAGTAAGGAAGCGCAAGAGAGTCGAAATAAATCAATTCGCAAGTATAGGCAGTTCCATTCGCGGAAATTCAATCGTTTAGTGAATCTAAAGGATGTATTCAAACGATTTCTTTTAACGTCTGATCCTGTAATAGCATTATCGAATAGAGTAACAACCAACGTAAGTGTACTCCATTTTCCCGATTATGCAGCTGAATTAGTTTTAACACGCTAGAAGACAGCAATACCTTATTTTGATATATATAGCTAATAAATGTCTTACGTGAAATAGCATTTTTCAATGAAAAAACCCAATGTTTGAACACAATTTAAAAAATTTAAAAAAATATCTCCTCCGCCATTTTTTTATAAACATGCTCGAAAGTATTTTCTATCAAATGAAAGAAACCGATTTTTTTTAAATTTGCTCCAATGTTAGATATAGCATGATCTGTTTTTGAACTAGTTTTGCTCATAACTTCGGTTCAGAAAATGCTACCTGAATGCGCTAGTCATGAAAAAATTGGTTTCAACAAACTCTAAAAGATATTCAAAGACACCAAAATCGAGAAGTGAAAATTAAGAAAGCTAGAGCAAAAAATCTGATTTTTGGAGGAACACCCTAAGTTGCTCTATTAAAATAGCTGTAACACTAAAAGCGTTAGAGATACTACAATAGTGTTTTCGGCAAAGTTGCTTGATATAAGTTTTCCTACAATTTTGCCGAAGGATGCAGTCCTCTATCTCAACACATACGGAAAATAATTTTTGGATCACCCTAATAATAGGAACCACCCTAATACCATATGCTTCAAAATATGGCTTATCTTCACTGATCATTTGTTCTGAAGACATCATAGCTCTAAAGTATAAGGCCAAGCCACAAATGTTTTTGTCCCCACAAATTGTGGATCCGGACCACTGTGCAATGGTATCATCACATTTAGTTACTAGTCATACCTTTTTTGACCGGTTGCTAAAGTTTCTGGAATATGTTGCACAATCTGATTCAGTCTCAAACTGTTTTGCTCTCTTTCATTCTTCTACTCTAACATTTTTTGTTGTGTTCTACACAACTCCCTGCTATGAGTTCTGGGTCTTGGAGCCAACAATTTTTGTTGTTGTGCATGTGTATGTATGAAAATGATATTTGGCCGATATTGAGAATTAGAAATATCTCAATCCGAAACAAAGCATTTAAAAGTCGAAGAATTTTCATATCTCAGTAAAGGATGTTAATTTAGTTAATACGTCTTGTTTGGAAACGGTTACCTGTAATTCGTTTTGGCTAGACGTTTTAGAAGCATTTCCGTGAGGAGTTCTAACGGATCCAAGTTTTACGTGCCAGTTAACCCCGAGTAAACTCCACCAAAAGTGATTAGTTACTTGCTTTGTATGCGTATCCATTATCGTCGCTGACAGCAGCTTCATCGACTTCGTTAAGTTCTTCGGTATTCATCGGCGTGTGCTACGAATTTGAAGAGAGACGCAATGGACAAAAAACAATGCGACAAGTGCCAAAAAGTGATCAACGATCTCGAGCCCATGCGATGTGGTTTTTGCGATGCCTTTTTGTATATCAACCATACCTGCTGCGGTATCAATACTAGGGGTTTGAAGAAAGCTTTTGCTCTCGGCAAAATTATGCTGATATGTACTAGATGCAGGGAGGAGCTTCAAGGTCGTAGCATTCGCCCGTATATTGATGATCAATATCAAGCAACATCGAGTGAGCCACTTAATTCGAAGAGTTTGTTACCCGATTTAACAGCTCAGGTACAACAGCTTTCGGATGCGGTGGCTGTCCTGAACGATAAAATCATTAATATAACGAAAGCAGTAAACCAGCCCGAATGGCCTTAACCGGACAATCCCACATAGCCTAGAAGCTCAAAACGCCGTTGTGTGGTTGAAACGACTCATTCAAGCCCCATTCGACCATGTAACTAGTCAGATCGATTTAAATGATCTTTCCATGTCTTCTGTTAGTACCAACGTGGAAAAGTTCTGGTTGTACCTTTCAGGGCTGAACCCGTTACTCTCGGACAGTGACGTCCAGAAAATCGTCGCTCGTTGCTTGGATTTGAATGATCCAATCAACTTGGTACGGCTTGTACCAGAAGGCAAGGATGTCTCTGGCATGTTATTTGTGTCATATGAAATTGGACTGAATCCTGATATGAAAACAAAGGCACTGGACCCATCGTGTTGGCCGGTTGGATTGCTGTTTCGGGAATTTATTAATCAGCCAACAAACTTCGACCGGCGAATGACTCCCCCTAGCTCGAACCGTTCGTAAGAAGGCACAATCCATTGCGAGGCACTGCGGACGGTGTGTTTCCACCAGAGGCGAGTATTTTTGTTTAAATTCAGATATTCCACCACTTAATGACAACGCGTTTTAGCATGACGATAACGATAATCAAATCTGGATCTATTACCAAAACGTTCGAGGTTTAAGGACAAAGGTTGATCAGTAAATCATCACCAGATGATATTGTTTTGGTGTGTGGTGATTTCAAACAGCCACGCATTGTGTGGACGTATGGAATCGATGGAAATATCAATTCGGGTTCCTCGCAGCTCACCGTCTCTAGCACCGCTTTGATCGACGGTATGGATTATTTGAACCTTTCCCAAGCAAACAAACAAAAGGATCACAACGGACGTGTTCTCGATCTGGTTTTTGGCCCTTCCGAGCAGCAATTGAATATAAATAATTGTACTGCTTCACTGCTACCCATTGACCTTCATCATCCTCCTTTGACAATATCGTTTTCAATTGACCGTGATGAAGATGTTAGTCGTGCTGCTCTTTTAAATAACATAAACCGAGAGCATTAAACTACAGGAAAATTAATTTTACTGCTTTGATTGAGTTTCTTCAAAACATAAATTGGGAACCTCTCAAGGAGCACGATCATGTGAATGATATGGCTGTGTAGTTTCGAGACCTTTTGTAGGAGTGGTTCAACCTAAATTTGCCTTTTGTGAAATGTGCTATTTCTCCTCCGTGAGTAAATTCAAAAAGTCTAGCGATGAATATCGTTTACTAAATATCGGTTTATACAAAGCTTATGTTATGCGAGTGCAGCATGACTTACGACGGAACCCTAAAAAATTTTGGAGCTTCGTCAACTCGAAACGAAAATGCTCGTCAATTCCCCCATACGTTCGTGCTGATGGGGTAGAATCCACTTGTACATTACATTCTTGTGAACTGTTTGCAGAAACGCATCTGTTTATGCTGACAGTACCGTTTGTGGATTTAAGTACATTTGCCATCACTCCGGATATGATCGTCACCGCTGCAAAAAAGTTTAAAAAGTCAACTCTATTGGGCCTGATGGTATTCCAGCAGTAGTTTATAGTCGATGCGTCTTGACTGATCCTTTATGTGTGATATTCAATAAGTCGTTCGATCAAGACATATTTCTGACAATCTGGAAACAGTCTTTTATGTTGCCAGTATTTAAAAGTGGCGATCGCCTAAATGTACGAAGTTACCGTGGTATAACCAGTTTGTCAGAAGCGTCGAGTTGGTAGTTAGCACTGTCATACTTTTCAAAACTAAAACGTACATCTCTACTGATTAGCATGGTTTTATTCCTAGACGATCGGTGAACACGAACCTGTTGGATTTTACATCAACCTGTATCACTCGGAAGGAAGAAAAATCTCAAGTTGATGCAATATATACTGATCTGAAAGCAGCGTTTGATCGTATAGATCCTGAAATACTTGTAACAAAATTATCCCGACTAGGCGCTTCGAGAATGTTTGTTGAATGGCTGAGCTCTTATTTCTGCGACAGAGTGCTACGTGTGCAGCTAGGCTCGTGTATTTCTGTGCAAAGTTACTCGATTTTTTCTAGGTGTGTAAGGTTGGATTTTAAGTATTAAAATATCGCTGGAATTACGGGCTAGATGGCCCGGAACTAGTGTACTCCAGAAGAATTTTTGAAAACGGTGGTTATGAAGAAAACTTAAGTGGTAACCGAATGTACATAAAAATACTGATTAAAAATCCAGCACCATATTCAAGCAACTAGACCACTTACGTCAACAATCAACTTTCTCTTACTCTCGTAATAAATATCGAAACTTTGTAAAAAAAGCGTTTACGAATTAACTCCGAAATCAGATATATTCTGTTGAAATCAATTGAAGTTACGTAAAAATATTACTATCTTGGAGAAAATTATGAACGAACAAATTTTAATGACTTTTTTGTCATCAGATACAAACGCACTCTATACATTCTCCAAAATTGAAATGATACTGTCTTTTAAATTACCAATGACAATCATTCTGGACTGTTGACCGCACATTTATGGAGAACTTATCTTGGAAAGACAATAGAAATAGAACAATGGAATATGTTTTTATTTCAGGGCTTTATATTTTCTTACGTAAAGATATTCCTTATGTAATTATATTGGGATGTGATGTGATGTGAAGTGAAGCCACCATCAGTTCAAGGACTTGCCAGTGGATGAGGGTAGACTTACAGTAGCCCCGATATGACTCATTCATTCACCTTCTTACTATAGCTGTTACCGAAAAGCGAACAGAAAGGGTTGGGCGGATATGTAAGTAGAGTTACTTACTCGTATTCCGCGGGAATAAAAGATGCTCTTCCAACCATAATATCCAGTGCATGGATGAAGCATATCGCTATATATGTTTCTTGGAAAATTATTCGACCTTCTCCTTCTGAAACGTCCAGGCGGGACTTGCCGACCAAAAACTTCAGACTTCGTCGTCCATTACGGTGCATTGCGGTACAGCTTCCTGGCACGAGATTTAATTATCGTATTCTGTTTACAGGTGTTACAGGTGTTTACATCACCTGTTATCACCGAATAAAATGAGTCTTGCATAAATTTACGTCATCCGTAGTTTTCAGTTTTTCTAAGAGTACGAGTGTTCGCAATGGTCCAAAATGTCTACAAACGTTAATTAAGGCACGACTAAGGAAAACTTTGGTTAGCCCCAGATAAATACATCATTACGCAAATTCCGGATCAATACAGCATCCCTCCAATTTTTGCCCAACTTCGAATGCTCCATCGACGAATTACATAAACAAGGAAAAATATCGAAACTCTTCGATTAAAACATAGAGTAAGGATAAATATTTATCTGTCGGAGCATAACAATTGCCAAAAAATCGAGGGGAGCATTGTGTCTGGTAAAAGAGAATGGAAAATTGGTATGCAAAACAATAAGTGATGTCATGTGGAAACAGTGCCGTTGAGATGAAGCTTATCTTGTAGGTTACCGAGAGACTGCAAGACGACACTCGGTAAAGGTGCGAAGAGTGAAAAAGACGCAATGGAAAGAACCCTCTTTTATTTTTCCGCTAAATTTTTTCCATCCAGTCCCACACAAGAAGCGGTTTTAGCTTCACAGCAGGTGTGACTCTAAAGGAAAAAGTTGAGACTAAATAATAGAGAGGGATTACCGGGGATTGAAATGAAGGAAAAAATCTCCCGTCAGCAAATAACTTCATTAATTATGGGGACATTGTTTCACTTTCTGATTTTCATTATTTGATTCGCCGTATTTAGCTGTTTGACCAGACGGCGATCGTGTTCCGACTATAGTGGGTTAAATTATTCCACTTGAGATGAGGAAAAGATGGCAACGCAGCAACTTTTTCTCTCCTTATGTGAACTCCGTAGATGGCATCGAGTCGGGACAGAAAAGCTTTCACAGTAAATAGTACGGTGCTCAGCCAGTAAAGAAAACAAGTTCGTTATCAGAGACTTGCCTAAGATCTATACCGGACGGACCGGAGTTTTCAGAAGTGAGGAAACAATATAACTTTGAGTATTACCTATCTGTTTCGAGTGCACCATCAAACTTGGCGACTTTCTTACTATACCGTGTTACAGCAATCATTTCGAGTATACAACAATATAATAAAATACTATGAACCTAATAAGCTTAATGAAATAGTTTTACAAACAAACAGGGACGGCACGTTCCATGAAATATTGGGGGGCATAAAAAATTATTACCACAGATCATTAAACTTTGCAATATATAAAACATTTTTATTAAGGGAACGGAGGGGTTAGAGCAAATAAAAAGCAGCCAAGTAAGCAAGTTTAGCTTCTCTTCCGAATGTCGTGACACGACATTATCCTTACTATTCCAGTAATAATCAATATTCGAAAGTGTTAAAGTATAGCACATTTCACTACAATACTACGAATTAGCTTAAAAAATATAGTACCTTAGTTAAGAAATATGAACGATTACGAAGACGAATTACGGGGATAACGGAAAAAAGTGTTATATCATAAGATATATCTAGCAAATTTTCAAATATTTATTTCAGTTTCCAAAATATTGGGGATCATGGCCACTCCAATAAATCTTTTGGAGGGGCAAAAAGTGCAAATTCTATAGGACAGATGTCATAAAACCATTTGTGATGAAATTCTTTCGACATTTTTGTTGTACACTTATTGTTCCTTAACATTCTATCAATAATATGTTGCATGCAATATTTGGTACATATTACATTCCAAATCACATGTAAAGTTCGATGCACTTATGTTTTTGGTTGAATTGCCATAACTTTACAGTACTTCAGTGTACTATTATTAACCGTAAATAGTTGAACAGACTAACATGGTGTTTTTAACAAATAAAAAATAAAAAATAAAAAAATATATCTAAAATTAGCCAAATTGGGCTATAAATTTACAGTACCTTATTCCATTCTTCTTAGAGAGCGCAGAGGATTCATCTGTAAGAAAACGTGACTTTTTTGTCCGCAGCTGCAAGTTTCATGCAGAATCAGAAAGATTCGGTTGAGCACATCCAAATCTGAAAATGGATATACATAAAATAGAAACATTCTTCGATCTACGGCCACATAAAACTTGTACCCGGTAAGCTCTTAAATCTATTATTGCATATGTTCCGTCGTGCTTCTGTATGGATCACGAACTGTTAGTTAGCTTTTGACCACTACTTGCTTTCGGTAACGGAAACATGGAACTGATAGGGGATTCCGATACTATGGGTGACGATATCGAAAATAATTGACAAGTTCGTGTATTTGGACTCAGAAAGACCGCATCTACGCCATTACAAAAAACGCTCATTAGTCCGGTTGTTCTCTATGGCAACGAGACCTCGACTATGTAGTCAGAGGACCAACGCTCTCGCCAAGTGTTTTAGAAATAAAAATGCTGGGGTCCATCTAAGGTGGAGTGCAAATGGGAGATGGAACATTTTGGGGGCGTGAGAAGTACGAATTTAAATAGCTGCTTATATAACCGCTTATTGTACGGACAGCTAAAATTGGACGGCTACGATTGGCTGGGCATGTCACTAGGATGCCGGACGATAGTCCAGTGAAAATGATTCTTGAATCTGATCCGGTTGGGACAAGTATCCGTGTTTTCAGTGACTGGCGATGAGCAACCAACATATTCAATACTCATTATTTTGAAATTCCGAAACCGCAAATTTCATCAATGTAGGACAATGAACCCACATTATGTTTATTAAATCAAAGTTTGTGTAACAAGTTTAGTCATTTAAAAACAATCATAAAAGTTATTCCGGTCGAAGAAAATGACGCAGTTAGACATAGGAATAGAGTCTGGAACTAGTAACGTGGGCATTCAAAAATAATGAAAAAAGTTCTTCGCAATTCTAACAGAATAGGTTTGAAGTTTTGGACTTCCGTTCCCAAAGTTTTGGAGCATGAAGAAGTACCGTAATAGAGTTATGTCACTTTCAAAAGGGTCGAGCGAAGACTTTGTATAATCAGTTGGCAAAGTGTATTAGATATAAAAGGAAAAGTCTCCGAAGAAGTAGACAAATAATAAATAATGTCCTATCTGAAACTTTGTTAATCAAAACAAGAAGAAAAAATCACACAGTAAATTACATGTATGGTTCAATCTACAACTCAAACACCTGGAAAACAGGAACAAGAGAACTTTTTGAAGGTTGGTCAGCCACAACGAACACTGTTAGAATTCATAACTAAACATATCAATGCAATGGATTCTGGAAATCAAGTATAAACTCTATACACAAACTTTAGCAAAGCTTTCGATCGTATCGATATACCCTTACTTTTATACAAACTACAGATATATGGCACAAATCTCCTCGGCTACTACAATAGCTATCTATCCTGTCCTAACAACTATAGTCCTGGGGTGTCTTTTGCTGTATCAAGAATACGTCTCCACATAATTTGTCAACTTCGAACTTGTCAACCACCTCGATATCGTCACCGTCTATCAATATTCGTGGTGGGAGGCGTATGTTTCTTCTCTAGAGCTTCTTCCTCTCATGTATTATGTTTTTGACATATTTATGGCCAGTCCGATACGCCTAGCTTCAGCTTTCAGTTTGATGTATGCATCATCTTCTCAAGGTTACGTGTCAAAAAGCTGTACGGACTTTCAGAAGATCGTGCCACTCGTGGCGATCCTCGCTCTTCGAATCACACCTTCCAAAGCAATATTGAACGAGATACAAGAGAGTTTATCACCTTGCCGTAGCCCTCTCCGAGATTCGCAAGGACTCGAGAGCGTTCCAGATACACGGACGTAGCACATTACTCTATCCATCGTTGCTTTGACCAATCACGTCAGTTTATCCGTAAAACCGTATTCGTGCATGATCTGCCATAGCTCTTCTCGATCGATTGTGTCGTATGCCGCTTTGAAGTCGATGAATAGCTGATGCGTGGGTACCTTGTATTCACGACACTTCCGGAGTACTTGTCTTATCGCGAATATGTAAATCCCACTTGGTATGGCCTTACGAATTCCTTAGCTAGAGTACCTTGTAGGCGGCGTTCAGTTACTACAGTAGCTCAAATCATATTAAACAAAACGTGCACAAATAGCTCGATTTCATAATCGCATAACAGACATTCTTTTCGTACTGCATGTGAACGACATTTCCTTCATACTTAAGAAGCTAAAAGTTCTTCTATATGCAACCGACTTGAAATCTTCATGTAAATTAGACAAATCAACGACGCAGTAATACTCCAGACCGAAATCAATCTCTTCCACATTTTGGAAGTAAAAGTTTGTTCAAACTTAATGTAAAAATGTAAAAAGAACTCTACATCCGACAGGAAAAGTGAATCTGCATTTATAGACATACATCTAAGAAATCAACTTGTAGAAATTTCATTCTTTATTCTGTGACAATACAAGTTTGATATCCACAGGTAGAAATCAACGAATGATCTGCACACTTTTTTTTGCTGAATCTCAGCCGATACTAATTGCAGAGATTTGCACCGCCGAGTACTCCTCAAGCATCTCGACAAAAGATCAAATGGCGGAGTCTCGTCAATGTCAAATTTGACAAACGTTAGTTATTACCGAAATTATCAGCAAAAAGTTTTCTGTCTGTTCGGCATAACCTATACTGAATGCTCGGCAAAAGCAACGAAGTGAAATTTACAGTCTGTTACATAAGAGCGTGGTCCCGATTACTCGCGATCGGTAAAGAGGAATGGTGTCATTTTTTTAACACAGAGGACAGTTGTGTCCGTCATGCAATGCGAGAATAAATCAGCTGACTAAAGTTGAGAACGTTTGGGCTCAAATGAAGATGAAGCTTGGAAGGAACCGATCACACAATTTGAAGCAGCTTGTTCGCCAAATCCACAAAATGTTCGTTTTCAGGAGAATACGCGCAAAATCTCGGTCAAAGTATGCCTCGAAGGTGTCAAGCTATTATCATAAATCAAATAAACATAGATTTCCGACTGTACGGTGACACTAACAGCACCTCTAGTAAGAAACGGGTGTACTTTTTTCCATTAGCTACTGAAGTTTTGTTAAATGCGCAGGCAACTTTATGCATGCATTTTAGGAGCATTTACGCACCCATTCTCCACCAGACAGTGCTTTTGCTGTCACGGGTTGCTCAACTACATTACTATAACACTGGGAAATCTATGTTTATTTGATTTATGGTGTCACCGTACAGTGAGAAATCTATGTTTATTTGATTTATGCTATTATTAAGGCTGAAGAGGATTTGATTTGTATTAATATGTAAGTTTTTGATCTTATAAAACAATATTCAAAAGTATTTTCGTGTTAAGTCTTTTTATTTTCTAACAGCAGTGATTACGCTTTAAGTAACATACTGTATGAATTACTGAGCCATCAGCAATGAAAATAAACAAAAATTTCGTTTTTTTATTGTAAATATTCAATTGGGGATCAAGATTTCATTTTATTTCAATTTAAGCATACAAAAAATATACCTTGAATTACTTATATTACGAGGAATCACATTTGTGAAACATACAATTCGAACTAAACGCCGAATGTCAAATATGTAGGTTCACATGTTCTTGAAGTTCTTCGACTTATCCTATAATGACTTCCCGACAGTGGAAGCAGGATCTGGAAGGAGCTTTCTATAAATAATCAACAATAATTTTCAGTTATTATACTTACTGGATAGATCGTGAATTCTCACGTCTTCCTTTTAGACTAATTCCATTTTTTGTAATAACCACCTTAAACTTTTCTCGATATATTTCGTCAGAATATAACTATGTAGTGCCAAGCAAAAATATAAAACGTAAATGACAGTTGTCTAGCCGAATTTCGGCGAAACTAACACATATTTCGAAATTTAGGCAAACTATTCTGATTTTGGGATAATTGTTAATCATTGATGAGTTCAGCACAAGATTTCGTCAAGTCTCGGTAAAAAGATGCACTTTGTCGCGAATTCAGTAAATGTACTAAACGAATCTTTAGTTACCAGTAAGCTTTCGCGCTGAACAGTCGATTTCTCTCGTACCGTTAGAAAGTTTACTGACATACAGTATAAAGTTTTATTTGCCGCTTTGTTAATCATCGTGCCTTACTTGCCGCGTAGTATCTCTCCGTAATGCGGGAGAATACATTCCGCGTTGATTATTCACAGTTTCCAAAGCATCTTTCTCACGATGTAATTCTAAAATTCATCGGGAAGGAGCTTGGACTCTCGCGCGATAACGTTATTCAAATTCAACCAAGCCGGAGACTTGGATGTACCTTTGTTAAGGTCAATAGCCTCGACGTAGCTGAGAATATCGTGGAGCTTCACGACAACAAACATGAATTTGTCTTTGACGGAAAAGTGTACAAACTTCGTATAATGATGGAAGACGGAGCAGCTGAAGTGCAGATCTTCGACCTTCCCGAAGATGTTTCAAACGAACACATTGCAGAGTTCCTTTCCGACTACGGTGATGTTCTTAGTGTTCGTGACCTATTGTGGGACAATCGATACGGTGCTTTTGAAGGCGTAAAAACAGGCGTTCGTATTGCCAGGATGGTGGTGAAGAAAAACATTCCATCTCTTATCACAATCCAGGGAGAGGATACAGCACTAAGTTATAAGGGTCAGCGTCAAACTTGCTTGCATTGTCGTGAGTTTGCTCACATAGGTATACCATGTGTGCAAAATAAAAAGTTACTCGTGCAAAAATTCACTGCCGACCAATCCTATGCAAACGTGACAAAAAGATCGGTTAAACTAAAAGAAACAGTAAAACCGAACACGACTCAGCCGAATACGGCAAACATTCAACAGTCCAAGGAAACGAAGCCTCAAAGACAAGCATCTCAACAGCCCCGAGAAGCAATCGGAACACGCTCTATAACTACACAGCAGATTAACAAAATGCTCCCCCCAGCAACGCCTACTCCACCGCAACAGAAATCGTCGAACTCACACGTCGACAACCTTTCGTCGACCTCAGTCACACAACGCAGAAATGATGGCAACGAGACAGATAGCTCGCAATCCTCGACAGCCAGCCGACGCTCTCGAAAGCCGCCGCCTGGAAAAAGAGTGCGTCAGTCCGAAGAGGATACTGCTCCATCCGATGTACAAGTGCCTGATGAAGATATTTTATAATGTTGGAATACGTTAGTTGTAATATCGGAACAATTAATATCAACACAATCACGAACACCACCAAAATAAACGCTCTTAGCTCATTCGTACGCTCGATGGATCTAGACATAGTTTTCCTGCAAGAAGTTGAAAATGAACAACTTACTTTACCCGGGTACAACGTCGTATGCAACGTGGATTATAGCAGGAGAGGTACGGCAATAGCACTTAAAGAACACATCAATTTTTCATATGTTGAAAAAAGTCTGGATGGAAGGATACTCACACTGCGTGTGAATGATATTACGTTTTGCAACGTATATGCTCCATCGGGTAGCGCTCGCCGTGCCGAACGTGAACGTTTTTTCAACACAACTCTTGCTTTCTACCTCCGTCACCGAACCACACACACAATTCTAGGAGGCGATTTTAACTGCGTGGTGCGGATAAGCGATGCGACGGGTCAAAACTTCAGCCCCGTTCTTCAAGCTACAATTCAACAATTACAGCTTCGGGATGTTTGGCAGTGCCTTCGACCGAGAGAGATCGAATACACGTTTGTCACACACAACTCTTCCTCCAGACTTGATCGCCTCTATGTTAGTGCAGGTCTTAGAGATCAGCTAAGAACAATTGCCACCCATGTGTGCTGCTTCTCAGACCATAAAGCCGTCACAGCAAGAATATGTCTTCCACTTCTTGATAGACCACATGGTCGTGGTTTTTGGTCCCTCCGTCCCCATCTCTTGACTGCTGAAAACATCAGCGAGTTCGAAATTAAGTGGCAATATTGGACTCGACAACGCCGAAACTACGGATCATGGATGGAGTGGTGGTTATCATATGTGAAACCAAAAATAAAATCCTTCTTCCGATGGAAATCAAAGCTAGCGTACAATGTTTTCAATTTCGAACAGCAACGACTATATGGATTACTACGGCAGGCGTACGATAGCTACCAAAACAACAACGCCCTGCTCTCCACCATTAACCGATTAAAGGCAGAAATGCTTTCTCACCAACGACGCTTTTCCGAAATGTTTGTGCGTATCAACGAAACTCTTGTGGCAGGTGAACCTCTCTCTACTTACCAAATAGGCGAACGAGTGAGACGAAGAACCTCTATCAATTCACTACGGGATGAAAGAGATGAACTCATCGAAGATCCGACTGGCATTCGAAATTACATGACCCAATACTTCACCAAATTATACACACGAAGTCAAGTGGAAGAACAAGAAGAAGGCGATCCCTTTCGAAGCGTACGGGCAATTCCAAATCAAGATCCCGTCAACGCCGCCATCATGAATGAAATTCAAACTGCTGAAATATTGACTGCAATTCGTACCAGCGCATCCAAGAAATCGCCTGGTTCAGACGGTTTGCCGAAGGAGTTTTATTTGCGCACATTTAACATCATCCACCGCGAGCTGAATTTGATTCTGAACGAGGCCATTAGTTCAAACTTTCCATCACAATTCGTCGACGGGGTAATCGTGCTTGTAAAAAAACGTGGTGCAGGTGAAAATGCTCGTTCTTACAGACCAATCAGTCTAATCAATTACGATTACAAGATTCTATCTAGAATTCTGAAGCAGAGGATAGAAAAAGTCATCTGTACCCACAATGTGTTGAGCGATGTGCAAAAGTGCTTCAATTATCAAAGAAATATATTTCAAGCCACGCTGGCTTTAAAAAATAAAATAGCTGAGTTGAAAGTGAACAAAAGAAGGGGCAAACTTGTATCTTTTGACCTTGATCATGCATTCGACAGAGTGAACCATAATTTCTTGTTCAACACCATGCGTGCGATTGGATTCAACTCAGATCTGATTTCTTTGCTTTCTCGAATATCAGCAGCATCTTCATCCAGGCTTCTGATAAATGGTCACCTCTCTGCGCCCTTTCCCATTCAACGATCGGTCCGCCAAGGAGATCCACTAGCAATGCTCCTATTTATTATATATTTAGATCCACTTTTGCGGCGCTTGAAAAGAATATGCGGGATGGACTTGATCATTGCTTATGCCGACGACATCAGTGCTATTGTGAGCAGTGCACAACAGCTGGATGAAATCAGAGGTTTATTCAGGCGTTTTGAGCTTGTAGCTGGTGCTCGTTTAAACGAGAGCAAAACAACGGGGGTGGATGTGGGAATCACGGTGAATCCCATTACAATACCGTGGCTCCGAACTGAACCCAACACGAAAATTCTTGGTGTTATCTTCGCAAACTCGATTCGGACAATGATGTCTTTAAATTGGGACAATATTGTGACCAATTTCGCCCGGCTGGTGTGGATGCACTCTCTACGCAACATATCATTACACCAAAAAGTGACCCTGCTAAATACTTTCATCACATCGAAAATATGGTACATGGCAGCAAACTTACATCTGACAACAGCACACGTGGCCAAACTAACAGCCACCATACGCTCCTACCTTTTTCGAGGAACGTGTGCAACGGTTCCAATGCAACAACTTACACGACGAATAGAGGAAGGTGGCCTAAAACTGTAACTACCGGGCTTGAAATGTAAGGCACTACTAATCAGTAGACATATTCAAGAGATCAGATATCTTCCATTTTACTACTACTATCTCCAGCAATCAAATTCCCTCCGTATAAACTCGTTGACAAATCTTCCTTGCCTAAAATTAATCCTAGAAACCTTTCCATATCTTCCTTTCCAAATTCGCCAAAACCCCTCCGCTGATCTCATTCATCGCTATTATATCCAGCAAACCGAGATACCAAGAGTCGAACGGCAACACCAAGCAGCCACGTGGAAAATAATTTGGAAAAATTTAGCAACACGGGAGTAACTTCCATCACTACGAAGTGAACTATATATGTGGGTAAACGAAAAAGTTCCACACAGACGACTGATGCATATTAAAGGAAGAGCAGATGGAGAAAACTGTATGTACTGTCCCGAACAAACCGAAACCATCGGTCATAAATATTTCGACTGTCGCAGAGTTAGAGATGTCTACGCATTACTACAACAGAAACTCTTGATAGCAACAGAAGGACATCAGCTTCATCGTGATGATCTACTGAGACCCTCTCTGGAACAGTTCAACTCGTCAACAAGAATAAAAGTTTTGAAATTATTGTATCAATACATCACAATCATTCATGAAAATTCAGATCATAGGTTAGATGTAAATAGTTTAAATTTCCATTTTCAAATCAATGTTTGACAAATCATAAAATTTAAGTTATACTGAACAAACGACTAATAAAATTAAAAAAAAAAAAAAAAAAAATCTCGGAAAACATAAATTGATTGATTTTTCTCGAAAGTTTGAAAGTCCGTGTCCATCGTCATACGAAAACTACTTCACAATTTTTTTTTTCAAATTTGCAGACATTTCCTACATTTTAAATACCAGACCCCAACGTTTTTTTTTTCATTTTTTGTTACTTTGGGGAGGTTTTACAGTTACAAAACGGTGGATTTATTCGTGAAAAATTGCATTTTTGATTTTAAACAAAAATTTCATAAAAATCAGATCATCTACTATAACTATGCTGCTTTGATTTGTTGACTTCTTATTAGTCTGCGCGATACAGATACAGATACAGTGGACACCGCAAATCATGATTTCTAAAAAGCAGACTCAAAAATGCTCTTTCACCGACTTATTTCGCAATATTTTTCCATGATAAAAATACGGATCAAGATCATTTTCGTCAATATTTCAGTTGATACCTGTGTCATTAAAACGCTTTGATGGATCATGTGAGAATTTGGTGTTTAACCATAATATAACGCATCTTAGAAGCAATGCCTGACATACCAATTAAAACAATGGAGTGAAACACAAGTGTAATGAAAAGGATATCTGCTGAGAATCTAAACAAAAAATGTTTGAAAATGTTATTGCCTAGGTATTCTCTAGGAGCTTTTGATGACGGCGAGTGCCAGACTCGAACATGAAAAAGCTTTCCTATGCTTTATAGTATATAAGAAGAAACTTTTATCGATTTCTGTCGTGCCATAAGATAGTCTTAACGTGACTCGGTCGTGGGTAGCCCTCTCAATGTGCTTACATCATCTTGCTAAGAATATAGATGAACATAGCTATGGCAGTTTTTTGTGTTTATTCAAATAAAGTACACAACCACCGCTGCTTCCGAAAGCTTTCATTGTTTGCCTTGGAAAAATACTTTGCAGAACAGCTTGTTTGTGTAAACATATACACATTTATATACACAAAAAATCGTAAAGGTAAACAGTATGTAGAATATTATTTTTAAAATAAAATCATTTTGGAAACAGAAATCACGTTGAAAACCCCACGGCTGGCGAATACTGGATGTTTGTTTCCGCTGAACGTTCCTCGCCTAGCGTCACATTAGACATTAATTTAGGCAGAGTGTACTGAAACGAGCCAGATAAAATAAAACGAAAGGGGTACATTACATTAAGTATACTCAAACCCGTCGTCAGCGCGAACAATACAAGAATAGCATCATATGTTTGCCTTTTGTGTGTAACATTCGTTGACTGAAACAATTATAAAATTAAAATTACTGCTTGTGACATGGAATTTTCGGATGTTTTCGCTTGTAAACATGCCTTTTACCAGCAAGAAGGCAGCACACCTCATTAAACACGTGTTGTTTGATAATACCCTGGTTTTGGCGCTTAAGTTGTGAATCAGCAGACGACGTAACGCAGTAATGTAGTCTAACGATTCCTAGGCTTCGTAATATGCAGCATAGAGTCTATGATAACAATATTCACATCGCGTCACGTTGCGACTTTTACACGGAGAACAATAACTAATCTTTATGGATACTATCCAATAACAATTTATAAAACAAATATGCCTACCTCATGTTCTGTGTCTATGATGACATTTGGTCAATAGAACGACGTCGACTAGGTGCTGTCACCTTCTGCGTCAGTAGCAGCATGAGGTGGTGCGAATTATACATTGTGAAAATAAATAAATTTCTTTCAAATATGTCAGGTAGCTCCAAATTCAATTTCTGGTAATGGTACAAAAGAAAAACGAATTATTTAGTCTAAATTGTTATATGCTCTTTGATGTGTTGACTTTGAAACTGAATTAGGCTGCATAGATTTTTATTTATGAAGTTATGATTTCGCTTTAGCGAGTTTTTAAGATTTGAAGGAAATTTATTACTTTATGCTACATATACTTCTATGGATCTATGTATTGTACTTTTTGTCTTTCATATAAAGAAATGTGACAACCAAGGGCCGAGTGTCATATTCCATTCGAGTCAGTTCGTCGAGGTTCCAAAATGACTGTGTGTAGGGCAACAAATATGCACTCGATTTTATTAGAAATGACTAATCCGATTTTGTCAAACTTAGATTCAAATGAATGGCCAGACAATCTTATTAAATACCATTGAGTTTTATCAAGACTATCGATTCCGGAATTACATGGTGATAAGTTAATAAAATCAATTGCAAGAGCATGTTTTTATACACAGCGTCGAAAAAAATCTTTCGAACTAACCATATTCATGCATGCATGCAAGCATGCCATGTTGCGTGCACGACGATGCTACCAATATCCGTCTGTCTAATCGCTCCACCTATCCGAACAAATGGTTTAAGCGCCACCTCTTCCGAGGACCACTTGTCGTGCCTAGGGTTGCCCGACCAGAAACCCAGCCTCAGGGCGGGTCGTTATAAAAGAGTTTAGGGGAACGATCTGGCAAACACAACCGATCCGAAAGGTACTCAGTTCAACAATCAACTATACCGCAACAAAACCCAAGAAATTCGTTTGTCTATCCAGATAACCTAAGAACACCAACTCGCGCGTATCATCACTGGAGGAAATCGTCCACCCAGAACCCTAAACCGTATCCGAAACGCGAGTGGTGGGACTAAGATTCCCAAGTAGTCCAACTCGGAGTAAACCACAAAAACTACACAATTATCACGACGCGAAACATGAGATACCTTCTCAAACCAGTAACATCTGTTTAACTATAGCGACTATCTTCCTGAATAATATAAACACATCTTTTATCGAAAGAACAGAAACATTTTTATATTTATTGAGTTAACTTTAGCAATTCGTAATCCTAACCTAGGTTTCCATCTCGGTGTTGCCTATACTAATTGGTACCTAACTGTGTGCGGGTGGATATCTAGCTATCTTCGTTAAAGTGCCATAATACTAGATTTAAAGCTCACTTTTAGGTGGGTGTCTAGGCTACCCCCTTTTTAACCATGCGCATGGACTTAATTTATAGCGTACTTACAGCTTTCTTCGCTGCTACCTGCCTGTATTGCGACGCTCCGCCGAATGATGACGATGCTGGCGTCGATACGGATGATTCTGCGCTGACGGCGTTTCGGTATGCCGACGCCGGAGCGGGTTTACGGCTGGACGTCCTTCGTGGGTAACTGTTGACAGTGTCGGTACGCCGGACTGCTGTCAGCAACAAAAAACGTGCACACCGGTTGGTTGTGACGTGTGGCTCTGATGGGCGGAAAATGACGAACTTCGCCCTTCTGGCGATTTTGACGGAGATTGCCAGAATTTCCAAGCCAGAGCGTGGGGTCTAGAGCGCGTCGCTGGATGAAGAACGGTGCGGCGAGCCGAAGAGCGTCTAAAGTAGGGAATAAAAAGCCGTCGCACGGCTACACGACGCCGTGAGCTTATTGTATCGTGATTGAATAGCACCATTGTAAATTACCTTTGTTATAATTTCCTTCCAACGCACACGATCTTTTCCCGCACTTTCTACTGCTAATATTAACGCAACACCTAAGAACAGAACTATTACCAAATTTTAAAGACATCTCATGTTTGAATTTAATACCTTCTAACACGCACCGCGGAACAAAAGTAAAAACACGCACTCTAGCCTCTTCCACGGTCTAGATGGAAATGGATTAGATCTTTTCCCTAAAACCCTCAGAATGCCGAATTTCAGTCTTAGCTAACCGGAAGTACGTAATTTTACCGAAGTAAGATTCGTATTTTCGAAAACCGAACTTCTTGGACAATAGTTTTAAGGTTCGTTAGCTCATTCCCTCTCGAATCTTATGCATCCAACCATCTCGCGCCAATACCCTTTTTGCGTTCAAATCGTTATCTGGCGAACATTGATAAGACTACGCGAAAGAGGACTCTTCGGAGGCTGAAACCTAACCATTCGTATTGGTTTTGCAATATAGTGAGACCGATCGGTTATATAAGGAAGAGAAAAAGTTTGTATGCGCAAAGAAATGTAGATTAGCCGCCGGTGTTCATTCTTCATCTGATTAGAGATGCTTAACTTTTTACACGGAAGGGAATTATTTCAAGCGGCGGCTGACTTATTTGAATCATGACAAACGTGACTGCTACAAACTCTCACATTATGCTTGTCTCGTTAGTTAATGTTCGAAAAATTTGATTTCGGATACAGCTTTTTCCAGTTCTCGGTTTCGGAAGTACCGGAAATAACTCTGAAACGGAACTCACTTCATATTCACGGAGATTCCAGATCCGACTTCTGTCTCCGAAAGTATAGAGTGAACTGTGCTTAAAGTCTCATACCGTCATTCATAACGACTATCAAGTCATAAAAGTGCGAGGGAGCGGGTTCGTGTTTCTTTCCCTGCTAATATGTCGTAAGGCTTTGCTTTCATAAAAAATTACTCAGATAAGAATATCATTTATTTGTAACTTTTTTAAAGCGACCACACATCAGCTGAGGTCATCAAATAGATGATGACATAGGCATAGGCAGCAAAAGGATAAAAAAAGGAATAGATGATGACATACGCATAGGCAGCAAAAGGATAAAAACAAAATCAGCATCTGACGGCAAAGCAGGAGTGATAAGAGTAAAACCAAAGAAAAGTCTCGGCATTACATACATTCCTTTTGTGGAACTTGGCCTTTCTGTTTCAACAGACTTCGCAGCCGATTCTTAGTGTACAGAATCATTGCATGGTTAGTACTATAGATCCTACTGACACTAAGAATCCTTCCAGGTCGGGACTCGAACATGCGACAACTGGCTTGTAAGACCAGCGTCCTATACATTGAACTGCCAACCCGGTAGTGATAAGAGTAACATATTAGCTAAAATGGTTATATTTTTAGCTGAACATGCTGTCATTTCTTACCTAAGACACACTCCATTTCCATTCAATTAATTTTTTGTTTCTTATTTTATCGGATCGTATTTCAAATTTTAATAGTTTTCAGTAAGTCATAATATTCATTCATGAGAAATACTTATGTCTTACATTAGTACAAAATTCTAAATTATTTGTTCCACATTTTCAGGAGAGTGTATGGTGAGGAAACGAATTCAACGGACCAACCAACTCCATGGTCCAATGGTCGATTTAATCCGATTTATTCCAATAAAAAGTCGTCGACAATACACCACGGAATCGGACCCGAATACAACCGATCTCGCAGCTAACCGATTTCGTCGGTGGATGATGAAATTGGAAAACTATCTAATATTTTATTCGATTATAACAAACAAAATTAGCTTTTGCAATCTGCAGCTAAGAGGCGCACTGTTACAAAATCGTTAACACTGCAATGACTACTAGTCACCAGATGACACACTACCATCGAGAAAAATCGCACTTTGCACTCGCGGTTTTCTTTACTATATTGGAAAGTACGTTAGCGGCTTCCCGTGTTGTATTTACGAAAAAGACATAAACGAAACAGAAACTTAGACAATCTGCTATCAGCGTTACTATTTTTTGACTCTAAATCACTATTTTCTTCATTCAACTCAGCGAAAACGACTCTCTCGTTGAAAATTTTGAGCATACGGCAAGCAAAAACCAAATACAAGTAGTACTTTGGACGTCGTACTCCCGAGCGAAACATATAGGCTAACTGCATATCTCGAAATAGCGATTAAAGGGCAGGCGACGTCAGCGCGGTGCGCTGTGATATCCTTACCCATAGTTTTACAAGCTAAACTTGACATTTTATAAGTGTTATTATTTTATTTGTAAGCTGTAAAAAGAAGCTGAAAATGAGCACAGTTATTAAAAATCATTTTCAAGCAATAAAAATTCTTGGTTTTCGCCGTATATCGATAAGGAAAGGGAGAAAACTAATGACTCGTTTTCCCGTAAGTTAGGTGTTTGACGAACGACGAGATGACAATGTTTTCATTTAGGGAACTGTTTAACGAGAAACTCCTGGAGTCACCAGCACGCGAAATCGTGAAAATTTATATTATCATGTTTTAGAGGTATCATTACTTCTTGTCGTTTAGGAAAATTTGCGTGCAAAAACAATTGAAATAAAAATCACAAAAAAAATGTCTTCTTTGCAGATAAACAATACAGATAGAAAAGTTCAAAATGCCAGTTTCACTTGTAAAGGTGGCAAATGGTTCTGTAAACACGCAGCTGCAATTTGCGTTTATGTAAATGAGGAAAATACTCGGTCAAATCAGATTTGCCCATGATTTGGAACCGTCCACGTCCACGTACAATTAGAAAAATATAGAAAAGGTTGTAGTATTGAATCAATGGGATTCACTGGGAATCAGGAACATCCTTCGGCGGTTGTTGTTAAGAAAAAACCTATTTTAATCCACCTAATGGTGTAATGATGCCTTTCTCATATTACTTATTACAACATAAACATAACCGTGAAATTCGCAAAAACAACTGTTTATTGAATAGAAATAGGATAATTTGTTCGGATCTAATCTCACAAACTCTATGAATCCTGTTTACCCTGTAGTTCCGGAACCGAAAGTTGTATCCACAACAAATTAAGGAATTCCGTATGAAACTGTACGACTTTTCTTTTGAACCTATAAGTTTGTGAGAATCGATTTGCCCATCTCCAAGAAAAGTGAGTGAGATCCTTTTTGCAGTTTTTGATCACACTTTCCAATTCTTCCGAAACCGGATTCAAATAAACGGAATAGCCGAAGTTGGTTCGTTAACTACCAACAAATATAACCTAGAAATTGGAACAGTTTTGAACGTAGTTAAACCTATTCTTACTATCTCATGCTTTATTTCGATTAAACCAATTAAACGAAATCTAACAAACGAAACGAACCTGCGTTTCTGTTACTTCTGCATATGTAAGTCAAGCAAAACATCATGAATCAGCAGCCGTAGCAGTTATTATTATTATTATTATTATTATTATTATTATTATTATTATTATTATTATTATTATTATTATTATTATTATTATTATTATTATTATTATTATTATTATTATTATTATTATTATTATTATTATTATTATTATTATTATTATTATTATTATTATTATTATTATTATTATTATTATTATTATTATTATTATTATTATTATTATTATTATTATTATTATTATTATTATTGACATCACTACACAACGTGTACGAAATAGAACAAAGCACACCTTGTTCGTTTTGTGTTTTGTTCTTCTTTCGGTGTTGTACATATTGTCACTCTATATGGCGATTTGAAAACTTTGACACGCATCGCCCTGTAACTGCGGAACCGGAAGTCGGATCGGGATGAAAATTCACAGTAGGTTTAAAAACAGTATGAACTTTAATTCTAATCAAGATTTGTGAAAATCGGTTCAAGCATCGCAGAGAAATCGAAGTGAATTTAGTTTTAGGAGTTTTTCTTCTCCACTTTCGGTGCTCTCGGAACAGGAAAAGTGGGGACCAGTATTGCCGAATTAAGTTTTCATGCCCACAAACTAACAAGCTCTGCCAACTAGAAGAATTTATCAGACAGTTTTATGGGATTTGTACCTGTTTTTAACCATCGTTCGTGGAAAAATACTAATAAAATTGGTAATTTTCCACTTATCACGCTTTAGTTCCGGAACCGTAAGTCGGATCCAGATAAAATGTTCCACAAATTTTCAGGATATTATAAGACCTTTCATTTGAATCTTAGTTTGCGAATATCGGTTGAGTTGTTCCAGAGATAATTGAGTTTAACTTTTTTCCAAATTTTCACATATTACCATATAACTCCGGAACCGGAAGTCACATTCAAATGAAATTCAATAGCAAGCTATGGGACCATAATACCTTTTATTTGAATCTTAGTTTGTGAAAATCGGTTCAGCCATCTCTGAAAAAAGTGAGTGCATATTTTTTTCACTTTTTTAGTACATATCATCCTATATCTCCGGAGCCGGAAGTCGGATCAGAATGAAATTCAATAGCAGGCTATGGGACTATGAGACCTTTCATTTGAATCTTTGTTTGTGAAAATCGGTTTAGCATCTCTGAGAAATGTGAGTGCATATTTTTGTTACATACACACACATACACACAGACACAGACATTTGCTCAGTTCGTCGAGCTGAGTCGAATGGTATATGACTTTCGGCCCTCCGGGCCTCGGATAAAAAGTCGGTTTTCACAGTGATTGCATAGCCTTTCTATATGAGAAAGGCAAAACATTTAAATTCGACCAGGTTCAAAATAATCATGTATTAGTCGAGAGAACTGCGTTTTTGCGCAAACTTTTATTAGGGAATCTGCTAATGCAGCTGCAGAAGAACAAATAAAAACACAAAGACTTACTCATGAAAAAGAAATTGAAAGTATTGTGAATATTTTATATAGTTTGCAAATAGGTGCCAATTTCAAATGATATCATGCTTTCACCTCAGCTGCAAATGCAAATGGATGTGTAAAATTGACAAAACATTCTTGAAATGTTTCATTATAATAAATTATAAAAGAAAAATTATGATTTTTGAAAATGTTAGACCCTACGGGCTCCCTGGAGTAATTAATATGATTTTATAGACAAAAACCTTTAAACGTGTTTTCCTTAAAAGCAGGTTTTGAAAATCCGTGTCCATCGCCATTCAAAAACTACTGCACCATTTTTTTTTTCAAATTTTGCACACACTTTCTACATATAAAAAACCAGACCCAACGATTTCCTTATCGTGTTACTAGGGGGAGGTTTAACAGCTACAAAATGGTGGATTTTTTCCTGAAAAATCGTAGTTTTCACTTTGAACAACAACCAAAAATCAGAAAAAATTAAAAAAATCGAATAGAAACGTTCAGGTCTAGAAAAACTTCTACTCTAATTATGCTGCGTTCATTTGTTTACTTCTGATTAGTCTGCGCTGAGATATAGTGGACACCGCAAATCATGATTTTTAAGAAGCGTTCTCAAAAATACCTCTTCACCGACTTATTTCTCAATATTTTTCCACGCAAAAAATACAAAATGTTGTTCGAATGGAGCCAGGAACTATTCGCGTGCGGTGCGAACGATTGTTCAACATTAACTGGCTATTAAATTTTGAGTCAAATTATTCGTTCTGTATCTAAATACGGTCACATCATTTTCTGTCATTGCAGTTGGATAATGTGTAATATTGAGCATATTCTCTCAGACATAATCTATTATGACGATATTCTCAGCACATTAAATGATTTATAATCGACTGGACGGAAACACTAAAAAAATCTCGCAACAAAATTCTAATTTCAGACCGTTAGTAAAAATTGCTTCTTTTTATACTTTCACTCAAAGAGTGAAAGTCACCCTAATAAAGAGTTTAAATACTTTGTTAAATGAAGTAAGTTTACCTCGAAGTTCTTCTTACTTTCGCTGAAAAATTCCCTGCTCCAATCAACAATAAACAATTGCAATTCTTACAGCACTTGCTATTACTTTATTTTCAGAGCAAAATAGACAAAAATAACTTTCGATCGGCCAAACTTTTAAATGGGTCACAGTTTTAGAAAAAAATAACTAATCGATAAATATAACTGCTCGACTGTCAAATTTTAACTAAAAGTTCAAATAATTCGGTTCATATTCTTAGAATGGAGGAAGGAAATAAATTGCAATCGTAAAAATTCTCAACAAATAATCATTTTATTGTAACTGGTTTCAAGAAATTGTTGCATGTAACTTGTAAGTCGATGTGATTTCCTTTTATGTGCATCCCTCAAAATAATAGGTTACAAGATATTTTCACTGCATATGGCTATCAACAATGATCAGGCAAGTGCAGACTACACTGAATTACTGCACTGTTTATAAAATAGTTTTCCGAGATGGTGTTTTAAAGGCATATATTCATTATGAAAACAGGTAATTTTACAACGAACATTTTTCGCATACGTTCTCGGTATCAGATGTTTAGCAACCGTTAATACTATTTAATACTCTGAAATAGCTCGGGGAATCTTTGGTATGATTCACAAAAGAAATTCCCTCTCGATTGTCCTTCTCCACTTGAAATATGGCCCGAGTGAAACTTTTTAATTTCGGTTCGCCTCGTTTACATTATCCCTCATCCTCTCTCAGACGCCGGTACGTTGTTGACTCCTTGTGACGCTATGCCAAGCCGAAAAGTCAAGAGATATTTAAAACTAAACTTTAATACTTTGCCCAGGGCAGACAAGCGACAAACCGCAATGATTTCAATATATCGATCCCATTTCGCTGTTTCCGCTTTTGGTTCTTCCGTGTTCGAACCTGAAGTTAGTGCGTGTTACACTCTCAGTCATAGTCAAATCCATTGCCGTGTTGTCATGGCCGGGGAAATCCTTATGGCAAATAAAATAGCAATGCTTCTTGAGAAAAGCAGCGAAAGGAACAACCTTGTTGAAGCCGAAAGATAAATTTATGCCTCATTATTTACTTAAAAGTTAATGTCGGGTGAGAGCAAAACAAGTTAAGTGAGCCGAAACATACTCACACCGCCTCCAGTTCGGGTTATGCTGCGACCGTTTGGCAGTTTTCTTACATTGTCCTCGTCGCTATCCAACTTACTCGCCACATGAAATGGGGTTGCCGATTGTTGGAAGAAAAGGCGAAGATCCTCTCATCAGAACCCGAACAACAAATTCCCTATCATCGCCGTCGATGTAATTTGAGAAAATTGAAGGTGTAAAGCTTTTCTAATAGCGACGTTTATATTGCTTTTATGGTTTAATTTTCTCCTATTAACTTTTGAACCTTGTAATTGAGTTTTCTCCCAAGTGTAACAATATGATTAGGTTGATTTACTTGGCATGGAGCGATTTTTTGTTTGGTTTCACCTTTACGCTTTTAACCCTTGAAATACAAATTAAACAGTTTTGACTTCACAATGTTGTTATATATGTTAAAGTAACTTCAGACAAATTGATCAATTAATCCAAACGGAAGCTGAATTAGTTAAAGTTATTCAAGTATAGGATGGTGAGAAAGACGGTATCGGCTCCAATCTGCGCCTTCGATTAAGCGAGTAGTGCCTTGAAAACCGCTATATGTTCAAGTGTTGTTAAATTCGTAAAATTGATTGTAAATCAAAGCGTGGAAAATTGTTGTGTTTTTTTTATAGTTTCAACGAAAAATCAATTCAATAAACTTAAACAATTTTCAAAAACCTAAATTCAAACGAAAGTTATTATGGTCATATATAAAACTCGTGAGTTTTGTCGGGATCCAACTTCATTTAAGTGGGATAATGCGAAAAACGGAGTTTTTTTTCTAAATTTAGTTCAACATTGTTCACAAGTCGAAAAGGTTATGCTGTTTTGTGCCCAATTCAACTTTCTTATTTTAATTGGAGATGAAATGAAGAACTACAGAATTTCTAAGTTATATTTATGAAAATATGAATGATATGATCAAGGTAAGTGTCGAAGTGTGTACGGTTTTTCGAAATGTGGACGGATAACGGGTGATATAAGTATTGTTAATTAGCCTTACATTTTTTTCTAGATACTGAGTATACCTCTGTATCCCTATAATTATCAGAGAAAAGATTATTGAAGAGATATTAAGTTAATGCGACAGAATAATAGATCATACAAATAAAGAGCTAACTATGTTAGAACCACCGCATTTGTATCCAGAAACTTACTATGTCTAGATTTTCCATCATCTTTAAAACTGAATGAACAGATTTTTTTTCATGTATATCATAGAGCAAACTCTTAAAACACAAGATTGCTTATTTATGCAAAATAAATTTAAGGGTACAGCGTGATCGCCTTTCACGCAGCACAAGTGGGTTCGATTCCCAACCCCGCACATAGGGCCAGAAAGTTTTTTTGGTCCGAAGAGGCGAATGACCTTAAGGTTAGAACCCTTTTTTCAACAAAAAAATAAATAAATATAACAAATGTTGGACGAAATAGTTTATGTATACCAAACATGTCTCAGCAAAAAATTATTCCTTCATTTTGTAGGCGCTCGTCTCACAGTTAAATTTTGTAGTGAGATCCTTAAAAATGGTAGCTATCTACTACACACCTTATATGCATCTCACTATAACGAATTTATGGATTATTTTCGGAAAATATTTTATAAGAAAAGCGATTTATTTGTCCATTCAATGTAATATAAATTTTCTAACTTTGATTTACATATCAATATTATGTTTGTTTCTAGTTAAAGTTGCATGCAACATCAACTTTGAAAATAATAAAACACATTAATCTGTATTTTACGACATAGCTAATAGAGTATTAAATGTTTATTCCATAATTTCCACTAGTCAAGTACTAGTCAAGCGGAAATGTTTTGATTGAATTTAGTGTCACTCAATTTTTAAATCGCACTTCAAGTTCATTTATGTATGATGGATGATTTTTGCTACATGAATTTTACTGGTTTCATTCGAACTGTATTTTTGCCTTTTTCATATAGAAAGGTTATGCAATCACTGTGAAAACCGACTATTGAACCGAAGCCCGGAGGGCCGAGGGTCATATACCATTCGACTCAGTTAGTCGAATACGCAAAATGTCTGTGTGTGTGTATGTGTGTATGTATGTGTGTATGTATGTGCGAATGTGTGTATGTAACATTTTTTTTGCACTAACTTTTCTCGGAGATGGCGGAACCGATTTTCACAAACTTGGATTCAAATGAAAGGTCTTGTGATTCCATACAAAATTCCTGAATATTATTTGGACCCGACTTCCGTTTCCGGAATTATGGGTAAAATGCGCAAAAAATGGTGAAAATTAGTGCACTAACTTTTCTCAGAGATGGCTGAACTGATTTTCACAAACGTAGATTCAAATGAAAGGTCTTGTGATTCCATACGTAATTCCTGAATATTATTTTGATCCGACTTCCGGTTCCGGAGTTATGGGGTAAAATGTGCAAAAAAAATTAAAATATGTGTTCTAACTTTTCTCATAGATGACGCAACCGATTTTCACAAACTTAGTTTCAAATGAAAGGTCCTGTAGTCCCATACGTAATTCCTGAATTTCATCCGGATCCGACTTCCGGATCCGGAAGTATAGGGTAAAGTGTGGTAAAAATTTTGTATCACCACTGAAAAGTTCGATAAACTGTAAAAAGTTTACTAAATCGAGCTCAAATCTTCTCCAATTGATAATTTACAACAGTAGACTGTAAAACAAACCGATTTGGGTTATTCTTTTGAGAACTAGAGCAGAGTGTGGGACTCTCCACAGGACTACCACTGTATAATTGGA
The DNA here is from genome assembly GCF_030247185.1 of Malaya genurostris. Taxonomy (NCBI): domain Eukaryota; kingdom Metazoa; phylum Arthropoda; class Insecta; order Diptera; family Culicidae; genus Malaya; species Malaya genurostris. Next base: position 126,954,891 of record NC_080572.1, read on the forward strand.
ACTACCCACTAAAACACCGTGGATCTCCAACCCTGCTTCCCCAGAGCTACCGTTAGGTTTTACTTAGGTGTGGAAGGCTATCGGTGCTCAAAGCACTTTTCCCGACCTTATACACCGCCATGGACGTCTGCGTCGTTCTCTCCTACTTTTGGACCATTTGAGCCATTCTCTCGACCAGGAGTATTTCGAGGTTATTCCGGCGATTCCGGTTGGAGCGTGACTTCCGGTTCACTGGCGCCTCGACGACCCAGGGCTGGTCTACGCCACGAACTACTCGGCTAATTCCCGACGATGCATCTAGCCTACACCGACGGAAAAGTTCTCCGACGATGAAAGTTTCCGCGGGACCGACAATCCCGAAATCCGTGAACGGTTTGAACGGCCTGGGTCGATCCAATGATTCCGGTTGGAGGATGACTTCCGGTTCACTGGCGCCCCGACGATCCATACCGGAGCTACGTCGCCATCTACTCATCTAATCCCCGTCGAAGGATCTATCACACGCCGACGGAGAGCTCCCCGATGAAAGAGTTTCTCCCGACACCGAATCTCGTGTTTCGCCACACGGTACACTCGAATGAGTGCCGAGGTCGATCCTGTGATTCCGGTTGGAGCGTGGCTTCCGGTTCACTGGCGGCCCGACGATTCAACTTCGATGCTGTGGCTTGTACTCGGCTAGTCCTCGGTGAAGGAAGTTCTTCCGACACCGACCATTTATGTTATACCACCGGGACACTCGAAGAAGTGCCGAGGTCGATTCGGTGATTCCGGTTGGAGCATAGCTTCCGGTTCACTGGAGCCCCGGCGACTCGACTTCTGTGCAGTGGCTTCTACTCGACTAGTCTCCGACGAAGGATCTAGCCTACACCAGCGAAGAATTTCCCGACGATGGAAGTTCTTCCGTAACCGTCGCTTCCGATACCAGTGAATGGATCGATCGACAGGATGCCTGGGTCACTCCAACGATTCCGGTTGAAGGATGGCTTCCGGTTCACTGGCGCCCCAACGATCCATACCGGGGCTACGTCGCAATCTACTCATATAATCCCCGGCGAAGGATTAAGACAACACCGACGGAGTGTTTCCCGACAACGAAAAAACTCCCGAACCGACGCTTGTTCGCTGATCCCTCTTTAGTGGCCGGCGGTCGTGGCTGCCTATTGTGTGCTGCGTGAAAGACTGGCTGCCTGCTGTGTGCTGCGTGAAAGGCAAGACTCCCCATTTCAGCATTTCCAGGTACTTTTTGACTACTTTTGCGACGTGAGGCCGAGCATTATTGTGTTGGAGGATGACTTTGTCATGTCGCTCTTGATATTTTGGCCGCTTTTCTTTTAACGCGCGACTAAGGCGCATCAGTTGCGTTCGGTAGCGATCTCCTGTGATGGTTTCACCCGGTTTTAAGAGCTCATAGTAAATCACACCGAGCTGATTCCACCAAATACAAATCATAACCTTGGCGCCGTGAATATTCGGTTTTGTCTTCGACGAAGTAGCATGCCCGGGCTTTCCCCATGATTTTCTGCTTTTGAGATTATCGTATCGAACCCATTTTTCATCACCGATTACGATTCGATGTAAAAACCCCTTACGATTTTGTTTTTGAAGCACTTGCTCACATACAAATAGACGGCGCTCGATGTCCCTCGGTTTCAATTCGTACGGCACCCAGTTTCCTTCTCTCTGAATCATGCCCAGGGCCTTAAGACATTTTGAAATGGCTTGCTGACACACTTCCAACGAATCGGCAAGCTTTTCTTGGGTTTGGCACAAATCTTCATCAAGCAATGCTTCTAGTTGTTCATCTTTGAAGGTTTTTTCTCTTCCACCACCATGTTTGTCTTCGACATCGAAATCATCATTTTTAAAACGTTGAAACCACTCCCGACACGTTCTTTCATTCAGAGCAACATCACCGTAAGTTTCTGAGAGCATTCGATGCGCTTCAGCTGCATTTTTTTCGAATTGTAACAGAAAAGTGAAACTTTCCGCAAATGGCGAGAATTGGGCACATAAACAGACATTTTCGAGCGTGAATAATACGAAAACAAGAACAACTGTCACTGAAACGGCGATGACAATTCGTTAGGCACTGTACACACTCACTTTAAAGGCATTATCATCTATGTATTTTGACCAGCCTCAGCCACAGCCACCTGTCGGAAAACGGCGGAAGGAAGTTGTACACCTGATATTTTAAGGACTGGTTTTATCAGTATGCTCAAATTTCCCTTATGATTCCACATTCACATGTCCTCAGTCACATGTTTGGAAGCTTGTTTCAATTTTCCAGCTCAATCAATCTATTCTTTCGATTTCCCAAGGTTTTGCTTCACAAATGGTTTCTATTGGACGAAGCACTTCAGAAGATTACAATCTTTCAATACAATTTATTTATTTATTATTATTTATGACGTCGAAACCGCACAACTCATTCAGTAAAAACCATTCAAGCGAAGAGGTTGTGTTTCGATTGTACTGGCTCGTGAGTTAACGGCTGCTACCGAGACAATTCTAAGCTTCAGGTAGTTAAACTGCCCATAGCAAACGCAATATTCGGGGCGTTTCCCGACTGGAAAGCTAGCAACGAAGGCCATCCCGTTCATACGCACAGAGGTGTAGAGACACAGAGGTGCGAGAGCATAGAAGTGACGAGTCACAGAGGTGCCATCGCATAAAGGTGCGAAGACGAAGGGGTGCAAAGGCACAGAGGTGCTAAAGCAACCCAGTGCTGATCTACCAGGTACCAGAATTTGTACGCTGCGTAGGATCAAAAGAGACGGCATATATCGCGAGGTGCTACACTGCAAGCATCGCATTTGATCGCCACCAAGAGCAAAAGCACTGTACCTGGGGTCAGGTACAGCAAGTGCAGTGGTGTTCACAACGACGGCAGAGCAACTGAGATAGCAGTAAACGACAGAAGACTGCCAATTGGAAACAGCAAAAGACTGCCAATTGGAAATCGTTGGAAGAGCTTCACGTCGTTCTTCACGATAAAGGAACAGAGACATCAGCTACAAGGTAGATTTAATTTAATTTATTTTTTATTTCTTATATCTGAAATTTTACTAAACATAAGTTTTTATTTTGGTATTATTAATTTACAAAAAAAATTTAATGTAATGGATGATCTCATGGAAGATCATCCGAATCCGATTCCGGATACTAGTAAAAGTTTAAATACTCCGAGGGCTAAACATTATCCACAGGGTACCACTGGGCCATGGATAGTCTATCTTCGAAAAAAAGAAAAGATTTTAAACTTGATGCAAATTACAAAGGATTTGACATCACATTTCTCTGAAGTTAAAGAAATCTGTAAGGTTAATAGAGATAAAATTCGAGTTGTAGTTAACGACTTGAAACAGGCAAACGATATTGTAACCTGTAAATTATTTGCTATTGAATATCGAGTTTACATTCCATCGAAGGAGGTAGAAATTGACGGTGTTGTGACTGAAGCAAGTCTGACAGCAGATGATTTACTTAAAAATGGAGTTGGCCGTTTTAAAAACTCCATGCTTGAGGGAGTTAAGATACTCGAGTGCAAACAATTGTACTCAGCATCTATTGTCGATGGAAAAAAGTCTTATCGTCCCTCAGATTCGTTTCGCGTAACATTTGCCGGATCTGCATTGCCTAGCCATGTCTATATCGATAAAATTCGTCTTCCTGTTCGGCTTTTCGTACCGCATGTTATGAATTGCACGAACTGTAAAAAATTCGGACATACAGCTACTTACTGTAGTAATAAGTCCAAATGTATCAAATGTCAAGGGCCTCATAAGGATAATCTTTGCGATAAAGATGTTGAAAAATGTGTTTATTGTGGGGAAAGCCCTCATGATGATCTTTCAGTGTGCGCTGCATTTAAGCTGCGTAAAGACAAAATGAAGCTTTCTTTAAAAGCACGGTCTAAGCGCACATATGCAGAAATGCTCAAAACGGTCATACATGTCTCCCCTTTGGAAACCGAAAACGGTTTTTCAAATCTTGCGGAGCCAGAGGAATCTGACTCTGACGGAAATAGTGAAGATACCTCGTTTGTCACTCCTCAAGGGTCTGTTAAGAGGAGATTAACAAACCACAAAATACCAAAAAAGACACCTAAAATTATACCTTCAAAAAAAGATCCCCGTGTTAAAGCTAAAAAGCCAAATTTAAAACCAAAAACTGTGCCTCCTGGTTTGTCAAATTCACAAACCAATCCAGGAACTAGCTCAAGAAAAGACAATAATCCAGTGGGCTCCATTTCACATTCACCAACAGGATTACTGAAATTTTCGGAAATTGTAGAATGGATTTTCGCTGCATTCAATATTTCTGAACCTCTAAAGACCATCATAACAGCATTCCTTCCAATAGCTAGAACTTTTTTGAAACAGTTATCAGCTCAATGGCCAGCTCTTTCAGGTTTTGTATCATTTGATGGATAATTTATCATCCGCCGCAAATGATTCAATCACTGTCCTGCAGTGGAATTGTCGAAGCATCATGCCAAAACTTGATTCATTTAAAGTTTTGTTGCATAGTCAAAAATGTGATGTATTTGCTTTGTGCGAAACATGGCTTACATCAAACATAGCCTTAAATTTTAATGACTTTAACATTATACGTCTCGACAGAGACTCCCCGTATGGTGGAGTGCTTTTAGGAATTAAGAAATGTTATTCCTTTTATAGATTAAACATTCCTTCGACTTCTAGTATAGAAGTTGTTGCTTGTCAAATAAACATTAAAGGAAAGGACATTTGCATTGCTTCGGTATATATTCCTCCAAGAGCTCAAGTTGGACAACGACAGCTTAATGAAATTGTCGAAGCCCTTCCTGCTCCACGTTTGATTTTAGGAGATTTCAATTCGCACGGAATGATGTGGGGTTCCGTTTACAATGATAGCAGATCATCTCTAATATATAATATTTGCGACAATTTTAGCATGACGGTACTAAATATGGGTAGCATGACACGGATCCCAAGACCTCCTGCACGTCCAAGTGCATTAGATTTATCTCTTTGTTCGACTTCAATTCGACTAGATTGCACCTGGAAAGTATTTCCTGATTTACATGGTAGCGATCATTTACCAATCATCATCTCAATTAGCAGTAACAAAGGCATTGCTAATTCAGTTAATATTCCATATGATTTGACAAAAAATATTGACTGGATTAAATACCAAAGTAATATTTCAAGTGTCTTAACTTCAATGGAAGAGCTTCCCCCACTTGAAGAATATGACTTCCTCGTTTGTTCGATTCTGGAGGCCGCAGAACAAGCCCAAACCAAACGATTTCTTGGTCCATCGTCTAACAGAAGACCTCCAAATCCTTGGTGGGACAAAGAGTGCTCAGATGCTAAACACGCGAAACAAAATGCTTTCAAGACGTTTTTAAAACGAGGAGGAGGAACTCCTCAGAATTTTGAAAAATTCTTGGTTTTAGAAACCAAGTACAAGAACATACTTCGGGTTAAGAAATGCAGCTATTGGAGACATTTTGTGGAAGGTTTGTCAAGAGAAACCTCAATGAGCACTCTTTGGAATACGGCCAGACGAATGAGGAATCGTAACGTAGGAAATGAGAGTGAGGAGTACTCGAATCGATGGATATTTGATTTTGCGAGGAAAGTTTGTCCAGATTCCGTTCCTACGCATAGCATTGTTAGGGAGTCTTCTTCAAATGATGATTCCATTGATAGCCCCTTTTCAATGATGGAATTTTCCATAGCACTCATGTCTTGTAACAATAACGCTCCTGGATTGGACAGAATTAAATTCAACTTGGTGAAGAATCTGCCCGACCTCGCAAAAAGACGTTTGTTGGAATTGTTCAACAAGTTTCTTGAGCAAAATATTGTTCCACCTGACTGGAGACAAGTGAAAGTTATCGCCATTCAAAAGCCGGGGAAACCAGCTTCCAATCACAACTCATATAGACCCATTGCGATGTTGTCCTGCATCAGAAAATTGTTCGAAAAAATTATTCTACGACGTCTCGACACTTGGGTCGAGACGAACGGTTTGTTGTCAGATACTCAGTTTGGCTTCCGTAGAAATAAAGGGACGAATGATTGCCTTGCATTACTTTCGTCTGACATCCAAATTGCCTTCGCTCAAAAGCAACAAATGGCATCTGTATTTTTAGACATTAAAGGAGCATTTGATTCAGTTTCCATTGATGTTCTTTCAGACAAGCTCCACCAACATGGACTCCCAGCGGTTATAAATAATTATTTGCACAACCTTTTGTCAGAGAAACGCATGCATTTTTCACATGGCGATTTGGCAACAATCAGAATTAGCTACATGGGTCTCCCGCAAGGCTCATGCCTCAGTCCGCTCCTCTATAATTTTTACGTGAATGACATTGACAGCTGTCTAGTAACCCCATGTACACTAAGACAATTGGCAGATGATGGCGTGGTTTCAGTTACTGGATCCAAAGCTATTGATCTGCAAAAACCATTGCAAGATACCTTAGATAAATTGTCCGTTTGGGCTGTTCATCTTGGTATCGAATTCTCTGCGGAGAAAACAGAGCTGGTCGTCTTTTCAAAAAAGCATGATCCCGCGCAACTTCAGCTTCATATGATGGGAAGAATAATCGAACAGGTTTTGACTTTCAAATACCTCGGGGTGTGGTTTGATTCCAAATGCACGTGGGGAGGACACATTAGGTATCTGATAACGAAATGCCAACAAAGAGTAAATTTTCTTCGAACAATAACAGGGTCTTGGTGGGGTGCTCATCCGCAAGATCTAATAAAATTGTATCAGACAACGATACTTTCAGTGATGGAATATGGATGCGTTTGTTTTCGTTCCGCTGCAAATTCTCATATTATCAAACTTGAGCGAATTCAGTACCGTTGTTTGCGAATTGCTTTAGGCTGCATGCATTCGACACATACAATGAGTCTTGAAGTTCTGGCGGGAGTTCTTCCATTAAAAGATCGATTTTGGGAGCTTTCATCACGCCTGCTAATAAGATGTGATGTGCTGAATCCCATGGTAATTAATAATTTCGAACGACTAGTCGAGCTTCGATCTCAAACAAAATTCATGACAGTATATTTTACCCATATGTCACAGGAAATCAACCCTTCAAGATATATTCCTATCCGTGTCAGCCTCCTAAATGTACCTGACTCAACTTTATTTTTCGACACATCCATGCAGCGCGAAGTGCGTGGAATCCCGGACCACCTACGCTCTATGGAAATCCCAAAAATATTTTCAAGTAAGTTCAGGCATATTAACTCTGAGAAAATGTTTTACACGGACGGATCGCGAATGGAAGAAGCGACAGGGTTTGGTATGTTCAACAATAATGTTTCGGCCTCATTCAAGCTTCAAGAACCTGCATCTGTTTATATAGCAGAGTTAGCAGCAGTTCATTATAGCTTGAATGTAATCGTCACATTATCTCCAAACCATTATTTCCTCTTCACAGATAGTCTGAGTGCAATTGAAGCCATTCGCTCAAACGCTGCTGGCAAAAATGAACCGTTTTTCTTGGGTAAAATAAAACAGTGTCTGAACGACATATTGAATAATAATTATCTAATCACAATAGTTTGGGTTCCGGCTCATTGCTCCATTCCAGGCAATGAAAGAGCCGATATTTTAGCCAAACGTGGTGCTATTGAGGGTGAAATTTATGAGAGACCGATTGCTTTCAACGAATTCTATAGCGCGTCTCGCCAAAGAACACTTGCCAGCTGGCAAGCTTCTTGGGATAAAGATGATCTGGGTCGGTGGATGCACTCAATTATTCCTAAAATATCGACAAAGGCATGGTTCAGGGGACTGGATGTGAGTAGAGATTTCATTCGTGTGATGTCCAGACTCATGTCCAATCACTACACGTTAGATGCACATCTCCTTCGAATTGGACTTTCCGAGACTAATCATTGTGCTTGCGGCGAAGGTTACCGCGATATTGACCATGTTGTTTGGACATGCGTGGAGTTTCGTGATGTCAGATCTCAACTAATAAATTCCTTGCGTACCCAAGGTAGACTATCCAATGTCCCAGTTCGCGACATTCTTGCTTGTCGTGACCTTCCATACATGAAACTTCTTTATCATTTCATTAAATCCATTGGAGTTCCAATTTAAATTTTATCTTATGTTAAACTGTTTTCTCTTCCATGAGTTCAACCAATAGCCAACTATAGGATATTGAATATAAGTGGTGAACTGATACAAACAATCCTGAAATAGTTATAAGATCATGTACAAAATAAATGTATTTTATTTAATGTAATTAAAATAGCAACTCGCTTGATAAAAACAGTGTTTAGATTAACTAATGAGTACCAACATACTAATATGATATTCGAAATGTATTAGGTTTAAACTACTATGTATTGTGGATGCCACGGCGAAGAAAAACTTATGTATATTGCCTATGAAATAAACGTATTTATGAAAAAAAAAAAAAAAACCGCACAACAATCGACCGAATGGCGCTTCGAAGGCGAGCCGAAACCATCCATTATAAAAATCTTCACACGAAAATTTTTCAACTTCTTTGTATAGACGCCAAACAAAAACTAATCGTACGATATGCGTCAAAATTTGACAGAATGTGTATAAAAGTGATGCCAACATTGAGAGAATAAAAGTTCATCGATTGGACAAGCGCGGGAATTTTAAAATGAAACTTCCGGTTCTTTTTTTATCATAAGGTATGTTAAAAACAGCCGTAAAAGGCACACCGAGAATTAAATACATAAGCAATCTTCAGTAACATTATTTTTTAATCTTTGGGCCCCTCCCGAAATGAAATCCTGGGTACGGGCCTGATGCGCGAAACCTTCTTTTTACTTAAATGAACCTTATTACGTCAAATTTTTCCGCACTTCAAATCTTTACTCTTCCTTGAGTACTATGGCTCTACATTTATCATATTCTTTCTCCTCTCACAATCTCTAGAGTTTGATATTATTAAAAAACCGAAAGATACAATGAGTAATTCTTGGACATTCGAAAGTTCAAGTTACCATTCTTTTAAATATTGTGTCCATTAACTTTTACATGAACACTGCATTCGTTTAAGGGGCGGGTAGGGTCTAACACTTTTGAAAAATCATGTATTATTTTTTTATATTTTCTTATAACATTTCTAACATTTCAATTTTCTGTGAAATTTTCAAGGCTTTTGGAACGAAACTCTGGAAGTTATGGACCTTTATCTATGGCTATCTCATTCTACGAAGAAGCAAGAGCTCGGCGCACAGGCCCAAGATTTCTACTTCGATTGACTTCAAACCTTGACAAAACATTCTTGAAATGTTTCGTTAAAATAAAATATAAATGAAAGAATATGATTTTTTGAAAATGTTAGACCCTACGGGCTCCTTGGAGTAATTAATTGTTTCCATTGATTTTATAGAAAAAAAAACCTTTAAACGCGTTTTCCTCGAAAGTAGGTTTTGAAAGTCCGTGTCCATCGTCATTCAAAAACTGCTGCACCAATTTTTTTCAAATTTTGCACACACTTTCTACATATTAAAAAACAGACCCCCAACGTTTTCCTTTTCGTTGTGTGTTTCTTTAATCAAAAATTAAAAAAACAAACAGAAACGTTGGGGTCTTGAAAAACTTCTACTCTAACTATGCTGCGTTCATTTGTACACTTCTGATTAGTCTGCGCTGAGATATAGTGGACACCGCATATCATGATTTTTTAGAAGCGTTCTCGAAAATACCTCGTCACCGACTTATTTCTCAATATTTTTCTGCGAAAAAATTACAAAATGTTGTTCGAATGATGCTTTTTATCATGCAAAACATTTGAATTTATTTTGTTGAACGATAATTCTGGACAAAATTCGCGAAAATTATGATTTTTTTCATCGTTTAGACCCTACCCCTCCCCTTAATAGTAATAGTTGTATCAATAGTCGTCTCATTAGTCGACAAAACATCATTTTGTTTAGTAGCCCACCTACAATTAACGAATGGTGGAGTTCGGTACTGAGAATCTATATCAGAAAGTTTTATATGAAAGTAATGTGCAATTCTTCTGTTATAGCGGAGTGAACATGAGGAGTGATTGTAACAGTATTCAGCTTATCGTTCGAGTCAATGCATAAATGTAAGGAAAACCTCTGTTTGATCTAATTATTTAAACAGCTGAATCCTATCATTGATTCGTACAAAAACCGTTCTATAATGTGATTTGTTCAACTCACACCTACGATGGCCAACATTAATCATCTAACTGATTACATTGCACACAATGCATCTTCTGGTAAACAATATCAGAATTTTTGATCCTGTTCACGGTATAGCTAGAACACTCATATGCGTTCCTTCATAAATCATTTGTCAAGCAATAATGTTGATATCCAATTAAGCACTTGGCTCAGAATGACGAATCACATGAATCAAGTATGCATGTGAAAACATGACACAAAACAACTCGTTGCGCGCCAAAAGATTCTTTCAACGATCTAGGAATTCGACACACATTCGCTTTAGCCCAAAAAAAAGAAACATAAATAAAATTACACATTATCAGTGTCAAACAGAGAGTTCCATGAGGTTTGGTAAATATGTTGTGTTTCAAAAGCAGGGTAGCTTAATTGTCAAAAACGATTTCCTAGGATATGCAAAGCTCAGGGTTTAACGGCTCATATTGTCTTAATATCGAAATAAAAAAAAAATCGACACTTTATATAATCGTTATGAAATGCAACCCATTTAAAATGTAATTTCACAACGTTTGTGTAATAATACTCTAAAACGCCTACGCGTTATAACTAAACGAAAAACGTAGAAGTCAAAACTAAACATTCGTTTAAAAGCGTCTTATTTGAACAAATCTCATTTTATCGACTCAGTTTAACACACTACACAAGCAATCAATTACATATACAACGAGTGCAAAGTAATTTTCGGTTTACCAACAGATTTCATGTTATGCTATGACCGAAGAAGGCGATGGACGTTTAAAACAACATCAGAAAAGTGAAAACAAACACCATTTTGATGGACAAGTAAACATTTTCATTTTGCATTCACCCGGCAATGGCTGTGTTAGTAGATATCATGTTCTGAGAACACCATTGACCAACAGATAACCAAAGCAATTTCCAGTGCTTCGCCAGGATGTTCTTTTCAATCGGGCGCCTACCGCCATTACATGAGTTCTGCCGATGACTATGGTAAAAAATATAACAGAAGAAGGAGAAAGTCCATTAGTCCTGGGTTGCAGAAAAAAAGTCCTAAGAAAACATACCGCTGGACTAAACAAAAGTGCTCCTGATAAGCATCACATCGTTCCAAACGAGCTGATCAATGCAATCTCACGAGGAGTGCAAAATTTGCTTTTAATCCTGGATATGGGAAGGTACTTCCAAAATCAAACAAACCGGAAGATCAGCATAGGCGGCCAGTTTCACACGTAACAAAAAATGACTATGGTAGAAAATTACTTCTCTATCCCATAAGAATACCGCAGGCAGACATCGTACGAATTTTCCTTTCCGCTGTTGAATTTCAAACCACATTGAAGGAATCTCAGCGAGGAACAAAGTGAGAATAAAATTTCGAATCTTACATCATGCACGTTATAAACCTTCATCACATTTTATTCGCGAAACCCTGTTCTATGGTAGTATAATGCAAATAAATATCCGCGTATAATAATCGATAAGCAATAAAATTATCATATTTGTACCATAAACAATTTACGTGACTATGAGACTTTCAGATATTGAAAGTGTACGATTCTTACCTATGAGTCATTGAATTATATTCTTATTTGAATGGATTCTTATTTTGAATATATTCAAACAAAATACACTTTTTCATATCTTAGCGCATAACCAAAGCTCACAAAATAACGCAAATAATGAAAGTAGGTTAACCGAGTATATTCAGTCGTTTCCATAGAAGATTAAACTGACCTACAGTGTGCCAAGCGTTCGTGAAAACAACTCTGCTAACCAAAACAACAGAGGTGAATTTGAGAGCACTAACCATCCGTTGTATGTACACAAAGGCAGTTTGACGGAAACGTAACGAGGAGTCCTCTTTCAAACACTTGATAATCGTTCAATCACGAGGCCAGTCGTTCTATGTGTATTTCTCGATGCATCTATAAGCGTCGCGTTTACCGAATCCACTCCCGCATTCTACTAGTCTCTACCCAACGGGAGACGCTGCGAAATATCGTCGGAAGCAAAAGGATTGTTTTGTGTATTCGCTGGAACAGGCTGCTTTCGCGTCATAAAAAGTATGCTTCCATCGTTCTATAATGACTGGGTCAAATATAGTAGGAGCCTGCAAATGGTATGATTCATATGTTATGGAATTTCGGCTAATGTGCACTTCTTGTAACAAAAATTTAGCGTGCTATTTTTTATAGTGTTATAGAAAAAAGGATCATATAACGCACTTATGTCAATCGTTATTTACTTCAAACGTTTCCGTATTCGGCATTCGGTAAGCGAAATTGATGTTCTGAATAATGGAAAAACACCTCGTTCTGAAAAAAGTACGAAAGAATCAACTGAACAAATCTAGTAATAAAAAAATTATGAGAGGACAGCATTCAAATTCGATATCTATATTAACAAGTTGTTTATCTTGTCTGTGAGTTGGCAGTTTATATTGAACTGCTAACAAGACTCAACAGTTCAATAAAAATCGCTAAGCAGACGTAAAGTACATGCTATTTGCAAAACACTGTTGCTATTGCACGGAAGTGTAATGTCTAAACTGATGTTCTGGATATGTGTACCTAGCAGGAGAAATTTACAACCCCTCAAATTACCAATGTTTACAAGGCCGAACATAAAAAAGTCACTAACAACCCGAACAACATACTAGTTTCGTTATTATCACGGAAAGACCGAAATTAGCATTTTGGCGAAAAAATTAGTTGATTTTCTGAATTTAGTTAGTTATTTTTTGAGACAACTAAAAAAATCTTACTTTTGCCAATTTAGATTTTTTAATTCTAATTCTCTTAATAATAATAAAATATTTGTTGAAATGGCTATTTTTTTTAGTTGAATTCACCAATTAAACGTGCTGTCATTTGTTAGCTAAGGCACGTTTCATATCCATTCAACTAATTTTTTAGTTGAATTAGAGAAATAAAACGTTGTTTTCAACCAACATAAATGGTTGAGGTGGTTTCTGCAATTAGCAGCTATATGGCGCTCGTTAACACCGTAATGACTACTAGCCACTAGATGGCACACTACTACCGAAAAAAATTTCAGTCGCAGTTATCTTTTCTATATTTGCAGGTATAAATACGATGTTGTGTTGGAGAAAAAGACATAAGCGAAACATAAACTTCTTTTTGAAAAATTTTACTTCTAAATCGCTGTTTTCTTCATTCGACTTCGCGAAATCGACTCTCTCACTGAAAACTTTGAGCACTCGGAAAACAAAAACCGAATACATATACAATTAGAATGCAACAGACTCACTTCACTGTTCCGCGTAAAAACATTATTACGCACAATCGCTTCAAATGCGCACAAATTCTGAATAAATCCACTTTCTACTAAGATTTTACGTCATTTTTACACATCAGTTCCGAAATTTATATATGGATATATCGTATCACATGTGAAAAACTTCAAAACAATTAGAAAGCAATTTCAAGACTCTCCCTTTTAGCTTTTTAATGGATTGTTTTGCCCGGAATGAGAAGATACAAAAAAAACATCATTTGACGTGTACAATTAGAGTGCAACATTCGAAACTCACTTCACTGTTTCGCGTAAAAACATTATCACCCACAATCGCTTCAACTGCGCACAAATTCTGAATAAATACACTTTCCACTAACAGTTTACGTCATTTTTACATATCGGTTTAGAAATTTATATAGGGATATATCGTAACACATGCGAAAAACATCTAAACAATTTCCGAGCAGTTTCAACAAGACTGTCCCTTTAGCTTTTTAATGGATTGTTTTGCTTTGACACTGCTGTCCTTCAGTAATGACGGTGATAGATAAATAGAATCGAAGTTTCTGATTTTAATAACGAAATTAGTTGTCAATGAGAATTTCGTGTTGGATTGAAATATTGCTGGTTTGTGTCCAGAATATTCACCAACTAAACACATTCTCTAAAAATAAGAGTTTTTTTCAGCACAGTAAATTCTAAATTTTAACTAATTTTATAGTTATTTTGGAAATTTTGTTGTTAAAATCAACTAATTCAAAAACAGTAATACGAATTAGGCGCAGAGCTAATTTCGGTCGTTCCGTGTACTGGCTCGTGAGTTAACGGCTGCTACCGAGACGAAGACAACTCTAGCTGCAGGTGAAAAACCTGCAGGTGCCAATCACAAACGCTGCGGTGCGAGCAAAGGGTGGTGCACAACCAATATTAGGGGCGTTCCCGGCTTGAAAGCACGAAAGGAAGGCCATCCCAATCAGAGATGCGAACGCATAGAAATGCTGAAACACAGAGGGACAAGAGCGCGAATATGTTTTTTTATGTTATACTGGTTAAACATGGTGACAGCAATGTTTCATCATAACATAACTAGTTACGAAATAGTTAATTAGGTTTCCAAGAATAACATCTTTGTTTCGTATTGAAGTAAATATAATTTGTAAGCTATCGTTACTTAATCCAAACATATCTTTAATCACAACAATGCTTCTAGCTACTAGTTGAAAATAAGTTTATTTGACTTCAATAGTAGCAACCCGTAACTAGTTTTGATACCACTTAACCCAACTGTGTTGCAACAAGAGCACGAACATGTTTTTATGTTATACTGGTTAAAACAAGGTGACAGCAGTGTTTCTTTATAACCTAAACATTGAACTAACTATCATTTGTAAGTTATCGTTACTTGATTCTAACATATCTTTAATCACAGCTATGCTTTTAGCTACTAGTTGAAAAAAGGTTTATTTTCCGTTGCGAAACCATTATAAATACGTAAGCGTATATTTAAATCGTTACTGTGAATTGATGTAGTAATAACTTAGATATTAGATTATAACATAAAATTTCTTCATTGAGTCAGAGAGTTATCGGTAGGTTTTCGCAACGTTATGATAGCGAAAATGCAAACAAAACAACCTTTGTTGGCTTGAATATGGCGAACACAATATGGAGTCTCAAGAAGTGTATGAAACATAAATAAAACCAGGATATTACTTGTTTCAAAACTTCTTTTTGCCGAAAATAGTGAAAGGCAGAATAGTCATTTTTGTTCTATGCACTGTCATAAACACGAAGAAAATAATATAGGGATTGAACATCGATTGTGATAATATTATAATTCTCATGATATATGAATTTAAAATGATGAGAAATCACTCTACTTGGGATAATTTTGAGCATTCTGAACATAGTGTTATTTTGCTGTTTATTTTTTATATCTTTATAAACAGATTTTGATTGAAGGCCCATAAAAAACAGTTAAGTAAAATTTAATTCCGCTCGACAGTTTCAAAATCGTTGTGAAATTTGTACCTTGTATCAAGTTTGCGATTTAAAGTACTTTTCTGCTTTTTTATTGATGATAGAAAAGTGTTCTGTATTCATTCAATGTTTATGATGTCGATGGTGACTAAGTTTCAACTAGTTTACTTGAAACAAGTTATTTTCAAGTTATGAAAAGATAAGTTCTTTCAGTATGACATTACAACGTAACGACAACTTAACGACTAAGCAGACGTAAAGTAAATACTATTTGCAAAACACTTTTGCTATTGCACGGAAGTGTAATGTCTAAACTGATGTTCTGGATATGTGTACCTAGCAGGAGAAATTTACAACCCCTCAAATTACCAATGTTTACAAGGCCGAACATAAAAAAGTCACTAACAACCCGAACAACATACTAGTTTCGTTATTACTGGCTCGTGAGTTAACGGCTGCTACCGAGACGAAGACAACTCTAGCTGCAGGTGAAAAACCTGCAGGTGCCAATCACAAACGCTGCGGTGCGAGCAAAGGGTGGTGCACAACCAATATTAGGGGCGTTCCCGGCTTGAAAGCAGGAAAGGAAGGCCATCCCAATCAGAGATGCGAACGCATAGAAATGCTGAAACACAGAGGGACAAGAGCGCGAATATGTTTTTTTATGTTATACTGGTTAAAACATTTTTGTTCTATGCACTGTCATAAACACGAAGAAAATAATATAGGGATTGAACATCGATTGTGATAATATTATAATTCTCATGATATATGAATTTAAAATGATGAGAAATCACTCTACTTGGAATAATTTTGAGCATTCTGAACATAGTGTTATTTTGCTGTTTATTTTTTATATCTTTATAAACAGATTTTGATTGAAGGCCCATAAAAAACAGTTAAGTAAAATTTAATTCCGCTCGACAGTTTCAAAATCGTTGTGAAATTTGTACTTGTATCAAGTTTGCGATTTAAAGTACTTTTCTGCTTTTTTATTGATGATAGAAAAGTGTTCTGTATTCATTCAATGTTTATGATGTCGATGGTGACTAAGTTTCAACTAGTTTACTTGAAACAAGTTATTTTCAAGTTATGAAAAGATAAGTTCTTTCAGTATGACATTACAACGTAACGACAACTTATTTTTAGCCGACCCAACAACTAGTAGAAACTGCGCTTTTTGAGTCATGCAAGTGGTTAGATGTTAGTAACAATCACTCAAATATCTGGTTGCAAACTAGTCACAAACAAGCTAGCGTAACAAAAATTGTTACTTGGGAAGCTACATCAGTGTTGAGTCGCAAAGACCTCCACCAGGTACCAGATTTTGTACGGTGTACTATACCTCCTGCGGCGGATCGAAAAAGACAATACATATCACGTGGTGCTACACAGCAAGCATCACATTGAATCGCCATCAAGAGCTACAGCGCTATACCTACGGCTAGGTACAGGCAGCACACACCAAGTTCAGTGAAGACCACGATGGTAGAGCAACAAAGAAAGCAGAAAGCGACTCCAGAAGACAACGAATTGTAAATCGTTGTGGTGAGCTCCACTTCGAGTACCTGTGGTTTCGCAACGCATACTAAATACAGCCGGAGCATACACTCAGTTCGTCGGTTCCCATCTCGGCAGATCAACAGAGACAACAAGATAGACTTAATTCAAGGTAATAGCGATAAAATTCGAGTTGTTATTGTAACCTGTGCATTATTCGTTCTAGAATATCGAGTTTACATTCCATCGAAGGGTGCGGAAATTGACGGTGTTTTCAGGTTGCCACTGAAGCGAGTCTGACAGTCGATGACTTACTAAAGAATGGAGTTTGTCGTTTCAAAAATTCTATGCCTGAGGAGGTTAAGATACTCTAGTGCAAACAATTGTACTCAGTATCTATTAATAATAGAAACCAGACTTATCATTCCTTGGATTCGTTTCGAGTGACATTCGCCGGGTTTGCGTTGCCTAGCCATGTTAACATTGTTAAAGTTCGTTTTCATGTTCAGCTTCAGTGAAAAATTCGGGTACACAGCTACTTATTGTAGTAACAAAGCTAAATGTATCAGATGTGAAGGGCCCCATGCAGAAAATCTTTGCAATAAAGACATTGGAAAATGTATTCGTAGTGAAGGAAGTCCTCATGTTCTCACAGCATGCACTACATTTAAGTTGCTCAAAGACAAAATGAAGCTTTCTGAGTTTTTGAGTTTTATAAATTTTATTTATCGATGAAGCTTTCTTTAAAAGCACGATGCAGAAATGTTTAAAACTGCCATTGCTGTCCCCCCTCTTGAAACAGAAAACAGTCAGAGAAATCTGACTCTGATGAAAATAGTGAAAGTACATCGTTTGTCACTCCTCAAGGATCAGTCAAGAAAAAAAAAGTCCCTCCCCAAACTACCCAAGAAGGAGCCTATAATTTCTCCATCAAAATAAAATCCACTTGTGAAACCAAAAAAGTCAAATTCAAAACCAAAGACTGTGTCTCATGGTTAATCAAATTCACAAACCAATCCAGGAACTAGCACAAAATAAGACCCAAAGACCCTCATAACGGCATTCCTTTAAGTAGCTAGAACTTTTTTTAAGCAGTTATCGGCACAATAGCCTATTCTCTCAGGGTTTGTATCATTTGATGGATAATTTTTTCAATAATTCAATCACTATCCTGCAGTGGAACTGTCGAAGAATTATTCTAAAACATTTAAAGTTTCATTGCATAGTCAAAAATGTGACGAAACATCAAAAACGGCCGAAACGTCTTGCAATTTAAGAATTAAATCGTTTGCCTAGTGATTTGGGACTGAGAAAGCCTTCAATACTTATATTTTAACATTATATGTCTCGATAGTGACTCTCCGTACGGTTGAGTGCTTTTAAGAATTATGAAATGCTATTCCTTTTATAGATTAAACACTCCTTCGACTTCTAGTATAGAGCTCGCTATTTGTCAAATAAACATTAAAGGAAAAGACATTCGTATAGCTTCGGTATATATTCCTTCTAGAGCTCAAGTAGGACAACAACAGCTGAATGAAATGGTGGAAGCCCTTCCTACTCAACGGTTGATTCTGGGAGATATCAATTCGCACGGAATTATGTGGGGTCGTTTACGTTTACGAATCATCATTCCAATTACCAATCATCATTCCAATTAGCAGTAGCAATTGCATTACAGGGAGGAGGAACTCCTCAGAACTTTGAAAACTTCTTGGTTTTAGAAACCAAATACAAGAATATACTTCGTAACGTGGGCAATGAGACCTAGATAGCCTAGATTCTGTTTCTAAGCAGAGCATAATTTGAGAGTCTCCACCAAATAATGGTTCCATTGGTAGCCCCTTTTAAATGATGGAATTTCCTATAGAACTCTTGTATTGTAACAACATCGCTCCTGGGATGAACAGACTATAATTCAACTTGGTGAAGAATCTACCTGGCCTCGCAAAAAGACGCTTGTTGGAATTGTTCAACAAGTATCTTGAGAAAAACATTGTATATCAGACTGGAGGCAAATGAATGCTATCGCCATTGAAAAACCGGGGGAAACCACTTTCCAATCATAACTCATATAGATCCAATGCAATATTGTCCTGCATCAGAAAATTGTTCATAGAAATTATTCTTCGACATCTCGACACTTGGGTCGAGACGAACCTCTTGTAATCAGATAATCAGTTTGGTTTCCGTAGAAATAAAGGGACGGACCAGATACGACAGGAAATCATCTCTTCAAGACATATTCCTATCCGTGACAACATCCTAAATGTCCCGGATCACAAACACCCGATAGAAATCCCAAAAATATTTTCAAGTAAGTTCAGTCATATTGACTCTAAGAACATGTTTGACACGGATGGATCACGAATTGAAGAGGCTACTGGGTTTGGCATGTTCAACAATAATGTTTCGGCCTTATTTAGGCTACAAGAAATTTCATCTGTTTATGTAGCAGAGTTAGTAGCAGTTCATTATAGTTTCAGTGTAACCGTCACATTATCTCCTAAACATTATTTCCTCTTCACAAATAGATTGAGCGCAATTGAAGCCATTCACTCAAACATGACTGGCAAAGATGAACCAGTTTTCATGGACAAAATAAGACAATATCTGAACGACATATTGAATAATAATTATCAAATCACTATAGTATGGGTTCCAGCTAATTGCTCCATTATAGGTAATGAGAGAGCCGATAATTTAGCCAAATGGGGTGCTCTTGAAGTTTTCATTTAAAACATTTTCCTTTCCGGCTCATAATAATAATAGGAAACGAAAAACATAATACGTTATATAAGTGCCAAAGAGATCACTTTTAAAAATTACGAAAAAAATTGTTTAATAAAGATTGAGATTACTCACGTGTGATTAAAAATTTCGAACAATTATAACCACACACTGAAACAAAACAAAAACAAACACACCATGTCATAAAAATAACACTTCTGCAAGAAAACTTACAAAAAGCATGGTCAAGTTCGAAGGTACTTTAAAACGAAATACCCATATTTTTCGGTAGCTGGCACCACAATCCAGAAGAGATATCAAGCATACCTTGTTTTGCCCACCATTCCACTATGTTATTTCGCAACATCATCGCACGCAATTCGGAACTCCTAATTCATCGATACATTAGCTCACGGGCATCCGGACGACGTTCTGAAGTGATGGAGAAGACTGCTGTAAACATAACGAGCAATTTTAGTCGTAAGAACCGATTCACATGTTTATGACCAGAAGTGAGATAGCTGATTCTAAAGAATAAATATGCCGCGTTTGTTAATTATTATTGCTTTTGCGATAAATATTACCGTTTATGATGCATTTGGGTTGCTGATCGTTGATGCGCTTTCGGAAGAAAACTTCCCGAGGTTTAACGGACATTCAAACCATCGTAACTTCGCATTAGCTTCCCTGTGTTACACAAAAGCGTTTCTTATCCTTCCTTTTGCACATTATATTCTATCTGCCTCATCATAAACAGCGATTACTTAGTCACGCTTTTATTAAAATCATAACAACTTTGTTAGCATGAATTCAAAAAACCTATTATTTCAATGGGATAACACAGAGAATGGTTGATTTATCCATCGGATAATATCATGTCTGTCGTTATGAGTGAATACGGTAAAATCTGTTTCCTTATAACGCAGTTCTTGTCTGGCCATGAATGGTTCAACAAATATCTTAATAGAAAGTGGGACAGACTTGGATTCGAATTTAATTTGATGGTTGCAATCATACCTTAGGAATCGACGTTTAAAAGTGAAAATCTACGAGTATGTTTTCAAAGAGATCATCAAGATTTCTGCAGAGTAGTGATCTTGTGTCTTTACTATGATTACTGTACTTCAACTACCTCAGCTTTCTAAGGAAGTTCTTCGTCTATTGTTGAAAAGTTAAAATCTGTTATCAAATACTCGACCATTATGTTCTCGAAAATGAAAAGCCATTTCATTTCGAATATTTTCTGAAAGGATGCACGATTCCATAACCTTTCTATATGAGAATAGCAAAAGCGATCATAAAATTTCAATTCAGAATAAAAAGAAGTTGCTAATCAACTAGGAAAATCAACAACAAAAATGTAACTAAAATGAAAAAGAATTCTGCTATTAAGGAACATAATTATCTCGATAATTTGTAAACAAATTTAGTTTTTTTATTCCATAATATGATTGCTAAGGCACACTGCCTAACCTCTATGATGCCAAATTTAGTTATCGGCATCTATACTAATATACAAAACCTGTCTTAATCCGCCTAGTGGTGTAATGATGCCTTTATAAATATTACTTATATTTCCAAAAATTCCACTGTAAGATTCTGTCAAGAAAATTTGTTTTCTATCTTGAATAAAATAAGAAACTTTCTTTGGGTATAAACTAACATAACCTTTTCAATTTGTAAACAGTTATGTCAGGTTAATAAGAATTTTACTTAATTTTGAATCGTCGCAAATGATTGAAGACACTTCGCCCTATAGATCTAGAACCGGAAGTCGGACCCGGATGAAATTCTGGTTCTGGAGTTTTTTACCACTATTTCCATTTCTTGGAACCAGTATAGCTGAAGTAGGTTCATTTAGTAAGTAACTAATATAGCCTTCAAAATGAATCAGTTTTGATCCAAATCTAGAAACACACTTTACCATATGAAAGCATGATGAAACTCAATAGCAACCTATGGGACAATGAGATTTTTCATTTTATGAGTGACATTTTTTGACACATACTCACATGATTTTCGGTGTCCACTGTATCTCAGCGCAGACTAATCAGAAGTAAACAAATGAATGCAGCACAGTTAGAGAAGAAGTTTTTCTAGACCCCAACGTTTCTGTTTGATTTTTTAAATTTATTTTAATTTCTGGTGGTTGTTCAAAGTGAAAACTACGATTTTTCACGAAAAAATCCGACATTTTTTCATACATATGTAGAAAGTGTGCGCAAAATTTGAAAAAAAAAATTAATGCAGTAGTTTTTGAATAACGATGGACACGGACTTTCAAGACCTGCTTTCGAGAAATACGCGTTTAAAGTTTTTTGTCTATAAAATCAATGGAAACAATTAATTACTCCAGGGAGCCTGTAGGGTCTAACATTTTCAAAAAATCATATTTTTTCATTTATAATTTATTATAACGAAACATTTTAAGAATGTTTTGTCAAGTTTTGAAGTCAATCGAAGTAGAAATCTTGGGCCTGTGCGCCGAGCTCTTGCTTCTTCGTAAAATGAGATAGCCATAGATAAAAGTCCATAACTTCCAGAGTTTCGTTCCAATAGGCTTGAAAATTTCACAGATTGAAAATTTCACAGAAAATAATGACTGATTTTTCTAACGTGTTAGACCCTACCCGCCCCTTAATCAAACACTAATTTGAAAGTCTTGACGGCTGACAACAAAACGAAGTTCCTATATTAGTTTCGTTTACTCAGTTCTGGAAGGTCTAATCTATATTTCAGAAAAGGTTGAGTAAATCAAACCTAGATTTAAACAAGAGATGAAAGCTCCAACCAAAGACTTTATTTATTTTTTTAGGATGCATATCTCGTTTGTGGAGTTAGAAGTCAATAAGTGCGGTCGCTCAAAAAAGGATTCTGTGAATTCGTTAATGAAAATGATACAAGTTCATGAGAAAGGCCATTGAAACAATTTTTTTTCTTTTTTTTTCCACAAATCTACACCACGCTATTTCATTACAAAGTATCATTCATTTAACTTGATTATATACTTTCAATCTGTTTCAGTTATTTACTTAATTAACTACAATCCCGTAGGGTAAAATCTGAAAACAAAAGAAACAACACAGCACTGCTTCCGTTCGGTAACACGTTTGCATTTTATTAGCGCAGTGCCACCACACTTCGGTATCGATATCAAAACCCGACAAACAGCGACATCGGTGTCCCGACGAATCATTTCAACAAGCAGTAAGAGCTGCAAGCATTGCGTAGAAATTATAGAGTACCGTCACCCACCGAATCCGCACACGGAACAGAACCAACATTATACTCTCCATAATTTCATCAAGAACATCTCATTTATAATTTATGCTCCGCGAGGAAAAATTTTCTGCTTGTGTATGCATAATTATAAATTCATCCTCAAAAGGTAAATCAACTTCAGTACGAGGGTAAACCACAGCTTTACTTATTTAGGAAGGCGCATTTCTTTTGATTGTTGAAGAGAGATTATCCCAATTTGAAACCACAACCAGCCTTGGTAAGTATTCCGATGCCACAAAGAACAGAAAATGCCGCCTCTAATCAATATCACTTGCGATGGACGAAATTGTTGCTTGATTAAAGAAAATAATGGAGGTTTATGTAAAGTGAATTAAGGCCAGGTTCCTCCAAACAATTTTAATAATTCGGATTTTTTATTCCGTAAATTGCTAGAAAATACTCTTAGAAATAATATAGAATTAGTCATGAGTCCTGATTAGAGTGATTGAGTGAGTGACGACAAGTTGGTAAAAAAGAGGAAGACGGTGCGCGCTCAGGCAGGATTAGTCGCAATTGAAAACTTTGTTCGGTTTTTTCTTGAAACCACGATTTTTCATTGTCCCTTTATTGTCAGAACTACAACCAAAAATATTATATTCATTGCTTCTTAAATTAACAATGAAAAGTTCAACATTCTAGCCGAATCGAAACAGAATATGCAACTGTTTTCTTTTTGCTTTCCGATGGTTGGTTTCATAGAAATGATAACACCCACCAACAAATCGAACGAATTTGAGCAGCTGTTTTCAGAGCCGCCATATTAAAAAAATAAAAAGATTTTTTTTTTAAATTTATGTACTTTTATCTGCAAAAAGTATAATTTTGAAATATTGTTCAAACAGCAAGTGCAAAAATAATCTAAAATAACACTTTTTCTGGAGGAACCTGGACAAATTTTCACAACCATCGAGTAAAAGATGCATACCGTACATAAATGAAGAGTTCGTTGGAATCCATTTATACGTAATTATGTACAATTGAAAATTTATTCAGTAAATTGGAAACAAGTCTAATATCAGACAAAAAAAATCATTCTAGCCATGGTTAAAGCTATGTAGTCACTTTTCTGTCCTGTCACATTTTCCGATAGCAGCTTCTTTCTGCTAAATGGATTTAATTGAGAAACACATCGTATGTAATAGAAAACTCGTGGAATTCCGTATGGAAAATCAATTTCAATCTTCTGAAAACATTCATCTATCGATGTAGATGGGTACGTAGTGTGACTAGAGTCCACCAAATTCCGTTGAGAAAACAGCGCAGCCCTACCAATTTCGGAACATGCCTGAAACGATCCAACGATGCTCTTCCCTTTACTCTGTTAAAAAGTAAAAATATTTGCTTATCCATCGTATCGGTTGTTTATTTGCCTTTGTTATTTTGCGCTGCTGCTGTCCATCTCACTTACCTTTTCTCCGAGGCATTTTACAGGCCCATTCTGATATGCTGGTGATTCGGACTACTATCCATCTGGTGTGGGAATTTGTCTTCTTCTGTGGACATGGTGGACCATATAGCTCAACGGCTATCCATATCCCCTGGATATCGTTGAGAGCTCTTCAACAGAAGATACTTCAACACATGCGGTTCAATAAAAGAGTGCTTATCCTCCGAACACACGAGGAATGAGAATAAACTCCTATGTAGCAAAAATAAACTATGGATGGTGTTGAAACGGCGTTCCTTATCAACAATTTCAAAAATTTGAACACTTTCAATTACTTCCGCTAATAAAAACGTAGTACAGCGATGATGGGATTAGTACCGTATGGCTGAATTGGTGTCTGCTTTGTAAATTAGAAAAAAATATCCGTCATATATGACAGCGCTGAAACATGTTATTATAATTGATAGAAACAATTTTTTTATATAATATTTGCTAGTCAACGGTTTACCGGGTGAGGAAGTTTAAAATGTCAAATGTAAATTTTTTTCATCAAAAATCATGTATTTTTCAAGAGTGTTGAAAAAATATTATATATTCAAAGTATTGGCTCTCGCTCCCAACACATTTTGTTAATTTCTTTGGCAATTGATGAATACCATCTCAGAAGAAATCTTCACCTTGCATTGACATCCATTCATTTCATTAATCGAGCCAATTTCCTACATCCTCGAAAGTTCGGATATGCTGCTCAGTCGGTGCGTGGACAATCAGAGAAAAGATTAGATAACTAGAAGGTTCCAGATCAGGTTAACATAGCAGATGCGGTAGAAGTTCCCAATCACTCGTAGAAATTGATTCATTGACAACTTTGGCTGAATATGAAGGAGCGTTGTCATGCTGCATAATGACTTTACCGTATCTCCGAGCCCATTCAGATTGTTTTGCCTTTCTCATATAGAAAGGTTATGCAATCACTTGAAAAACCCACTAGTGAAAATTGGCCCGGAGGGCTAAGTGTCATATACTATTCGACTCAGTTCATCGAGCTGAGCAATGTCTGTGTGTGTGTGTGTGTGTATGTGTGTATGTGTCAAATAATCTCACTAGGTTTTCTCGGAGATGGCTTAACCGATTTTGACGAACTTAGATTCAAATGAAAGGTCTTCCGGTCCCATACGGAATTCCTGAATTTCATCCGGATCCGACTTCCGGTTCCGGAATTATAGGGTAAAGTGTGTTCAATATTGTACACCGTCACTTAAACCGGTGAAACAAAAAACGTAAACAAATTTTTAAACTGGTCTCAAAACTATACAAATCGATAGTCATTATCAGTAGGCAACTAAACAAACCGATTCCCGCTATCCTGGTTCCTGGTATCCAGTTCTGGAAGTACCGGAAATAGTGGTCATATATACCAAAATAGATCTCACTCACTTTTCTCAGCGATGGTTTGACCGATTTCCACAAAGTTGAATTCAAATGAAACTTCCGGTTCCGGAGTTATAGGGTAAAGTGTGTTCAATATTGTACACCGTCGCTTAAAATATTTTCGGATGCAACAAACATTTAAATCGTAATTTAGAGTGCGTACTAGAAGAGTTTGTGTGCCATGTTAGTTGGTGGCGGCACGAATCTAATTTTGTGTTTCAAATGGATTTAAGTGTTCCGAAACGTTGAAAATGTTAGAAAAGGAGTTTGGTGAATCTTATGGATCAGTCGAACACATTTTAACTGATGTTTTGGGTTTGAAACGCGTCGCTTCTCGTCTGGTGCCAAAAAAGCTGAATTTCATTCAAAAACAGCGTCGTGTTGATGTGGCCAAAGAGATGATTTCCAACGCAGATAGTGACCCCACATTCATCGAATGCATCATAACTGGTGATGAGGTGTGGATCTATGAATATGACGTCGAAACCGCACAACAATCGACCGAATGGCGCTTCGAAGGCGAGCCGTTGTTCTAAATTTTCATCCATTATAAAAATCGCCACACGAAAATTTTTCTACTTTTTTGTATAGACGCCAAACAAAAACTAATCTCACGATATGCGTCAAAATTTTACAGAATGTGTATAAAAGTGTTGCCAACGTCGAGAGAATAAAAGTTTACCGATTGGACAAGCGCGGGAATTTTAAAAAGGAAATTTCGGTTCTTTTTTTTATCATAAGGTACATGAGAAAAGCATCATTACATATTAAAACAGGTATTTTTAATACGTTGTTCAAATTGATCACACAATTGATCACTAATAATTGTTCAAATTGATCAAACTTTTCTCAAATTTACATATGTCCTCCGTGCAGTTTGTGTAGAACCCATTGACCAACCAATTTCAATAACATTAGGCTCGTTTGAAAGCTACTAATAAGCAATTGATCAAGTTCGAAGATCAAACGGCTGTTACTTCTGGTTCCGCAGATTGAATGGTATAAGTGACGTAACCGACAAAGTGCGTTGTTTTTTACCGCTATATACCGATACCGATGGCTGAACTGATTTTATCAAGCTAAGACCAAAGTGCAACCTAATCGACAAATTCATATATGTATATATATATATATATATATATATATATATATATATATATATATATATATATATATATATATATATATATATATATATATATATATATATATATATATATAGATATATATATATATATATATATATATATATATATATATATATATATATATATATATATATATATATATATATATATATATATATATATATTCGAGCAGAAAATCGGTACCCCATAAGGAATGCCAAACAATCTGCTAAAATTTATGTCATATAGACACTTTGAAATTTTCAGATTCAAATCTGGTAAAAATATTTTTGTCTAAGCACAAGTTTGCAAGCTGCACCAGCCCGATGCAGTGATCGGCATGATGCTTCGACATCACTGCAGCACAGTGATTGAATCATTTGCGACGGATGATGAATTATCCATCAAATGATACAAACCATGAGAAAATGGGCCATTGAACTGATAGTTGCTTCAAAAACCTGTTTTAATCCACCTAGTGGTGTAATAATGACTTTCTCATATCAATCATGATATCATATATAATACTGTGGTATACTTCAAAGCAATTTTCTTCGATTCTTAAAAGAATAACCGAAATCGGTTTGTTTCATCGTCTACTGATAAAAACTATCAATTGGAGAAAATTTGAGGTCGATTTAGAAAACTTTTTATGGTTTTTCGCCCTTTTAAGTTATGGCATAAAATTTTTATCACTCTTTACCCTATATTTCTGGATCCGGTGAAATTCACGAAATACGTATGGGACCACAGGACCTTTCATTTGAACCTGAGTTTGTTAAAATCGGTCGCGCCATCTATGAGAAAAGTTAGAACACATGTTTTCAATTTGTTGAACATTTTACCACATGATCCCGGAACCGGAAGTCGGATCCAAATAATATTAAGACCTTTCATATGAATCTAAGTTTGTGAAATCGGTTCAGCCATCTCCGAGAAAAGTTAGTGCAAAAAACGTTACATACACACATACGCACATACACACACATACATTTTGCGTACTCGACGAACTGTGTCGAATGGTATATGACCATCGGCCCTCCGGCCTTCGGTTCAAAAGTCGGTTTTCACAGTGATTGCATAACCTTTCTATATGAGAGTGGCAAAAAGTTCCACCGTTTTGAGGGTCTTTGGGGGTTCAGAAATATTGAATGCTGCGAAAATCCATTCTACAATTTCTGAAAAATCCTGTAGGTGGCTGTGAAATGGAGCCCATTCTGTCTTTTTGCCTTTCTCTATAGAAAGGTATTAGAATTGCTGAAAACCCCGACTTTTGAACGGATCCTCGGAGACCCAAAGTGTTATATACCATTCCTTTCAGTTCGACGAGATCGGAAAAATATGAATTTCATCCTGATCCGAATTCCGGTTCCAGAGATACAGGGTAAAATGTGTTAAACATTGTACACCATCACTTGAACCGGCGAAACAAAAACCGTAAAAAAATCTCTAAACTATACAAATCGATAGCCATTATCAGTAGGTAGCTAAACAAACCGATTCTCGCTATCCGGTTTTCGATTAATAATCATGTGCTCATAAATGGATCTTACTCATTTTTTTATACTAATCCATGCACAAACAATCTCTTATGCCATGTTTCATTGAAAAACACTGGTGGCGTGGATTGCTCTGATTTTGCACTTTCGAGCAGAATTGCAATATTTTGACGGTGTTTCATTGCCATTTCTGCTCGAAAGTGCAAAACCAGAGCAATCCACGCCACCAGTGTTTCTCAATGAAAAACGCCATTAGTTTGTTTCAAAAATCGAAGAGAAACATTTTGAATAGAATACCACAGTATTATATAAGAGAAAGGCAACATTACACCACTAGGTGGGTTAAGCAACCTCTTTGTTTGAATGTTTTTTTACTGAATGGGAAAACCTTGTGATTGTACATCTTAAAAGATGCACAAAAAAGAGCGATGCAGTTCAGGGAAATGTATATGCAAGAACATGTAATATTGTGTGATTTTAAAATTACATGGCATGAATTCAGTCCCCCCTCCTTAAGAAAACGTTTAGATTAATATATTTTCTTCGAAAAAGTATGTATTTCATTTCATACGGCGGCGGTATATATTTTTTAGTTATTCTGGTAGAAGTAATGAAAACTGATTGATGAAAACACAATTTTATGACCACATTCTCAGTTTTTACCAGCAGGGCGCTTTGTAATACTTCCCCCTATATGGTGTATATAAATTTCTTCAGTCGCACTAGCTAGCCAAACGCAAATAACTGTCGGAACCAGTGAAATTTATTCTAATCCAATATTAGGTCATTACAAATGGAATTTTCTGTCGTTTAACCAGTTAGGTCTTTATGAATTGCATCATATATGGCATTAGGTCACCTCTGGAAATTATATTTTATTGTTTCTCTGTGCTTTCCTTTTTTGCACTGTTCAATTAGATTATTATAAATTGTACAGTCGCCGGACGACTAAAAAATAATTATTTACTTATAAATTGTTGAAATGCGTGATATGCTGAATAATGCACCGGATAGATTGTTTCTAGTAGTGGTAAAGGTTTTCTCTTTAAACATATCATACAAATGCATGATACTTACACCTTGATGTACAATAACTTCGAACAAATTCGAACAAGTACACTTCAGCTCCTTTTGTGACCAAAATAATCCACCATGGCGCCACTGAGATTTCCCTTTTTCTCTCACTGGTTGCTCAAATGGGAAAAGTTCGATTTGAATCAATAAAATTTATTGTGCTCTAATATACCGGAGCATTGTTTTGATTTTCGTTGTTCTTTTATCGTTATTACTTTTTCGTTTCCGATATCTCACAGGCTTCGAAATTATTTCAGACGAATCTGAGCACCAATCTGTGTTGGATGGACTTTCACCAGTAAGCAAATTTCTGTTATCAGCAGAAAATAAGATGGGTCCACCCCAACTTGTCTCCGGACGGCCGATGTTTATGAGTAGTCGAATAGTTCGATTTCTGCTGTCGCCATTGGTCATAAAAACAAAACTATTTCAATTTGGCTAAGATTCACCACAGATTTTATGATGGGCTGAAGATGTACACTAATGCTTTGTTATTGGATTTTACTGTATAGGACGGTTGATATGAAAGCAGCTATTTCGTCAATCGAATAAATTTCAAAAATGTTTGGGACTTTCGCTTGTTGGAAGATCTTTTAATTTTTCAGAAGCCAAAGTCACAACAATAGTGAATAAAGATAAATAACCACAGCAAGATAAATTCAGCAGGGCGTTCATAGCTAAATACAACCTTAATTGAGCTCAATTAAAAAGTTTTGAAATAAAAATATTATCCAACCGTAAAACGTTCCTATCAGAAACTGTCTTTGTCTTTTCTTCATCGCTATATAAAACGGAGGGGAAAAGGTAAGACAATTTCCTGAATAGCCTTAAGTTTTTTACGTGAGCGTAATTTTACGACCATTCATGCCTAGAGCAGACCGTGTCTCGAAGACCGAAATACATACCTGTCCTTGATGATAGTCACCCCGTTGTAGGCGGTTATAGTATCAATGCGATGAGGTGGTATCAAGAACCTGAAAGACTTTATTATCGTTTCCACCCTCTTCAACTTCCATTGTCATATAGGAATACGTTTCTCGTGATATATGCAAAGGATAAATGCGAATGAAGATCTGAGCAAATATCCTACTACTGCGACGATTTCGCAAATTTTTCGGCATGATATAAAAAATGATTTTAACTAGGACTATTGAACCAACAGTCATCTCATTAGTAGAATCGCCAAGTTATTTTGCCGATTACTCAACTTTCAATCGACAAATTGTGATAAAAACGGATAGGATATCTTTGCTTCGGCTCTAATAAGCAATACCGCAGAAAAACTAGTTCGAAAATTGTGTGACACTGCTGTTATAGCGATGCGAAAACTTGAAGCGAATGCACCTTTTTGCCTTTTTCATATAGAAATGTTATGCAATCACTTGAAAAACCGACTAGTAAAAATTGGCCAAGTTTCATATTCCATTCGACTCAGTTCATCAAGCTGAGCAATGTCTGTATGTATGTGTGTGAGTGTGTGTGTATGTGTCAAATCTATAGCTTCTACAAAAAATATGTCTAAGAAGAAGTTGTAGGTAGTCATTTGAACTTTCTATAAAAAATATACACTAAAAAAAATCTTCAGATTTTCCATGAAATCAAAACTAAAATTTATTTTTCAAAATTCAAAGTAATTTTACCGTTCGATTTTTTTTTAATTTTATATCACAAAAAACGTCAAGGAAATCAATGAATGTTTTAGAAAGTTGGATAGATGATGAACAAAAAAGTTTGCCGAGGAAAAACTTTTTAACAATTTTCGAAAAACGAAGTTTTTATAGGAATAAATGTATTTGAGCAATGAAACAATATTATCCAAGGGACGTTCAGTGAAAAAGCTCATAGGAAGCTACTTCCTAAATGCACTCATTTTGGAGATATATAAAGAACTAAATCGAGAAAATTGATATATCATAAGAATACGACTATTTTTAAATTAGTCTGGGTTCTTCATCGCTAGTTCTTATTTTTGTAATCCTCATGCAATTTTGAATAAATTGATCTTTGACATCAAGACGATGCGAGTAGCTGTTTTAGAGATATTTTGAAAACGAAATCGAATAAAAATCGGTGGTTTATAAAAATTACAGTATCAACAAGGGAGTAACCGCCATTCTGGAAAAAATACCTACTTTTAGATATAAAAGTTTACCTATGATATAAAAGATTACCTACACTCAACTATAAAAGCACATTTTTGAAATACAAAGCATCAGTGTGAAAACTAGCATCAACAAACTATAGTGTTCAGATTTAATGATGGGAAAATATAATTGTTAAATACCTTGTTTCGCGATAATAGAAAACCTTGTTCGTCTAAGCGTCGTAAAGTAACAGATAGTATGATTGAACACTTTGTTTTCAAGCTGTGCGCAATTACTGTGAATACTACAATGCATATTTGCGACTCATGTCGATTATCGACCTGTGTCTATTGAAAGTGCACAGTAACTAGCTTCCTGTGACAACGAGATGCAAGATTATACGACAGCTTTGCCAGCCACATTGGGAAATAATTTAGAAGAAATACCGCTAGCTACATCGAGATATGATTTAGAAGAAATACCATAAGCAGCAGAAATACTCGTCTCAGCATCCTCCCAACAGTGATCTAGCGGATCTAGGAATCAAAATGTTGAGGTATTTAATAAAGGTATTTCTGGAATTAATGTATCTCCTATAGCAGTCAGAAACCTCAGATCAGAAAACTATCGTTAAGATTCCAAAATTGTTGAAGGCATCAGAAAACAACTCTTCGACCATTTACCAAAAGATTCAATCTGAAGAGAATTTCAGACAGTGAAAGCTAAGGCGGCAGCATTCGACGAAATCATTGATAAACTAAAAACGAAATTTAGCGAACCAGATTGCTGAAGAGATGATAAATACGCATACTCTCAATTTTACCCAACTTGTGGTCTGTTCCAATGACAATGAAACAATTTAATGTGAATAAATACACGGTCTCACTGGTAAAATAATTGGTTAAGGAGCAATGAGTATTGGCTGTTTCTAACAAAAAATGTAGCCGTCCGTTGGATCCCGATATAAAACGTGAAGTACTGCAGTTCTTCAACAACGATGATATAAGTAGAACTATGCCAGGACAACGAGATTACGTTTCTATCAGAACTGATAGTGAGTGTGAGCAAGTTCAGAAACGGCTTTTGCTTCCAAGTCTTACAGAAACTTTTCAAAAATTCGAAGAGATCAGTAAACACCAAATTTCATTCAGTACATTTGTGGCGACTATTGTAAACTTCTCAATAATTCAAGTTGTCATAATGTATGTGTGTTGAAAATGTTGGCTTAATGATTCACAGCCTCAAAAATATTCCTTTCAAATTGATTGTAGAGAGCCTGTGAAAAATTACTGTGTAATTCACCGGTAAGACAAAGGATTATTCTCCCCGCAAATGCAAGAAATTTCCCACCTCCTCAATTCTTGAGGAAAGCTTGATAGAGGAACTTGAGCAGAAGCTCTTTTGAACAATGAATCACTATTGATAGATGCAATCTAGAAATAGTTGATGATATTATAGCACAGGCCCGTACCCTCGCACGGTAAAGAACCATGTGATGCAATCGGTGAAACATTGAAACGAAAGGCAACAAGAGCTAGCTTGGCAAGAAAACATGAACATCCAATAACAAATGCGAAAGCTTTATACGATTGAGTTTCTAATAGGAATCAAGATAATTTCACAGCCATCTCGTTTTGTTATATGTCACCAGAGGAATATGACGATGGTGCTGTAGAATGGAAGGATATTTATCAACAAACAAAAATGATTCAATTTACACAAAACCTTCTTTAATTAATTCAATGGTGTAATAGTCAAATACAAATAATAATACCCCTAAGTCCCATACAAACGAACCGCCAATGTTTGGTTCACAGCCTGAACAAGTAAACCTAGCAAATTACTCCCTTTCATTGCGATAGTTTGAAAATGTGGAAGGAGATCGTTTCTGGCAACGCTTTATGCTAGTTGCTACGGTGCAAAACAAACTTGTTTGTTTATGTTTATCGTTGCTGTATTGAACTGCAACAATCAGTCTAAATATCACCGGCACTAGCACAAAAGATGAAAAATGAACACAAACACCCACGAATCTACAAATATCAATACAGCTAGTAGTATATTCATGGTGGCTTAACCATTCTAGATTATTGTTTAACTTACATTTCGCTTGTGATCTTGATTATCAGATAAAAACTGTTTGTTTATTTATTTTTCACTATAATAAACAGTAACTATGGTGAACTTGTTCTTACCCTTCAGTGTTCCTAGTTTGATAGAAAACTCGTTAAAGTACATTGTCACTCTGACAGTGTATCATGACAGTGTACCGCACGATGCAAAATGTGTTCTTGAAAATTTGTCGAAGTATACTGTATCATAATTTGTATTTGGTAATAATGCCTTTCTCATATTACTTATATTTTCAAAGATATGACTAGAAGATTCTGTGAAGAACTTTTTTTTCAATCTTGAATAAAATAAAAAAATTTCCTTGGGTATAAACTAACATAATTGTTCAATTTGTAAACAGCTATTCCAAGTTAATAAGAATTTTCCATTATTTTGCATCGTCGCACTAAATGATTAAACACACTTTACCCTATAGTTCTGGAACCGGAAGTCGGACCCGGATTAAATTGAACAGCTGCCTATGAAGCTATAGGAAATTTTTATTTGAGCCTGTTTGTAGAAATCGATCAAATCATCTCTAAGAAAATTGAGTGAGTCTCGTTTTAGACTTTTTGACCACTATTTTCCGTACTACTTGGAACCAGAATAGCCGAAGTCGATTCGTGTAGTAAGTTACTAATATAGCCTACAAATTGAATCAAAGCCAAACCTAGAAGAATTCTACCCTTTTTTGCATCGTCGCTCTAAAGGACGGTGTCAAATTCAATAGCAACGAAGGGACTACGAGATTTTTTTATTTTTTGAGTGACAATATTTGACACATACTCACGCACATACACTCACAGACACATACATTGCTCAGCTCGATGAACTGTGTCGAATGAAATAGAACACTTTGCCCTCTGGGTCAATTTTCACTAGTCAATTTTTCAAGTGATTGCATAACTTTCTATATGAGTAATGTATTAAGTGTACTTTTATAGAAAAGCATCGTTATCATGATCTTGTAATAACACTAACAAGTAGATACAAATTGAACAAAAGGATTAGAAATTTACATTTTTTTCACCTGAAAAATATCAATTATATTGTGCAACCCTGCACGCTATACGAAATTGAACAAAGCACGCTGCGAACGGAGCAAAGTCGCACGTACCGTCGCGTACTAGTTTTGCATCGTCATTTTGAATGTTTTGACACTCATCGCCCTATAAGTTCGGAACCGGAAGTCGGATAAGAATGAAATTGCACAGTATATTTAAAGACAATGAAAGCTTAATTTTGAATCATGATTCGTGAAAATCGGCTGAACCGATTTTCTTCACTATTATCGGAGATTTCGGAAGCGGAAACCGGGGACTAGTAGTCCCCAAGTAGTTTTATATATTCACTAACTAACAAGATCTGCCCAGTAGATGAATTTTGCAGGTAGTTTTATAAAAATGTGCACCTCGTTTCGCCATCGCTTGTGAAAAAATACTCATTAAATTGAAAATTTTCACTAATCGCACTGTAATACCGGAACCGGAAGTTGGATTTGGTTCAACCTTTCGGGGACTTTTTAAAGAATTTTAAGACATTTTATTTACATCTTAGTTTGTGAAAATCGGTTAAGAAATTTCCGGGACAATAGAGTGCTCATTTTTTAATAAATTGGTACATATTTCCTTGTAAGTCCGGAACCGGAAACCATCTCTGAGAAACGTGTGTGACTATATTTTTTCCTTTTTTGCATATCTCGTTGTAATTCCAGTTTGTATGGGACCTTAAGACCTTTCATTTGAATATAAGTTTTGAAAATCGGTTCAGCAATCTCTAAGAAAAAAGTCGGTTTTCATAGCGATTGTATAGCCTTTCTATATGAGAAAGGCAAAAATATCTTTGCTTCATTCCAGTTACAGAAAATAAAATTGTTGCGAAATTATTTTCAACAGACACGGAAATGAGCTATCATATTATATTATCATATTATCAATCTTCAAAAAATAAACCTTAATGGTTAGTTAAAGTTAAAGTCTATTATTATTCAGATATTCAAATCATGAAAACTGGAATGAGTATTGGTGCCGATGTGAAATAATAAAGTTGGTTTGCAAAATTGTCGCAAATTATACCTTCAATATTGTACTTTGCAACTATAAAAAAGTCCGTCTTGCTATTGCTAATTGAAAACCGCACCTAATTTATAAAAAATGTGAATTTCTATAACCCAAAGATTTTTATTCGATTTTGTTTTCAAAATATCTAGAAAACAGCTGCTCGCATCGTCTTAATGTCAAAGATCAATTTATTCAAAATTTCATGAGTATTACATAAATAATAAATTTGGCCATAGCGAACCCAGACTAATTTAAAAAAAGACGTATTCTCATGAAATATCAATTTTCTCGATTTAGTTCCTCATATATCTCAAAAATGACTGCATTTAGGAAAAGCTTCCTATGAGCTTTTTCATTGAACGTAGCTTTGATAATTATATTTCATTGCTCAAATACATTTATTTCCTTTATTTCGGAAATCGTTAACAAGTTTTTCCTCGGGAAACTTTTTTGTTTATCATCTCTCAAACTTTCTAAAACTTTATTTTTAATTTCACGAAAAATCGGAACAGTGTATATTTTATTAGAAAGTTCAAATGATTACCTTTAACTTCTTCTTAGAAATATTTTTTGTAGAAGCTATAGATTTCTAGTTATAACTGTTTGAAAATGATGTAGCTAAAACGCATGCGCCTTTTTCAAAAAATAGTCTTGAGTGAAAAAAATCTTCAGACCAGTGAAAAATACTTCATTTGCTATACCGATCACACATGTAAAGTCTAATGCATATTCAAGGGGGTCGTGCCAGAATTTTGTCATTTCTGGACAATTTGGCGTAGAATTGCTCATTACACTTTTAAAACATGTGTTGCATGATATTTGGTTCTCCGCCTCATGGGCGACTATTTTGTAGAGCATGCACCTCATTTATAGGTACTTTAAACACCTTAACGTACAAGAGTAATCTATTACATATTACTCAGAATGTTCCTCCTATTCATCGATGATGTTTTAACTGTATCTAAGAATAATCTTCATCTACAGGTTCGACACTAACATCCGCCCGATTATCCTGATCTCTCATCTGTCAATCATCTTCATCGGAACTAACAAGTTGTTTTAGCTGTCACTACCTTTTTTTAAAACTTATTAAATATATAATTAAATTGAAAAAAAAATGTTCAAAGATTAATGGGCAGCCATTTTTGTTTTCGGAAATAGAATGGTGAAGGTGATGTAAATAACAAAACGTAATTCTAGATGAAATTGTGCCATAAGTCATGGTGATATTTTGCTTCTAGTCTATCCTCCATTTCACCAATTCTCAAAAATTACTATTTTCGGATGAGTTATCAGTCAAACTCAAAGTGAAACGTCTTACTTTCCCCTAGAATCTGCGGGCCTTCCATGTCGATTATTACTGTAACATTCACCCGGGAAGTTGACGAGTTTTAAGGTGCATCCGAGCAATTCTAAAAATCTAAAAACATATTTCTGTATACGTCACCGACATGTATATTTTTTTTTAGCCGATAAAACGATTAACTTGGTATTGTACTCATAGAAGTATATCCCTAACCGAATTTCCTCTTTCATGATCTTAAGGTATTTTGTTTGGCTAGACCAGGCAAGCTGCCATTACAATATTTGGGGTTTGAGCGATATTAAACTGTTTTTGAAAAGAAAAATTAAACTTCCCTTAAATTCCACTATGGAGAATTTTTAACTATTTCGTTATAATACTAACTTAATAGTGACAGATACCAGTATTTCGAAAGCTATTTGCATTCATCCTCAGTGTATCAGTTTAGAGGTCTTCTTGAAGAAAATTTGCTGGGCTATTTCTTTTATAGTAATGTAAGTAGATTAATCCAGGAAACTTAGTTCATGACAGGTAGTAACTGTATATGTGCTGCCTATACTTAACAGTTCGGCTGAAAAGTTCGTATCGTTTAATAGAAACACACATTTTTTTGCCAAAATTCGTTTTTATTATTCAACATAATTGCCATCAGAGGCGATACAGCGATTATAGCGATCTTCCAACTTTTCGATACCATTTTTGT
This sequence comes from Malaya genurostris, assembly GCF_030247185.1. Classification (NCBI taxonomy): domain Eukaryota; kingdom Metazoa; phylum Arthropoda; class Insecta; order Diptera; family Culicidae; genus Malaya; species Malaya genurostris. Next base: position 126,992,608 of record NC_080572.1, read on the forward strand.
AGTACGATTTGTCCTTTGCCTCAAAATAGGCCTCAGTTTCAGCGATTACCTCTTCATTGCTTCTAAATTTTTACCAGCGAGCATTCTCTTGAGGTCCGAGAACAGGAAAAAGTCACTGGGGGCCAAATCTGGAGAATACGGTGGATGAGGGTGCAATTCGAAGCCCAATTCGTTCAATTTCAGGATGGTTTTCATCGACTTGTGACACGGTGCATTGTCTTGATGAAACAAAACCTTTTTCTTCTTCAAATGAGGCCGTTTTTTTTAAATTTCGTCCTTCAAACGCTCTAATAACGCTATATAATAGTCACTGTTGATGGTTTTTCCCTTTTCAAGGTAGTCGATGAAAATTATACCATGCGAGTCCCAAAATACAGACGCCATAACCTTACCGGCCGATTGTTGAGTTTTTCCACGCTTTGGGTTCGGTTCATCGCGTGCAGTCCACTCAGCTGACTGTCGATTGGACTCCGGAGTGAAGTGATGGAGCCATGTTTCGTCCATTCTTATGTATCGACGAAAAAAATCGGTTTTATTTCGATATAACAGCTCCAAACACTGCTCAGAATCATCAATTCGTTGTTGTTTTTGTCACCGCGTTCATCGTCTTCGGTGCTCATATGATCAGTACGAAATTTTGCAAATCACTTACGAATTGTTGCTTCGCCCGGTGCAGAGTCTGGATAACACTCATCAAGCCATTTTTTGGTATCGGCGGCACTTTTTTTTCATCAAAAAGTAGTGTTTCATCAACACTCCAAATTCCTTTTTTTTCCATTTTTTTCACAATAACAAAAGTAGCTTCACTCAAAATGCAATATCTCACAAACATCAGACATAATCAGACAGCTGTCAAATTTATACACGTATCTTTCGAAGGTTGGTACTAACTGAAAATGGTATGGATTTAATTCTAGTGGCGCCCTCTCATATAAACGATACGAACTTTTCAGCCGATCTGTTATTTGTTTTTCGTGTGTAGGTAGTTACTTGAAGAGCCAGTAATAGTTGTTACCTTGATCATGATTAAATCAAGAAATCGATTTTTTTATATATTACTAAACTTTCAGTTACGTTCAATATCCATGAGTTGGAAATTTGTCTTGAAATGTTTATGTCATTTGCAGATAGTTCATAATCATCGATAAATTCATGTTCGGTTTGATTTGAGCTGGTAGCAGATGTTTGGTTTTGAGCGGATGTGCGACGTCTGGGTTGAAATCTATTGCAATTCTTTTTATATTTTCGGTTGGTTTGGTTAATGTCGTGATTGTTTTATTTTTCAACAGTTCTACTTTTTTTATCGAAGATTGTTCGAATTTATCGCTCTGGATAACCATGGAGCTTTCCAATATCGAATATGATTTTTTTTCTCTTTAATTGCATTATCTTTTCTAAGAAGCAAGGTGAGCAGAACATAATTGTTACCCCTCAAAATAAAATAAGTATGTTATGATATAATTTATGAAGTGATGGGGTGTGCTTCACAACAATTGCGACACAACATTAAACATAAGTTGAATCGTTAATTTGTTTGATAATTATCTTCGACACAGAGCTAAATTGGAATGCATTGATTTTTTCATGAATAAAACTAAATTTGGTTAAGTACCATTTGGTTTTGCTTTTTTATTAATGATTAAAAATAAACAACTGTAAAGTAGCTTAATATTCACTTTCTTGCTTGAAATATGACCATTATATGTGTAGATTTCGTTAAATGGAAACGAAACTTGTCACCGCTGTTCGTTTTTACGTGTTTTCATGCCATAGTGAGCCATACTATAGTATTTGCTCACTTTGCAACAACAGGAAAAAACTAATTTCATTAATTTCATACCGTAGAGCTTCGAGCTGTGTTGAAAGCCAGCAAATACAAGCCAACCATAGTCAGACGGCGATGAGTCGTTCAACGGAAATCCATTTCCCATCCGATAGCACCGAAAATTCGGGTTATTGAAGAGCTAGATACACAAACAAAATTTGGAAGCATTGTTTACAAATCTAATGGAGATCATAAATTTTTCGTTCGCTTTTTTAAGCGGAAACAACCGGAAAGGAAGAGGTTAGTTTTGAAACTTTTCATCGCCGGAACTGATGCTTTTCGCTAACTCACATAGGCAAGGGCGAAATTCCGAGCAATGGATGATTCCCATCCCGATTCCTTTCATCGGACAAATGCTTCGCTCTTGTCTATATGAATAGCCGGAGAAATCAATTTAAAAATATGTTAAAACAAACAGAAACAACACTCTTTCAAATTGTTTTCCTTGTTTTCGGTCGCTCCCGACGCTTTTCCGACACGACAACTGCTACAGTCAGTGAGTTATGAATGGGAAGAAAGATTTCCACAGGAGCTGTGTTTCAGACGAATATTGGGGAAAACGATCGGTGACACTGGAGCCAGTTATGCAAATTGTAACCCGGTTCGCTTAATTATCTTAATTAATTTCAGTCACTCTTGCTACAAATTATGCTACGATGGGATGTACGAAACAACACTTACATGTACATGAGAGCTCGAATGAGTTAGCGCCTGTCGTTCACATATACGCATTCTGCATACTAACTTCTATTGCATTGCAGATAGACTTACAATTATGCTAAGTTTATGAATTATATTCTTATCGCATTAGTCACGCTCATCTAATCGCATTTTAGCCAAATAATTGATAATATTAATAATTCACATTGATTGTTTCTAGGTGTTTTTCGTTGTATTTCTCCTATTTGAAATAGTGATAGTGATATAGAAATTGAAAAATAATTCACTGGATGGTTTTAGATTCTTGTGCATTTACATTCCTCGAAATAACATTATTTTGAGCATGAAGTCATATAATATTAAGAAAATTACGTTAAATGCACGAGTTTTCACGGACGCAACCTTTCTCCAACGGTAATTGTTCATATTCACAGAATGGTGTAAAGTGAACCGTATGATGGTAAATTCCGACGAATGCTCGACCATTCCCGATCAACACAACATATCCCATTAGGATTATATCTAAATTGTTTTGTCTTTTTATATATAAATAGGTATAGAATTCGCAAGGGTTATATATATATATATATATATATATATATATATATATATATATATATATATATATATATATATATATATATATATATATATATATATATATATATATATATATATATATATATATATATATATATATATATATATATATATATATATATATATATATATATATAGGTAAAGAATTCGCGAGCCGCTTAGTCATATATCAATCGAATTTAGATGATTTTGATTGGATTGGTTGCAAATGAAAGACCTTTTTCTTAGTCAGTACACTATTGTTTTCGTTCTTTGATCCGTTGTTCACTTTTTGAGTTATACAAAGTTTTATGTCAACATTTACAGAATTTTGACAAGTCAAAGTTTGTTGAAATCCGTCCATTTTTAACGGAGATATTGACATTTTTGTGAAAGTGACTTGTCCTCTCTATCCTAATAAACGGAATTCTGACTGTTTCATGATTAAGCGATTGCAATTGTTTCTAAGCACTTAAAACACTGAGTACAGCAACCTTTTTCAGGACATTTGGCAAGGTTTCGAATTTAGCACGGTTCATTTTTGGCAACATAATAGTTGGAATATGATATATTTAAGAGATGGCAGTATTTTCCAATTCAAAACTATTTTATATTCAAATTGATTTGAACTTCTTTCAGCAATAAATGCTGAAAAAACAAGACTTCCTACGGACATATACCGTTCAAATCAGTTCGTGGAGATCAGCACATGTCTGTGCGTGTATATGCGAGTGTAACGAATAGTGTCCTTCAGTTTTCTCTCGATAGTTTAACCGATTTATACAAACTTAGATTCATATGGAAGGTCCTATGTTCCCATACAAAGTTTTTTTTTAATTTGAGTTGAACTGTTCTGAGGTTTATTAGGCTATAAAGCTTTACTCAAAAATTAGAACGAATACAATTAGGTGTCACATCTCAAGATATCTTATTTTCAACTTCTCGTGAGAATAGTAAATATCTTCAACGATAGGATTGACTGGTTCCGTTTTGCTCAATCAAATTAATATTAGCTCTCACAATCAGTGTAATAATGCCTTTCTTCTACTTCTGTACGACGTATAAACTGTTGCGTGAAAGTTTATGTTATTGGTTGTCAGAGATCATTCAACCGTGTAGCAGCCAGAACACGTATAAATTTTGTGAAAGTTCTTAGAAATTACCATTAGGACTACATTGTGATTGTTGATTGTATATTAAAAAACAAATAGAATCAAATAAGAGAATTTATTCATCCATCTCTTCCTAACGGAAAATCTATATGAATTTTGATCCAATTAAGATTAAGGTTTGACTTTTTCACTATTGGAATCATAGAGCTATCGCATTGTTGTTATTGCCTACTTGTTATTTCAGTAGTTGGGATCTTGTTTAGATGAGACTGTTGTATTGTTGTTAATTTTTGTCTACGAGGTATGGGAGTTGTTTGGGGCTGTGTAGAGGTAGTAGGGAAGAGTCGTCTGAACCATTGATCACTTGACATCTTTTTCTAACTGTAAATTTAAAAATTACGCACTCAGTCTTTTATCCGAACTTGAGACCGGCACAGTTGATACGAAATTCTCAACTTCTGTATGTATGTATGTATGTATGTGTGTAGCCACCATCAATTCAAGGCATTGCCTGTGTTTGCGAGTAGACTTACAGTAGATCCGAATTTGATTATCAAATAGCTTTCATATAACTGCTGTTAAGAAGGACAAAATGGGTTTTGAGGACCCGGTGCCTTCCAGCAAGAACATCCTGCCATATAATAAAGAATTTCGCTATACCAACTTAAACCCGCCTGATTATTCGTTTGTTAGAAGGGTGCGTCTTACTCATTTCAGACCTTCAGGGAGAAACACAAAGCTTCCCCCACGTGACTCAGGTTGGCAATCCACTCCATCATCCAATTATTCACTTGTAAGATACCCTGATGCAACAGAACAAATTTTAAAGCTTTTACTGCTTTTAGGCAGCATGAAAGTTTTCTCAGAACTTGTTCTGTACGTTCAAATTGAAAAAAGTGCCACGCGAACCTTAGAGCTTTTATAAAGTGAGTATTTTTTAGGTACAGTGGAACTTTTGGTTGCTTGGAGAGACGACGCTTAAATTTTAATTTGATATTGATCTTATCAACATTAATGTTGATCTTATGAACATTCTTCACTCTCGTTCCATTACGGTAATCGCCTTGAACCATGATCTAGTTGCCAGTTATTATGTGCGCTTAGTGTAATCTAAATTATTAGAAAGCAAAAATGCAAGGAAAATCTCTTAGTTTGAGCTTAGCGCTTCTACAGCACAATCTTTTTATTAATTCATTCAAAAATATTCCGATTAATTCAACTCGCGCCTGCGATGACCAATACTTTTCATCTGACTCCATTGAACATAATTCATCAACTGGCAAATGATATCAGAACTTTTTCTCCTGCCTACAGCGGTTTTCTAGAACATATAAGTGAACATTCCGTCATCATGGTAAACAATAATTTTGTATACAATTAAGCACGTGGCTCGAAATGACAAATCACATGGATCAAGTATGCATGTGAAATCTCCACACAAATCTACTGGTTCCGCGCCAACGATTTTTTCAACGATCTAGTATTCTATTCTTCGACGGTCAAGCACTTATGCAATTCGCGCGCCAAACATCAATCGTAGATCTAGCAATCATTGACGATTTTTTCAGCGGAAAATTCCATTGTCCATACAAAACAACTTTATGGATTTTTCCCACTTTTCCGGCAAGTTTTCCTAATTTTTTTGATGTACGAAACCGGTGGGGGTAAAAACTGATCAAACAAAAATGAAACATGTAAATCCGTCAATCCGTTCTTAACAGATCGGCTGAAAAGTTCGTGTCGTTTCTATGAGAGGGCGCCACTAGAAGTAAATCCATACCATTTTCAGTTAGTACCAACCTTCAAAAGATACGTGTATACATTTGACAGCTGTCTGATTATTGGTTTATTTATTTTATTTATTTATTTATTTATTTCTTATTGGGTTCATCGGACATATGTATAAATGAACCGACAGAGTGGGAAAAAGCCCATATGAGTTGAACAAATTTCATGCCATTCTCAGACAGGCGCAAAAACCACTATCTTTTAAACAACAAACACAAAACAAAAAGTAATTACAATGCGTCAAGTGGAATAAATTAACACATAGAAAAAAATAGTCCTTATAATATAGTTCGTTTCATTCTTTCTGCGAAGCGACGGGAAGGCTCATCAAACTCAAAAATTGCTTCAACAGAAGTAAAAGCTCGTGTGCACGCAGTTATAGGTTCGTTACTTCCAAATAAAGTTCTGTGGAATCCGTTTTGAAGTAGAGTCGTATATCGCAATGATCTGCTTGGTACTCGAAAACTAATTTTGCTACGCAATTCTGGAGCATCGATCTCCCCGTTTATTAATTTCGCAATGGTCAATGCTTGTTGAATTTTTCTTCGGCGCTGTAAAGTATCGATTCCCAATAATTGGCATCTGTCCGGGTATGGTGGCAAGTTTACAGGATCTCTCCAAGGCTACGACATTTGCCTTGGAGAGATCCTGTAAACTTGCCACCATACCCGGGCAGATGCCAATTATGCCATGCGAACAAAACGTTTCTGAACACGTTCAAGTCTAAGGCTCCACGATATTTGATACGGACACCAGATTACTGAAGCATTTTCCAGAATCGGACGGACGAGTGAGCAATATAAAGCCTTCAAGCAAAGCGGATCTTTGAAGTCTTTAGCAATTTAGAGATGAATCCCAGCTGACGGGAAGCTTTCGAAATAACTAGCGACCGTTGGACATCGAACGTCAATTTGGCATCCAGTTGTACACCAAGATCACACACCTGAGTCACTCTAGATAAAATTGTTCCATCAATGTTATAGTCGAATATAATGGGACGTAGAATCCGATGAAATGTGATAACTTGGCATTTGGTTACATTGATAATGAGTTTATTTTCCTTGCACCAATTTGCGAACCTTGTAAGCAAATCTTGCAGTCGTTGGCAATCCTCAACACTACGAACGGCGAGATACAGTTTCAAATCATCTGCGTAGATTAATTCACAACCGGATCCCAAGAGTAATGCAACATCGTTGAAAAATACTACAAATAGCAAGGGTCCCAAGTTGCTACCTTGCGGAACACCTGATTTATTCGAGAATTCGGACGACGCAACGTTATTGATTTTCATACGCAGTTGTCTATCGGAAAGATATGAGTTCAGCCAAGACACGAGTTGCGATGATAAACCAAGTCGAGATAATTTACACAACAGTATTCGATGATCAATCTTGTCAAACGCTGCTTTTAGATCGGTGTAGATCACATCCATTTGTGCTTTTGCCTCCATACTAGAAATACATTCAGACGTTAAGGTTAACAAATTCGTTGTAACTGATCTACCAAGCATAAAACCGTGTTGATCAAATGAAATGTAATTCTTTGCACGATCTAAAATAGCACCACTCACAATTATCTCGAATAATTTCGATGAGGCCGAGTTATTCCTCGATAATTTGCGACATTTCGTTTGTGAGATATTGCATTTTGAGTGAAGCTACTTTTGTTATTGTGAAAAAAAATGGAAAAAAGGAATTTCGTGTGTTGATGAAACACTACTTTTTGATGAAAAAAAGTACCGCCGATACCAAAAAATGGCTTGATGAGTGTTATCCAGACTCTGCACCGGGCGAAGCAACAATTCGTAAGTGGTTTGCAAAATTTCGTACTGGTCACATGAGCACCGAAGACGATGAACGCACTGGACGTCCAAAAGAGGCTGTTACCGATGAAAACGTGAAAAAAATCCACAAAATGATTTTCAATGACCGTAAAGTGAAGTTGATCGAGATAGCTGACACCCTAAAGATATCAAAGGAACGTGTTGGACATATTATTCACGAATATTTGGATATGAGAAAGCTTTGTGCAAAATGGGTGCCGCGTGAGCTCACAATCGATCAAAAACAACAACGAATTGATGATTCTGAGCAGTGTTTGGAGCTGTTATATCGAAATAAAACCGATTTTTTCGTCGATATATAACAATGGACGAAACATGGCTCCATCACTTCACTCCGGAGTCCAATCGACAGTCAGCTGAGTGGACTGCACGCGATGAACCGAACCCAAAGCGTGGAAAGACTCAACAATCGGCCGGCAAGGTTATGGCGTTTGTATTTTGGGATTCGCATAGTATAATTTTCATCGACTACCTTGAATAGGGAAAAACCATCAACAGTGACTATTATATAGCGTTATTAGAGCGTTTGAAGGACGAAATTTCAAAAAAACGAAGAAGAAAAAAGTTTTGTTTCATCAAGACAATGGACCGTGTCACAAGTCGATGAAAACCATGCTGAAATTGAACGAATTCGGCTTCGAATTGCTCCCTCATCCACCGTATTCTCCAGATTTGGCCCCCAGTGACTTTTTCCTGTTCTCAGACCTCAAGAGAATGCTCGCTGGTAAAAAAAATTAGAAACAATGAAGAGGTAATCGCTGAAACTGAGGCCTATTTTGAGGCAAAGGACAAATCGTACTACAAAATGGTATCGAAAAGTTGGAAGATCGCTATAATCGCTGTATCGCCTCTGATGGCAATTATGTTGAATAATTGAAACGAATTTTGGCAAAAAATGTGTGTTTCTATTAAACGATACGAACTTTTCAGCCGAACTGTTACGTGCGATTACAAAGAATGACCTCTGCATTTTTATATATATATATATATATATATATATATATATATATATATATATATATATATATATATATATATATATATATATATATATATATATATATATATATAATATAAGACGATAATATATGAAGTAATATGCTATGATACAATATATAACAGTTGATGTCGCAGTATAAGTTATGCTCCTCTTTCGTCGCTGTACTGCAGGAAATATATCTTTTTAATAATAATAATAATAAGAATAATAATAATAATAATAATAATAATAACAATATATAATACAATGTAAAATAATTCAATACAGTATATAACAAATAATGCAACAAACAACAGAACCACATGTTGCAATATACTGTGATAAATATTGCACTTTAGGATGGGCTTCAACCTACAAGCCATTTCGTACCCTCTCATTCTGCTACTAACACAGAAGGCAATAGCACCCAGTCGACGCCGTTCTATTGACCAAATGTCATCATAGACGCTCGGGGAGGCATGAGATAGGAACTTGTGAGGACTTAGCTGTCTCACCATTTGACAACCTGATACGTAATTCACATCCTCTATACATAATCTAAATACACTTTATGTTTCATTGCATCAGATTATTTTAAGGAATCGTTTCTTTCATTTAATACTTCGACAAAAAATTATAAATAATTCGGGAATTTGAACAAGTCTTACCATATTCTTCGAAAATAATGTCCTTTTAAACAGCGGGTAAAAACCAGTAGACATCAAAAATATTAGGTGTATACGGATATGCATTCAAGATTCAAAATTTCCAGCAAATGTGGTGGAGCTACATGAGCTCGTTTTTCCATCTCTCAGTTAACTCTTAAGCTCGAGTTTTTCCATCTCTCAGTTAACTCTTAAGAGTCGAGTAGTCGAGTTTTAATACTACCGCTTTGTTTTACAATTTTCAATCTAGTTCCATAGAAGAAAATTATCGGTTATCGCTACGTTTAATTCGAATACACAATCGCGTTTTTCGTTGTTGTGCAAAATGCGACGTCATGAAAACACGTTCCGCATCGACTATGCGAACATACCACGGAAACCATTCTACGAAGAGTTGCACTACTTCGTTAGTACAATACTCGATTTGGAAAAAAAAACAGGTCGTATGTATACAGCCAAGCAGAAACCTGTTGTGTTGTGCTTTTATTAAGCTTTTTCCTCGACAGATCTATCACACATACATCACTCACAACTCAATGTCAAGGCTAGATCGGATATATGTTAGCACAAACGTTTGCGAACATCTAAGAAACGCGACAACACACGTGTGTTCTTTTACGGATCACAAGGCCGATACCAAACGTCTATGTCTTCCCAACTTAGGGAGAGAACATGGTCGTGGCTCCTGGTCTTTACGCCCCCATTTATTAACGGACGACAACATTGATGAATTCTTACTCACGAGCATCAACGCCTATATTCTCTATTACGAATCGCATATGATAGGTACTACCAAGACCAGGCAACATTGACAACCATTAATCGTCTGAAGGCAGAAATGCTAACGCGCCAGCGAAAATTCACACACATGTTTGTGCACAACAATGAATCATACATCGCTGGTGAACGACTATCCATGTTCCAACCAGGGGAAAGGAGAAGGAAAAGAACGACCATAACACAACTTAGAAATGAGAAAGATGAAACGATTGAGCAAGCCAAAGACATCGAGCAGCAGATGCTGGAATTCTATAAAAATCTATACACAGCCGACGCGACAGGAGAGAGAGGGTTATACCCGATGATGACGAAGCAAATGACGTCAGTATGAACGATATTACCATGGCAGAGATACTCTCAGCAATAAAATCAAGTGCATCTAGAAAATCTCCTGGATATGATGGACTACCGAAAGAGTTCTATCTACGAACGTTCGATATCATACATAGAGAAATGAACCTTATTCTAAATGAGGCTCTCGCATCTAACTTTTCCTCTGAATTCGTGAGCAGTGTCATAGTATTGGTAAAGAAAAAAAACTCGGATAACTCCGCTCGCGCTTACCGACCGATCTCACTAATCAGCTTCGATTGTAAACTGCTATGCCGAATCCTAAAATCGAGATTAGAAAGGATCGTAAGTAATCATCATATACTGGGAGACATCCAAAAATGCTTCAACTGTGATCACAAAATCTTTCAAGCCACTCTCTCTATCAAAGATCGGATGATCGCACGAAAGCAAAAAGGCAAACTTATCTCTTTCGACCTAGATAGCGCATTCGATCGTGTGAATCGTGAGTACCTGGTAGCACTTCTCGCAAGATTCGCAGATTCAAGGCGACTGAACGTAAATGGACACTTAACAGCACCATTCCCCATACAGCGATCGGTCGCTTAAGGAAATCCCTTATCATCGCTCTGTTTCGCTCCCTATCTAGTACCGCTCTTAAAGCAACTCAAAGAAGTGTGTGGAAACGATTTAATCGTCGCTTATGCCGATGATATTACCGTGATCGCTACAACTACTCAGAAAATAGAACACATGCACGACATTTTCTCACGTTTCTCTCGTGTTTCGGGAAGATTAAACCTAACAAAACAACTGCAATCGACGTAGGATATGCCGATGGAAACCACTCGTATATGGTCGTATATGCCAACTCGGTTCGAAGTATGATCAGATTGAACTAGGAATCTGTAGTGAATAAATTCCCCAGGCTCCTATGGCTGCATTCGATGCGCACGTTAACATTATGGCAAAAAGTTGCTCTTCTAAACACATTCGTCACATCCAAAATCTGGTACACAGCTTCTATCCTTCCTCCGTTAAATCAAAGACATCATATTAACAAGATATCCAGCTCTCACATTTCCCGAACAAATCATTGGCAACATCCTTTTTTGCGAGCATGTCGCCCTCAGGTGCGTCCGCATCGAATCTCATACATAGAAGTAGGGAAGAGAAATGTCAAATTCGTGCGCGCCAAAATATCAGGGCTGCGCACCCATACAATTGACATGATATGTTGAATGTGATGCCGTGCGATGGCGTTGTTGAACTGAAGATTGATTTCGCTCCAAGCTGACAGGGTCTGGTTAAATGCTCACACTGCAAAGCTGGCATTGTTAATGGGAACATTCCTTTGGCGCGGGATTCCAGCCCGTGTGCCAATAATACAATTGGCTAAAGATCGAGAATCAGGTGGCCCTAAACTTCAACTACCAGTTCTAAAGTGCAAAGTGCTACTAACAAATCGCCATATAAAGGAGCTAGACTTAATTCCATTCTACAAGTCATTCATTATCCTAACCTATACAAATTCATTCAATAATCCAATAGATTGTCCTTGTATAAAATTGATCCGACAAAACTTTCATAGTCTAACCCTGAAATACAACAAAATCCTACCGCTGAACACATCCATCGATTTTATGTAAACAACACTGAAACTCCTAGAGTAGAGCGAGAGAATACACTTGTTGAGTGGCTCCGAGTATGGTCAAACATTCTCCGAACACGAGGATTATCATCAAAACAGCGAACCAATTACTACCTTCTAGTTAACGGCAAAACTGAACACAGGCAACTCATGTACACTTTACAGCGGACAGACGGAGAGCAATGTACATACTGCAATGCCGCTCTCGAAACTATAACACACAAATACAGTGAATGCCCACACATGGCATATGTTAAAGCAGATGGCAACAGCTACACTAGGTGGTTGGAGAAGTGTCTCATTCAAGGGTGTAATTAGACCAACTCTAAATGGAGTCTCCGCAGCAAAAAAAAACATGATCTACTAAAACTCTTCATAAATTATATAAACTTCATTAGCAAATCCCACCAACAAATGGATAGAAATGAAATGACATTTTATCTAGAAAATGATTTGTAAATAATTTTTGACAAATAAAAAAAAATTTCTATATAAAAGATGGGTTTATTTATTTATTTTTGTTCCGGAGGATAAATAACCCCTTAAAGTCAGGTTCCTTCAAACAATTTTCTAAAAGCCGCAAAAAATTTTCCGTTATTTGCTAGAAAATACTTTTTTTTTTTTCATAAATACGTTTATTTCTTAAGGCAGTTTACATAAGTTTTTCTTCGCCGTAGCATCACTTTTACATAATATTCTTATCCTAATTTAATTCTAACATAGTCACAACGTTTTGCATTTATTAAAACATATTCTCTTATTACTTAAATATCATCTTAGGTAACTCGTCATTAATTATGAAATCTACTCGGAAATATTATTTGAACCAAACGATTAACTTCTATAAATTATAAAATAAGCTGTTATTTTCAGACATTTTGTTAATAATTTCATAAACTGTTTCGAGTTTGTTTGTATCATTACATTATTTTTATTCTAATTTAGCTATTGGTTGAACTCATGGACGCAGCTGGGATCAGAACTAAGTCTTGAAAGGGGCCTTTATTAAATTGAAACTCCAGTTTTCTTTATGAAATGATAAATAAGTTTCATGTATGAAAGGTCACGACAAGCAAGAATGTCTCGAACTGGGATATTGGATAGTCTACCTTGGGTACGCAAAGAATTTATTAGTTGAGATCTGACATCACGATACTCCACGCATGTCCAAACGACATGATCAATATCTCGATAACCTTCGCCACAAGCACAATGATTAGTCTCGGAGAGCCCAATTCGAAGGAGATGTGCATCTAACGTGTAGTGATTGGACATGAGTCTAGACATCACACGAATGAAATCTCTACTCACATCCAGTCCCCTGAACCATGCCTTTGTCGATATTTTCGGAATAATTGAGTGCATCCACCGACCCAGATCATCTTTATCCCAAGAAGCTTGCCAGCTGGCAAGTGTTCTTTGGCGAGACGAGCTATAGAATTCGTTGAAAGCAATTGGTCTCTCATAAATTTCACCCTCAATAGCACCACGTTTGGCTAAAATATCGGCTCTTTCATTGCCAGGAATGGAGCAATGAGCCGGGACCCAGACTATAGTGATTAGATAATTATTGTTCAATATGTCGTTCAGGCACTGTTTTATTTTGCCCAGGAAAAACGGTTCAGTCTTGCCAGTCATGTTTGAGCGAATGGCTTCAATTGCACTCAGACTATCTGTGAAGAGGAAATAATGGTTTGGAATTAATGTGACGATTACACTCAAACTATATTGAACTGCTGCTAGCTCTGCTATATAAACAGATGCAGGTTCTTGAAGCCTAAATGAGGCCGAAACATTATTGTTGAACATACCAAACCCTGTCGCTTCTTCAATTCGCGATCCGTCCGTGTAAAACATTTTCTCAGAGTCAATATGCCTGAACTTACTTGAAAATATTTTTGGGATTTCCGTCGAACGTAGATGATCCGGGATTCCACGCACTTCGCGCTGCATGGATGTATCGAAAAATAAAGTTGAGTCAGGGACATTTAGGAGGCTGACACGGATAGGAATATATCTTGAAGGGTGTGAAAATACTTTTAGAAATCAATAAGAATTAGTCCCGAGGGTACACGAGACCGAGAATCTGGTAGAAAAAAGGGAGGACAGCGCGCACCCAGGAACGATTAGTCACGAATAAAAACTTTGTTCGTCTTTTTCTCGAAACCACGTTCAACATGAACCAAACGGCATTGTACTCGTTAGGTGTCTCTCTATGGTGAAAACTCTCGGTGAAAATTTTTCATTATAGTTCCGACCATAGCCAATTTGATTTTTGCTTTCCGATGATTGGTGTCCATGAAATGATGCCACCCACCAACAAATCGGCTGAGCTGTTTTCAGAGTCGCCATATTCAAAAAACATTAAGTTTAACATGTGTACTTTTATCTGTAGAAAGTATAATTTTGAAATATTGATTAAACATTGGAATATAAAAACAAACACACTTTCTTCATAAACCTAGCCTTAAACCAGAAGTGATTGACGTTTTTAGGCAGTAAATTTAATTAAAAAACTTCATATATATATATTCTATATATTCTATATGAAATGGGTCATCGAAGTTCGATTGAGTGAACACTAGGGTGGGACAAAAAATTGATATCAGCTCCACCAAACTTTTCGTGTTCCTTTTGGGTCCCATATGCATCATGCAAAATTTTAGCTCGATCGGAGAAACTATATTTTCGCGCCCACGGTTTAAAGTTTGTATGGGATTTAGTATGAAGAAATTCACTTTTAACAATAAAATCGGCTGGAGATCAACCTATGAACTCTAAAAATCAGTCCGTGTGTTATTTTCGTAGAAAATTTATCGAGGAAGAAAACTTTAGAAGACAACAAAACAATACGACATTTGTAGAAAAAGTTATTGAGGCACGGAACGACCGAAATTAGCTCTGCGCCTAATTCGTATTACTGTTTTTGAATTAGTTGATTTTAACAACAAAAATTGTCTCTTCACCATCTCGATGGCAACTAATTAGATCTTTGTAGTTTTCAGACATTTTGTTTCCATACCCCCTATTTACCTCGGTTTCCACAATATTTACTTTTTTTTTCATTCTCTTCCGTAACATCACCATCACCGCCTACGGTTCTACGCTCCAGTCGATGACCAGCATGCGGGCCACCCGCCGGGCTTTCGTAGCCTGGGGGTGTTTCCCGCGGACCCACACGAACCGAAAGGAAACGGCCATAGATAGCGCCATCTGGAAGACCCATGCAACATACAATGGATTCTAGAAAATCAAAGACGACATAATCTAATGATACTATTCTAGTTTTAAGTTAGTCGTTAATTAAGATTAGAAAATACCCTTGGCATCTTAGAGCTTAAGCAGTGTGCCTAAAAATATATTATATTGTTGAATAAAAAAAAAAACAACAAAATTTCCAAAATAACTATAAAATTAGTTAAAATTGAGAATTTATTTGCTGAAAAAAACTCTTATTTTTAGAGAATGTGTTTAGTTGGCGAATATTCTGGACACAAACCAACAATATCTCAATCCAACACGAAATTCTCATTGACAACTAATTTTGTTTTTAAAATCAAAAAATTTGTTTCTATTTATCTATCACCAGTTTATTAGCCACAAAATTCATGAGAAGTGTCAAAACAAAACAATCCAATAAAAAGCTAAAAGGGACAGTCTTGTTGAAACTGCTTGCAAATTGTTTAGATGTTTTACGCATGTGTTACGATATATCCATATATAAATTTCTAAACCGGTATGTAAAAATGACGTAAACTGTTAGTGGAAAGTGTATTTATTCAGAATTTGTGCGCATTTGAAGCGATTGTGCATAATAATGTTTTTACGCGGAACAGTGAATTGAGTTTCGAATGTTGCACTCTAATTGTACATGTCAAATGATGTTTTTTGTATCTTCCAACCTTCCGGGCCACGCCGTTCGATGTACTACTTGTATTCGGTTTTTATTCTCCGAGTGCTCAAAGTTTTCAGTGAGAGAGTCGATTTCGCGAAGTCGAATGAAGAAAACAGCGATATATAGAAGAAAAATGTTCAAAAAGAAGTTTATGTCTTTTTCTCCAATACAACATCGTATTTATAGCTGCCAATATAGAAAAAACAACCGCGACTGAAATTTTTGTCGGTAGTAGTGTGCCATCTAGTGGCTACTAGTCATTACGGTGCGTTATTTCGGCGACAGAGCGCCATATAGCTGCAAATTGCAGAAACCAATTCAACCATTTATGTTGGTTGAAAACAACGTTTTATTTCTCTAATTCAACTAAAAAATTAGTTGAATGGATATGAAGTATGCCTTAGCTAAGAAATGACAATTGGTGAATTCAACTAAAAAAATAGCCATTTCAATAAATATTTTATTATTATCAAGGAAATTAGAATTAAAAAATCTAAATTAGCAAAAGTAAGATTTTTTTAGTTGTCTCAAAAAATAACTAACTAAAATCAGAAAATCAACTAATTTTTTCGCCAAAATGCTGATATCGGTCTCTCCGTGGGGGAAAACCGACTCAAGGTCCAAACAATGGCTCACTCCTTAATATATCTAGCACCACTGCTGCTGGTGGTGGTAACATGATTGTGCTTTCTTTTATTATGCTAAAGGGTGATTTTTTAAGAGCTTGAGAACTTTTTTAAACAATAAAACGCATAAAATTTGCAAAATCTCATCGGTTCTTTATTTTAAACGTTAGATTGGTACATGACATTTACTTTTTGAAGATAATTTCATTTAAATGTTGACCGCGGCTGCGTCTTAGGTGGTCCATTCGGAAAGTCCAATTTTGGGCAACTTTTTCGAGCATTTCGGCCGGAAGAGCCCGAATTTCTTCGGAAATGTTGTCTTCCAAAGCTGGAATAGTTACTGGCTTATTTCTGTAGACTTTAGACCTGACGTAGCCCCACAAAAAATAGTCTAAAGGCGTCAAATCGCATGATCTTGGTGGCCAACTTACCGGTCCATTTCTTGAGATGAATTGTTCTCCGAAGTTTTCCCTCAAAATGGCCATAGAATCGCGAGCTGTGTGGCATGTAGCGCCATCTTGTTGAAACCACATGTCAACCAAGTTCAGTTCTTCCATTTTTGGCAACAAAAAGTTTGTTAGCATCGAACGATAGCGATCGCCATTCACTGTAACGTTGCGTCCAACAGCATCTTTGAAAAAATACGGTCCAATGATTCCACCAGCGTACAAACCACACCAAACAGTGCATTTTTCGGGATGCATGGGCAGTTCTTGAACGGCTTCTGGTTGCTCTTCACTCCAAATGCGGCAATTTTGCTTATTTACGTAGCCATTCAACCAGAAATGAGCCTCATCGCTGAACAAAATTTGTCGATAAAAAAGCGGATTTTCCGAATGGACCACCTAAGACGCAGCCGCGGTCAACATTTAAATGAAATTATCTTCAAAAAGTAAATGTCATGTACCAATCTAACGTTTAAAATAAAGAACCGATGAGATTTTGCAAATTTTATGCGTTTTATTGTTTAAAAAAGTTCTCAAGCTCTTAAAAAATCACCCTTTATAACGGTTGATTTTAGTTGTTTGATGTCTTCACAAAAGTTTCTCAGCTGAGTATGAGAATTATTTTTAAGTGACAAGTTATGTTCCAAAACCCACTGTAAAGACACAAAAAAGTCTAACTTTTTTATTTGAAGAAATAGGTTTTTGGAATCTTCTACAATATTTTAGATAAACTCAAATCCAAAAACTTTGCGGAATATATAAACTCTCTATCTCTTATAGTTTAGAAGGTATAGATGGTACTATTTTATGCAAACAAAAACACAATTTACTTGACTTTTTGTGTCTTTACTGTAAGGTTTGGAGCATGGTTTGTCACTTAAAAATAATCTTTATACTCTGCTGAGTAGCTAGCGTTAAGACATCAAACAAAATGGATCAATCGTTATCAGGGCCGGTGAAAGAGGTGGGTATGGTGGGTAGCACTACTCACCCGAAAATTCCAAAGGTGGGTAATTACCCACCTGAAATTTCGAACAAAAGACAATGGAAATATTAGCATTATTCATAATAATAACAAAAATTTTTATTGTAACTCGGAATAATAAATAAAATCAAAATTATAGAATGCTAGTTCTCAAGGTAGAACAAGGTTGTGAAGATATACCGTAGAAAGGTGAGACGTGACAAGGGTCATTTCGGCAGGCAGAAATCTTTTAATAACTTAACTTTTTCCTTCCAGCGAAGGAGCCGAGCATAAGCATCTCATCAATGCGAATCACTCGGGTCTCTGAGATACCGGAAAATACCGATAAAGCTCTTTTACTTTTTATATTCCAAACCGACAAAAGAAGAATGCAGTAGCAAGTAGAAAGTAACAACTTTTGGTAGCTTTACCGGAATATTAAATAGTAGAAGACCTTCATCGGTATTTTCCGGCAGATGTTCAAGGTCGACTCCTCTTGTAAAAAGTGAAAGTTTAGTTACTAAAAGATTTCTGCATGATGAAATGAACCTTGTCACATCTCACCTTCTATATCTTCACATGAAGAAAATCACTCAAAATCTTTTGACGTAGGACTACGTTTTTTTATTCAATAATATAATATAATTTTAAGGCACACTGCTTAAGCTCTAAGATGCTAAGGGTATTTTCTAATCTCAATTAACGACTAACTTAAAACTAGAATAGTATCATTTGGTAATGTCGTATCGGGGTCGCGGATTCTCGAAAATTCAACTTTCTGGTGGCGATCAGCAGTGGCCGGTGAATTGAATATAGCCTGAGAGTCTTCCAGATGGCGTTGGTAAATATCTATGTTGGCCGCATCATTCAGTCCGTGTGGGTCTGCGAGAAAAATCATCAGGCTACGAAGACTCGGTGGGTGGCCCGCAGCCTGGTCATCGACTGGAGCGGTTCTCCGTTGTCGGTGATGGTGATGTTACTGAAGAGAATGAAAGAGAAGTGAATATTGTGGAAAACGAGGTAAAAAGGGGATGTGGGAACAGCATGTGACTGGGGAAAGGAGAACGAAAAAATTAGTGACAAAAAAAAAAGATCTTGTTAGTTCCAATAAAGATTGTAGACAGGGACGGGGATCGAGAGAATCGGACGGATGACTACGTTTTTGCTTTCTACACACTTAAAATTTCTTGCTGAATCTCGGCAAAAAAATGCCGAGATTTGCACAGCCGAGTGCTCGGTAATCGTCTCGGCAAAATGTATAATCACTGAGAATCTCGGCAATCCAAAATTTGTCAACTGTCAATTATTGCCGAACTTGTCAGCAGAAGTTTTGCTGTCAGCTCGGCAAAAGTTATCAGGAAGGAATCATGAATTGCCGAGTCATCAGTAATCGAAAAAAGGAAAGATATTTTGTTATTTTTGTATGAAATTAATATCAGCAAAAGCTAATGTTGGTGAAAGGAATATTTTATTGATGTTCATTTCAATTCAGCAAACCACAAAAGCGCAAACACCAAACGAAAACATCACGGCTAAAGACAATTGTTTCTAGTGCTCCTCACCTCACCTGTAAATAAGCGGATATAAATATATATGCAAATTAGATAGTTTTCGATTTTACTTATCTTTTAATAAAATACAAATACAAATCTTCTTCCTTCATCCAGTTTAGATGTCTTCCAGTTCCACGAGGAATGGCGACGTGATGCTTGGAAAATCTAAAGGAAACATTAAATGACAAGTGTCCAACCGAGTTTCAGTAAAAGCTAAGCCGCTATTCGAAATCTCGGCAAACGGTTTTGCTGATCTCGGTATATTTGTTGTTTACTGACACGTTCAGTATAATATTTTGCCAAAATTCAGCAAAAGAACTCGCTTTACCGAGATATCAGCATAGAACTTTAACGATTTTCGGAAAGGAGCATGTTAATTACTGAATAGTCAGTAAAATTAAGTGTTGCCGATATAATTCGGCATTTCATTATGCCGAGCTCGAGAATCGGTTTTAAGTGTGTATACCGGTGTGCAAATTTAAAATACTGATAACCGTACAAACAGTGTTAAGGGTTTGAACATCTATATCTCAATCATTTTTAATTAATTTTCCATATCATTACATAAACTGCATTAAAAATATTTCTACACTTAGATTGGAGTAGATGAATCTATATCTATAAAATCATATTTCAGATAATTGGTGATCGAAACTTCAGTTAGTAACGCAAATCTTTGTCATGGTTTCTTCTAACGATTACATACAAGTTCACGGTTTTCATTAAATTTCTGCCTTTCAATGAGTGTGTTCGCTTTGAAGAAAATCACTCATACAAACCAAGTATCGAATAAACTTGAACTCTGTGTGGTTCAGAAAAGAAGTAAAAGTTGCTAACACATCGTTCAAACAGTCCAGGAACTAACCAGAAAACATAATTTCGTCTGCAGGCATATTTTTTATTCATCAACATTATCATCTTCAAATGACATACAATCGTTCTAGCACTGTTCATATTTTTCCAATACCATCCTTATAGAATGATTTGTCGATTGCCGTTTCAACCTTTCGAGCGAACGGACGTGATTTGGATTTACTGCGAAAGCATTGAAAACCAGTTGTGTGTGTGTGATAAAGTGGTCGGACGATATTGTGTGATAGACAATAGTGCTTTTTCCTCTGAGAGGTTTTTTTTTTCGCATTATATAATAGAACAGTGCCTTATTGCGAGCGGTCGATCGAAACGGTACCGTTAGCCGATTATTGTTTCGCCGATCAAGGCCAAGTGTGAGGATTATAAACAAGCGGCCATTGTGTGAGGATTATAAATAAGTGTGCCTTTTCCTCTCGGAGGTTTTTTGCACACCATCAAAGCGGCGATACGCCGATCGACGAAGTCCAGCTTGGTGTCCCCCGTTGGATCTTAGTTAAGTACCTTTACGTCGTTTATTTTTATTTCTTTATTTGACCATTATATTTCCCCCCGAATCATTTGTTTTTGCGCGGAAGTAGTTCCGCTATGCCTATTTTAAATCCTGCCCCCCCGCTCCCGATGTTCAAATGGAGACTTCCCTTGTCAGTAAAAAGTCCCGCATAAAGAGCTATCCTGATGGGCTCGCACTACCGGCCGGACCTTACGCGGTCTATTTCCGGACCAAATCAAAGGAAAAAAAACTGAATATTTTAAAAATATCGCGGGACCTGAATTCGCGATATAATACCATAAAAAGTATAGATAGAATACGGCCAGACAAGCTCAGGGTCCTGTTTACCAGCTCAAAACAGGCTAATGAGCTTGTTCAAAAGGATCCTTTTACGCTGGAGTACCGCGTCTACGTGCCAGCTCGTGAAGTCGAAATCGACGGTGTGGTCACCGATTCGAGTTTGACTTGCGAGGATATTCTTAAGTACGGGGCGGGTTGTTTTAAAGACCCCTCACTTAAGAATGTCAAGATACTGGATTGCAAGCGATTGCATTCAGTATCGATCGCCGGGGATGGAACAAAGTCTTATCCCCAATCAGACTCTTATCGTGTGACCTTCGCCGGCACTGCTTTGCCCAACTACATCCTCTTGGACCGGGTTCGTTTGCCTGTTCGTTTATTTGTACCCCGGATAATGAATTGTACCAATTGCAAACAACTGGGGCATACAGCTACTCATTGCAGCAATAAGCCACGTTGTGCTAACTGTGGGGAAGCTCATGCGGACGGCTCTTGCGGTAAGGATGCTGAAAAGTGTCTCTACTGTAAGGAGGGTCCGCATGACCTCTCTGACTGTCCCGCTTACAAACTGCGAGGAGATCGGACGAAGCGTTCCCTGAAGAAACACTCCAAGCGTTCCTTTGCCGAGATGGTTAAGAGTGCCACCCCTCCTAAACAGGCAACGAATCCATATGCCTGCTTGTCAACTGACGAGAGCGATTCTGACGACCCTTTGGAAGGTCCATCTTCAGCGGTCCCTCATAGCTGTAGGAAAAGAATGAATAAATCTTCTCATAAGCTACCTAGTAAGGGTTCGAAGGTGTCTTCCGAAGGGCTTCGAAAAGTTACAGCTAACGGGAATCGGGAAAAATCACCGAAGCAAATAGCTCCTGGTCTCGGAAAACTCAATTCCGAGATGGAATTCCCACCGCTTCCAGGGACTAAAAAATCCCCAAGCGTCCCTGAAAATTCACCAGAGAACCAACTAGGTGCTGGACTTATAAAGTTCTCTGATGTTGTGGACTGGATTTTTACAACTTTCAATATTTCAGACCCTCTTAGAAGCATTTTAATTGCTTTCATGCCAACAGTAAAAACATATTTGAAGCAGTTGACTGCAAATTGGCCCCTTCTTTCAGCGATTGTATCTTTCGATGGCTAAATCATCCACCGAGGTCACGGATCTAATCACTGTTTTACAGTGGAATTGCAGAAGTATTATCCCAAAAATAGATTCATTTAAATTTCTAGTAAACAATCTGAAATGTGACGCATTTGCATTGTGCGAAACTTGGCTAACTTCTGAAATACCCTTAAACTTTCACGATTTTAACATTATTCGTCTGGATCGAGATAATCCCTATGGAGGAGTACTTTTGGGGATCAAAAAGTGCTATTCTTTCTATCGCATTAACCTCCTCTCGATACCAGGTATTGAAGTTGTCGCATGTCATGTTACAATCAAAGGTAAGGACCTTTGCATTGCTTCCATCTACATTCCCCCAAGAGCCTCGGTTGGGCATCGGTGGCTCAGTGATATCGTAGAGCTCCTTCCTGCACCGACGTTGGTTTTAGGAGACTTTAACTCACACGGTACGGGATGGGGCTGTCTTCACGACGATAACAGATCAGCTATGATCCATGATATTTGCGACAACTTCAATATGACAATCTTGAATACGGGAGAAATGACACGGATTCCTGCACCACCAGCAAGACCAAGTGCGCTGGATTTATCCCTTTGCTCGACATCGCTACGGTTGGATTGCACGTGGGAGGTAATTCCTGATCCCCACGGTAGCGATCATCTACCGATCGTAATATCAATCACCAGCGGCTCAAAACCATCGAAGACAATCAATGTTTCGTATGACCTCACACGAAATATTGATTGGAATAGCTATGCGACCTCGATATCTGAGAAACTTGAAAGAACTCAACAACTTCCTCCGGAGGAAGAGTACACGTTTTTGGCTGGCTTGATTCTCGACACCGCGACTCAAGCTCAGACGAAACGTGTACCCGGCGCGAAAACTAACATCCGTCCTCCCAACCCGTGGTGGGACAAAGAGTGCACAAATTTAAACGCGGGGAGAGCCTCCGCGTACAAAATATTCAGAAAAAATGGAACACCTGATAATTACCGGAATTACGCGGCGTTAGACGTTAAAATTAAAAACTTGATTAGAGCTAAGAAACGCGGTTACTGGCGTCGGTTTATAGACGGCTTAACGAAAGAAACATCTATGAGTACTCTTTGGAACACAGCCCGACGAATGCGCAATCATAACACCACGAATGAAAGCGAGGAATATTCCAACCGCTGGATATTCGATTTCGCTAAAAAAGTATGCCCAGACTCTGTTCCGGAACAGAAGATCACCCGCGCCGCGACACCAAATACAAACGAAACACCGTTTTCGATGGTAGAGCTCTCACTTGCACTCTTGTCATGTAACAATAAAGCCCCGGGATTAGACAGAATAAAATTCAACTTGTTGAAAAATCTGCCAGACCCCGCCAAAAGGCGCTTGTTGAGTTTATTCAATAAGTTCCTTGAGGACAACATTGTTCCACATGACTGGAGACAAGTGAAAGTGATCGCCATTCAAAAACCAGGAAAATCAGCCTCCGATCACAATTCGTATCGGCCGATTGCTATGCTTTCCTGTATCCGGAAATTGTTCGAAAAAATGATTCTTTTCCGTCTAGACAATTGGGTCGAAACTAATGGCTTACTTTCAGATACACAATTTGGTTTCCGCAGGGGTAAAGGAACGAACGATTGTCTTGCGTTGCTCTCAACAGAAATTCAAATGGCATTTGCTCGTAAAGAACAAATGGCGTCAGTTTTCCTTGACATTAAGGGGGCTTTTGACTCAGTTTCTATAAATATCCTATCTGAGAAGCTGCATCAGCATGGTCTTTCGCCAGTTTTGAACAACTTTTTACATAATCTATTGTCTGAGAAACACATGTATTTCGCGCATGGTGATTTGTCGACAATACGATTCAGTTACATGGGTCTTCCTCAGGGCTCATGCTTAAGCCCCCTTCTATACAATTTTTACGTAAACGACATCGATAAATGTATCAACACATCTTGCACGCTAAGACAACTTGCCGACGACAGCGTTGTGTCTATTATAGGACCCAAAGCTGGCAATCTGCAAGGGCCGTTACAAGATACTCTTGTCAACTTATCCACATGGGCTCTTCAAATGGGTATCGAATTCTCTACGGAGAAAACTGAGCTGGTTGTATTTTCGAGAAAGCGAGAACCAGCACAATTACAGCTTCAACTAGGGGGTGAAACCATAGCTCAGGTCTTCACATTTAAATATCTCGGGGTCTGGTTCGACTCCAAAGGCACCTGGGGATGTCACATTAGGTATCTGAAAAGAAAATGCCAACAAAGAATCAACTTTCTTCGTACAATAACCGGGTCGTGGTGGGGTGCCCATCCAGGAGACCTGATCAGGCTGTACCAAACAACGATATTGTCCGTGATGGAATACGGATGCTTTGGCTTCCGATCCGCGGCGAACACTCATTTCATCATGCTGGAAAGAATTCAGTATCGTTGTTTGCGTATTGCCTTGGGTTGCATGCAATCGACTCATACGATGAGCCTCGAAGTGCTGGCGGGTGTTCTCCCATTGAAAAACCGGTTCTGGGATCTCTCATATCGTTTGCTCATTCGATGCGACATTTTGAATCCTCTGGTGATTGAAAATTTCGAAAGGTTAGTTGAGCTTAATTCTCAAACCCGTTTTATGTCCTTGTATTTTGATTACATGGCTCAGAATATTAATCCTTCTTTGTTTGTTTCCAACCGTGCTCATTTCTTGGATACTTCTGATTCTACTGTGTTTTTCGACACATCCATGAGAGAAGAAATTCGTGGAATTCCGGCTCACGTGCGCCCTCAAGTGGCCCCAAATATTTTTTATAATAAATTTAGAACAGTCAACTGTGAAAAGGTGTTTTACACTGACGGATCAAACATCAACGAGTCCACAGGCTTCGGCATCTTCAATCAAAACATCACCGCTTCTTACAAACTCAGTGATCCGGCTTCAGTTTACGTCGCAGAATTAGCAGCTATTCAGTACACCCTCGAGATCATTGAAACGTTGCCCAAAGACCATTACTTCATTGTCACGGACAGTCTAAGCTCAATAGAAGCTCTCCGAGCAATGAAGCCAGGAAAGTATCCCCCTTATTTCCTGGGAAAATACGGGAACATTTGAGTACTTTATCTGAACGGTCTTATTTAATATCGTTAGTCTGGGTCCCTTCGCATTGTTCCATTCCGGGCAATGAAAAGGCAGACTCATTGGCTAAAGTGGGCGCATTAGAAGGTGATATTTATGAAAGACCAATCTGCTTCAATGAATTTTTCAGTATCTCTCGTCAGAAAACTCTCGAAAGTTGGCAAACTTCATGGAGCAATGACGAACTGGGACGATGGCTACACTCCATTATCCCTAAGGTATCGACGAAACCTTGGTTCAAGGGGATGAACGTGAGTCGTGATTTCATTCGCGTTATGTCACGACTCATGTCAAATCACTATACATTCAACGCACATCTCCGGCGTATCGGGATCGTGGAGAACGGGCTCTGCACCTGTGGCGACGGTTATCAGGACATCGAGCATGTCGTGTGGTCGTGCGTAGAGTATCGCGACGCCAGGTCGAAGCTACTGGAATCCCTCAGGGCCCGAGGTAGACCGCCTGAGGTTCCGGTTCGGGATGTGTTGGCGAGTCGGGATAGTTCATATATGCTTCTCATATACCAGTTTCTCAAACACATTAATATACAAGTGTAATCTGTTACATCTGGCTTAGAAAGTTCCTCCTATTTATCGACGTTGTTTCAACTGTGGCTAAGAATTATTTCTCAACTGCAGGTTCGACACTAACTTCCGCCGATTATCCCGATTCCTCATCTGTCCACCATCTTCATCGGAACTAACAAGATCTTTTTGCTGTCACTAACCTTCGCTTCCCCCCTCCCCGTCTCTTCACCATCTCGATGTCAACTAATTAGATCTCTGTCATTTTAGTCATTTCATTCCCATATCCCCTTTTTACTCCGTTTTCCGCAATATTTACTTCGCTATATTTTTTTTTTTTCATTTTCTTCTGTAACAACACCATCATCGCCCACGGAAACTTATCAACAGCATGCGGGCCACCCGCCGGGTATTCGTAACCTGGGGGTGTTTCCCGCGGACCGAAGAATGCGGCCAACATGAATATTCACCAACGCCATATGGAAGACTCTCATGAAATATTCAATTCACCGGCCGATCACCACATGAAGGCTGGATCTGCCAAAGTCAACCACTGCGACCCAAATATGACATTACTTAATGATACAACCCTAGTTTTAAGTTAGTCGTAAATTTTAAATTAGTAAAAGCCCTTGGCATCTTAGAGCTTAAGCAGTGTGCCTTAAACATTATATTCTTGAATAAAAAAAAAAAAGAATGATTTGTCACTGGTCTAAACATCGGCTTCCTTTGCGGCGATGACCGTCTTATTCGAGCCAAAAATTTTTCGCTGGCGTGTCTTTTTCTAATCCGCAAAGCACAAGCAATCGATGGGGCTAGGTAATTGTGAACAAGGTGGATGATGAAACAGATCGCAGCCCAATTCATTTATTTTTTTCATTGTTTGACTTATGGCACGGTGCTTTGTCTTGGTTAACGGTGAATCACTTTTGATGGTACTTTCCTGTTGCTAAGATAGTTCCAGCTACCTGTTACGTTTTCAGATGGCTTTCTCACTCTGAATGCTGGTATGACTCCGGATAAAAATAGTGGATCCATGTTTCGCCCACTGTTCCATACTAACGCATTCCATTTTATTGCGGCAGACTTTGGTTGATTATGAGCGGCCGTGTTCGAGATCCGTTTGGTGACGATTTTTTTATGCTCAGATTTTCGTACAAGATCGTAAAAGAACTTCCAGCTCATTTGCTAACGATCTTAGCATATCTAATCTCACGAACTTTGATTTTGCGTTCATACATCACGATTATCAAAACTTGCTTATTTTTTTCCGGTTGACTGCTTCATTTAGCCACGTTCAAAGTAAGAATACCACAAACCTTCATTTTTAATGGATCCTAGTGGGGAAAACACTTCTCAAGCTATAGCTGGGCTTGCGCGTTTTTTCCCTTTAAAAAGCAATGTTTTAGCAACACACGGAATTCGTTATTTCCATTTTTCATAAATGAATTAGTAACGTCACTTATATGCCGATAGATTCAGTGTTCGTGGTGCTATTGATGTTAGATGTTCTTTGAAGGTTGGTACTTTGAATTGAAAACAAATATTGGCAGCGATTTTGAAACCAGGTTAAACGTTAGATGCGAAATTTCGTTTTAAAACTTAGTACCGAAAACTCTTCAAACTTCTAATTTACGCGTTTCATGAAAAGTTTTATAGAATCAATATTTTATTTAAAATACGACTGCGCTTTTTAGGGATAAATATCATTTCCATTAGAATAGAGAAATACTTCGAAATAGTTGGTCGTTCTCCGCAGTATGAAAAATTACCCACCTGGGTTTAACATGTTTCACCGGCCCTGACCGTTATAGCACATTAAAGGGAAGTCACATCATGTTACTTTCACTAGCAACAGTGGTGCTAGATATAATAAGGAATGAGCCATTGTTCAGACCTTGTGTCGGTTTTTCTTTAATAACTTTTTCTACAAATGTCGGATTGTTTTGCGGTCTTCTAAAGTTTTCTTCCTCGTTAAATTTCCTACGAAAATATCATATGCGCTGAATTTTAGAGTACATAGGTTGATCTCCAGCCGATTTTTTTTGTTAAAAGTGAATTTCTCCATACTAAGTCCGATACAAAGTTTAAACCGTGGCCGCGAAAATATAGTTTCTCCGATCGGGCTATAATTTTGCATGAAACTTAAGGGACCCAAAAGGAAAACGAAAAGATTGGTGGAGCGAGAAAATAAACAACATTTTCATCTTTTTCCCATACAACCTTGTCCCACCCTAGTGAACACATACCTGTCTCTTGGTCTAAAGTTTGTTGCATGTATAAACAAAATAAATGGAAATATATTTTATCTGTTCATCACGCTGCAAGACGGTGGGACTTACGATAGGTTATACATACATACACACATCACCTTACTTCGTCGTTAAATAAAACAGCCTGTAACACAGTTTCATCAAATATCATACATGTAATTTCCTTCTATATTATATATATATATATATATATATATATATATATATATATATATATATATATATATATATATATATATATATATATATATATATATATATATATATATATATATATATATATATATATATATATGTATATACATATATTTGAGATATATGAAATGGTCATTTATCATTTACCTATTTATTAATCCATTTCGTCAAGTCGCACTATTACTACATGTAATATGAGTTTATTCAGATAAACTAATAAAACTTATCGATTCGATACTTGTACGCATTATCTAATCAGTCTAGTAATTTTATTTTATCTCTCGTTCCTTGTCAAAATATTCCGAGAACTGATAGCTATAACTTATTAACATTTCATGTTGGCACTGTTTAACTTCCTAACTCTAAGAATTACGTTGGAAAAAGAAGTCTGAATGTTGATGTGCATTTTATCATGTTCGGTCAATTTAAAATTATTGCAAAAAACAAATTCATAACCTCATGCAAAAATGGTTTCACGTTATTAAAGTTTTTCGAATTGTTTGCGTTTACATGACCAAATGTAGACGAATCGAAATCCATGTTGATAGTATCCACTGACTTGTCTTTATTGAAAAGGTTTTTTATCAACATTATTGTTATCATCGTGAGAAAAAGTCGGTGGCTTCAGATCAATATGTGGTGAAGTTACAGTAAAAGGATTATCACCGTATGCGTTTCTTCTTACCATCCAGTCTGGATTTGCTGTACAGCATTCATCATTCGAAGGAGTTCTCTGTCGCTCAAATCCGACCTGAGTTTCTTCTTCCAGACCCAGGGTACTTCTAATCCGTCGGTTGATTGCCTCCGCAGTTAATGTGTAGTTAATTGGATTGATAGTGCTTCTAGCATAGCTTTCGAATGAATCCAAAGGCTTTATCAGTGATTCATCCAGGAATGGATTTCGTATTTTCTTTTCAACATTAGAATATGCTTCATCGTAGTAATGCTGCATTGTAAGCTTTTGACGTTTACGGTAGCTATCCAAATCATCTTGGTGATAATAAGAACTACTTTCTAGAAAATTCCTCGAGCGTTTGCGGCACACCTGTTCCGTTTTGAAATCTAATGAATGATTTTCCAAAACAGATGACGATTGCTGACGAAGATCTAATGTTTCCGGTTCCTCATTATCTACATTCGGAGTATGAATTTCAGTCATATCAAGATCGTTTTCGTCGGGACTGTAATATGACATTATATATATAAATATGTTAAAAAGAGCCCCTATACGTGTAACATTTCATGCAACATGCATATCATGCTATATTGTTAAAAGGAGAGCTAAAAATGGTTTTATTGGAATTTATTCCATTTGACACTATCTTTTAAATGGAATGGAAAACACTGACGTAGATATGACAAGTTGAAAACAAGTAAATTATGAAACGTATTTGATTTTCTTTTCTAATTTTTAACAATTTCCAAATAAGGAGATTTGTAATATTTTCAAATTTATACCCCTATTTTTACAATAGTTATAATTCGGAGCGTCGATAGGTGCTTGAAAAAAACGTATATGTTAACAATACAGTAATATTTTATCGCTTACAAAGCAGAACAGCCATCCTCCTATCTTCCACTGATCAGAATACATACCATACTTATGAAGAATCATTTCCGTAGCACTATCTCTTCGACAATCTGAAAAAAATCTTATGAATAATTACAGTTTTAGTTATTGATATTTGGCTAAGCAAACAAATGATTATATACGAATTTTAATTCTCAAAACATCAAATATTAATTTTTGGCTTTCTTTATTCAGGAATCAGAACAAATTGGCTCAAATGGCACGTTCCCCTTGATATTTGGAGATTTGTGCCTTGCCATCAATTTGTTTTTAGCATCATTTTCCCGATATATAAGAGGGAAGGATTGAAAGGAAATGGTAAGGGTTGGACTAGGAGGATGGGAAAAATTGACGACACAAAAACACATAAAAGCAGAAGTAAATTCTGCACCCCTAAGGGATGCTGAACAATCTGCTGAGGATCACATTTAGTGGAAGCAGAAGGAAATTCTGAACCTCTACGAGGTCCCGAACAGTCTGCTGTTAATAAAACCTCCAACCCCCGAGAGGATTTAGAGATCTTACAAAAGCGACACCATTCTGCACTCCCGGAAGAATGCAGAACGACTCGCAGTATGTACGAGCAGAAGTAAATGCGGTACCCCCCAGAGGATGCCAAACAATCTGCCAAACCCTATTTAAGGTGAATACAGAAGGGATTCATTCACTCCAGGAAGAACGATGAACCCTTCTGACTATAGCTCCTTACCACATTGGGTGAGAAACGAGAGAATATCCTTCAATTTTAGCTCCGCATACACAGACTCAACCATGTATGGAGAACCAAAAACCCGGATACGTAGCTGCGTCAATGCGGGACAGTTACATATCAGATGATATGAAGTACCATAATCGCATTCACACAAATCACACGAATAATACTCAGCACGTTGAATAGTAGCCATGTGATAATTGAGTTTGCAATGTCCAGTCAGAGCTCTGACCAGAATACTGCAATGATGCTTGGAGAAATACAGTAGACACTTTGACATTTTCAGATTAAATCTGGTAGAAATGCTTTTGTCTGAGCGCAAGTTTGCAAGCTGCGCCAGTAGCTGGCATGTTTGGATGCAGCTCAAGAATGAATCATGTGCTTTATCCAACTAGTTGAAAGTGGTAAAACTGGTTCAGGACCAACGAAATCATTCGTTGCACCAGCTCTAGCCAACTCATCAGCCCATTCATTTCCAGTAATACCAGAATGGCCGGGTACCCATATGAAGTAAACAGCATTTGAAATGCTGAGGTCTTCAATTTGAGTTCGACATGCGATCACTAGATTCGACCGTGAGTCATTCGAACTGAGTGCTTTTAAGGCTGCCTGACTGTCGGAACAAAAATAAATACGTTTACCACAGATCCTCTGCTGAAGTGCCGATTGTACTCCACACAGAATTGCGTAGATTTCTGCTTGGAACACAGTACAGTATCTACCAAGTGAATGAGACTGCTCCAGCCTATTTCACGACAGTAGATACCAGCACCAGCACGACCATTCAACAGAGAACCGTCCGTAAAACAAACTATGTGTTCATCAAGTTGTCGTTCCAGACAACCAGACAATCATTCCTAACGAAGAGGATAGCTCACATTGAATGTTTTAAAAGGAAAACTGCATGTGAGAGTTAGGTCACTAGGAGCGAGTAAATACTCATCCCACGGAACCATTTGAGACCACAAGCGAGTGTGACTGGTAGCATATTCTAATGGGTTACTGTTCCAAAGCCCTGTAACCCTAAGACGGTATGCACAAGATAATGCTTCTTGTTTTAGGAACACATGTAGTGGTTTAATGCACAGTAGCGCCTCTAGAGCAGCAGTAGGAGTTGTCGTGAATGCTCCTGTCATCGCCATTAGGACCATCCTTTGGAGATGATTTAGCTTTGACTGAACTGTCGCGACTTCTCCTTTCTGCCACCATACAAGACATCCATATGCTAAAATAGGTCTAACGATAGTTGTGTAGATCCAATGAATATATCTGGGTTTGAGTCCCCATGATTTTCCAAAAGCTCGTCTGCATTGGCCGAAAGCCATGCAAGCTCTTTTAATCCTGAAATCAATGTGAGCAAACCAATTCAGTTTTGAGTCAAGAATAACCCCGACGTATTTAACTTGATCGACCACAGTGACCCCTGAACCAAAGAACTGCAACGGACGAGCTCCTGTAATTATCCTACGATGAGTGAAAAGCACCATTGATGTTTTGCCCGGATTTACAGATAATCCAAACCTGACAACACCATTGTTCAACAGATCGCAGGGCTTGCTGCATTAAATCAAAGAGAGTGTTAATGCTTATACCGGTCATCAATATATGATAATCGTCGGCAAAACCATAAGTCGGAAGTCCAAGGTTATTAAGTTTCCTTAACAAACTATCAGCGACTAGGTTCCATAAAAGTGGGGATAGTACACCACCTTGAGGACACCCACAGACACTCAGCTTTCTAATCTCTGGCCTACCGAAGCGATGATCAAAGAAGTTGATTGCTAAGCATTGCGTGTATCCAGTAAGGGAAAAACCCAAGATATTCCGTTCACGACTGCAATGTTTAACCTCCTGCAGCCATTCAGCCATCGGCACGGAAATACACCTTGACTTAGGAGTTCCTATTTTTGTGGCCTTTTACGACATGGAATAGGAAACCAGTGGATCAATTCTTGGTAAAAAATAATCCCGCCGGATGCCACACGGCTTACCTGTTTGGTAGACTTATACCACCGGTACAGGTGGACCGTAGCGTTATTCTTAGCAGTTGGGAAACCGCTACCGACACTACACGGCTATCTAGGCTGCTCAGAGAGGGAAGTTAACATTGATGGTCAACTTCCATGGATGGCCGAGCAGCCGGTATCTTCCACTGATCAGAATACATACCATACTTATGAAGAATCATTTCCGTAGCACTATCTCTTCGACAATCTGAAAAAAATCTTATGAATAATTACAGTTTTAGTTATTGATATTTGGCTAAGCAAACAAATGATTATATACGAATTTTAATTCTCAAAACATCAAATATTAATTTTTGGCTTTCTTTATAGAAGTACTATAAGATTTCTGGACATTTGACGTTTGATCGGAGCCACGGAGAACCCTAGTGTTATAAACCATTCGACTCCGTTCGACTAGATTGGAAAACGTTTGTGGAGATGTGTGTTTGTGTGTCTGTGAGTGTTTCTCATTCAAGCTTTTTTAATAATCCAATGATTTGCGTGATTTATTGTTTATGAGAAATTCTAAGATTGAGTACACGAAAAAGTGACAAAATCAGAATTGACCTTCTCCGATTTGGATGAAACTTTGTACATGGCTTCATTATGACAAACCATAAGTTTTGAACCGATGGAGAGGTCAATTCGACTCACGACTGATTTTTAAAAAGGGCGTATGTATTTTTGCATTTCACAAAAGTTGCCTATTTTCAAATCGTTGTAACTCGGAAACCGTTAATTGTACAAAAATGGCGTTCAGGATCAGGTTTTTGATTTTTTTTTCTCAAAAAATACAAAATAATCCGAAAAAGTTAAATAAAAAAAAGTCAGGGTTTTAATTTTTTTTTTGATAATTTTCATTTTAAAGCTGTTATTAAAACCTACAGATTGATGGCTACTCCATCCGTGCCTTTTGAAAAATGAAGAAGTTACAGCTAAAACAATTTACAGATATATTCGAAATTTCAAGTTCTCGTTGAAAGATAATCATTTAAGCAGTAGAATATGATTCTACAGGTTAAAGGCAATAAATTTGTTCATATCCTTTCTTCTAAAAGTAGCTGTTCTTGAGATATTTGGATGTTTAATTATAACACCATTTTTTATATTTCCATAAATTGTTTATTTGCTTGCTATATCTACGATTATTACCTGTACATGAATGATTTCTAAATATATTTAACCCTCAGGGTACGGACTGGGTTACCGTAACCCGAGCGAAATTTGAAAGAAGCGCCATACGAAGAGAAGTCGGCGAGGGGGGTCCGGACCAGGGGGGGAAAAAACTTATAGGTACACACTATTAGAGGCCCAAGCGGCAGAGTCAGTCTCCGCTTTGTGTCCGAGCTAGACACATATAAACATTGTGCTCGGGTGTGGTACACCCAGTCCGTATCAAACGTTACAAAATTCAAAATTTTCAAAAAAATTAAGTTTTAATTTTCGTCTGTTTGCCGCTGAGGAATAAAAAGGTAAGTAAGAATACGTACTCTTTACTTAATTTTGTAGATTCTAATTTCAAAATAACGCGTTGTACATGGTGTAAGCGAAGTATTGTGCTGCGAGTGCGGCAATATTATGTAACATGACTTGTGTAACTTTTTAATAATAAATATTCGCCTTTAACAATTATGTTTGGTATTTATTTATATGATACTACTCAACAATATCTGAGAAACAATTTTTTTACGCTCAAAGTAATTAATTTTAACCTTTATCATCATAAATCAACGAAACAACGTTTTTTCGCTAACTCAAAAAAACGCGTATTTTCATTTTTCAAAAAAAATATAGTTTTTGGAATAATTCAAAAAACCGTTATGGACATTTGTAAGAACTACTTTTTACCTTTCAAATGCGAGTTATACAATGTTAATATTTTTTTTTTCAAAAAGTTACAGCATTTTGAAAAAAAAAACGTTTTTTACAAAAAAAATCAAGACCCGTTCACATTTTTCATTGTATTTTTTTTTTCAATCAGTTAAATGATTAATCTGACAACTCTATTATATTTTTGAGACAGTTTCACACAAAATAAAAAAAAATTATTCAAATTGACAAAGTACAGCTCGATATACACCCAATCAAAGTCGCCGGGTTAGGCTAACCCTGTCCGTACTGAACGTAACTTTTTTATAGTCCGTACCCTGAGGGTTAAGTTTTTGAAAATTGTATGAGTACTACGTGCATCGTTATTCGAATACAGTCTTGTGACGATTGTGGTTTCTGAAATCGGAACCAAAGAATGGTTTTTCTATGTGCCTGAAATCATTTTGGTATCCTTATAAACACTACTCCACTCGGTCACACCCCGTTCGTATTCTTCAAAAAGAGATGGTCGTGAATGCATCTCGACGTCTCTGCTCTGCCCATTCATATAATTGTTTTGCAGTTGTGATTGGGTGTTCATGTAGTTTGGCCAAGCTTTCACGTCGTGCCATTCGCTTTAAAACACCCCCGAGTGCATCACATGGTCCTTTACCATGAGAAGTTGCAAAAAAATGCCACTCTGTATCAATGTTATACATTGATTTAAATTTTCAGAGACTTGCAAACTTTCTTTCTGTTTTTGTGCTGCGAAGCAGCTCCGTCAGACATAAATATTGCTTTTTGCCTTTCTCATATAGAAAGGTTATGCAAACACTGTGAAAACCGACTTTTGAACCGAGGCCCGGAGGGCCGAGTGTCATATACCATTCGACTCAGTTCGTCGAGTACGCAAAATGTCTGTGTGTGTATGTGTGTGTGTATGTGTGTGTGTATGTGTGTGTGTGTATGTGTGTATGTGTGTGTGTGTGTGTGTGTGTGTGTGTGCGTATGTGTGTATGTAACGTTTTTTTGCACTAACTTTTCTCGGAGATGGCTGAACCGATTTTCACAAACTTAGATTCAAATGAAAGGTCTTGTGGTCCCATACAAAATTCCTGAATATTATTTGGATCTGACTTCCGGTTCCGGAATTATGGGGTAAAATGTGCAAAAAATTGTGAAAATAAGTGCACTAACTTTTCTCAGAGATGGCTTAACCGAATTTCACGAACTCAAATTCAAATGAAAGGTCTTGAGGTCCCATACAAAATTCCTTAATATTATTTGGATCCGACTTCCGGTTCGAGAGTTATGGGAAAAAATGTGCAAAAAAAGGAAAATATATGTTCTAACTTTTCTCATAGATGGCGCGACCGATTTTCACAAACTTAGGTTCAAATGAAAGGTCCTGTGGTCCCATACGTAATTCCTGAATTTCATGCGGATCCGACTTCCGGATCCGGAAATATAGGGTAAAGTGGGTTAAAAATTGTATACCATCACTGAAAATGGGGAAAAACCTTAAAAAAAATTCTAAATCGACCTCAAATGTTTTCCAATTGATAGTTTTCATCAGTAGACGGTCAAACAAACCGATTTCGGTTATTCTTCTAAGAATCGAAGAAAATTACTTTGAAGAATACCACAGTATTATATATGATAGTATGATTGATATGAGAAAGGCATCATTACACCACTAGGTGGATTAAAACAGGTTTTTAATTTGAATTTTGTCTTCAAAAATGACATTAAGTGTGGAATAAATACTTGAGCCGCGATGGTATCGTGTTTAAGCACTTCTGAAATCACAATGAAACGTAACATGTTTAAGCTCTTCTGAATATCTATAATAAATTTCATGAAGCACAAATGAAAAATTTTCGAAAAATCACAAATAATTACAATTTCTCTTGTCTTTAAATTAGATTTTGTCTTTTTAAGAAAATCTGATTGCTGATTTTTATAAAAATCATGAGTTCTAATTGAGAGTTTTTCTAATTTTTCGCAAAAATATGCTACAAATTCTTCTACTGGTTAGACAAATTTCTGTAGATCACATCTGTAAGTAGAAACCCATTGTTCAAATCTTATCTCAGTCAAATCACGTTCCTCGAAATTGTCTAAAACGCTTCTC
Organism: Malaya genurostris; assembly: GCF_030247185.1. Lineage (NCBI taxonomy): Eukaryota > Metazoa > Arthropoda > Insecta > Diptera > Culicidae > Malaya > Malaya genurostris. Next base: position 127,029,410 of record NC_080572.1, read on the forward strand.
TCCAAATCTTGTGTCGCTGGACAACTTTTGCATTCGCTGAGGTGGCAGGATCTTTTTGATGAGTCACATAATAGCTTTTTTAAATAATAATACTTGACATATTTTTCAACAGCATGAATCATTAATGAAACATTCTCATGGATTGTGCAAACACATATGTTATGTGAATCAGAACTTCCAAGCAACTTGCAGTGTTTTGGTCTTAATGCTGCAAATGTACTAAATCCAATATTTCGATCTGAAAATTACTCCTTATAACCCAAATAAATTTCTTTCAATGACGAATAAAGCAATCGTTTTTGTTTGCGTTCACACTTACCATTCATTTTGACTGTGACGCAATCGCTTGATCCCGGCATTACTCTGCTGACGTCATCGCTGTTGAAATATTGAAGCACCTCGTTTTCTATCGTTTCGTTCCTGCTGCGTCCCGTTCGTTTCTTGGCTTTTTTTCGTCCGTTGATTCTCTTGCCTCCGACACAATGTATTTGTTCGCCTTGAGTTGGGTGGCTGACCACGAGTTTGGCAAGACTGACAACAAACGCAATTTTACATTCCTAGTGCAATCAGGCTTAGCAAACTGCTCTATCATTTTAGTAATCACTTCATCCAACTCTGCTGCTTTCGTTTCGAGTAATTCTGGATCTTCTTCATCCGCCAGGAACCCGAATATTTGCTTTTTTATGCCTCTTGAAATATCCAAATATTTTTCTCGAGGATAATTAACATTTCGGGTTTTCTTCGTTGATATCGGAGACACGTTGATTCCTGCGATGCCCTTGTTGAAGAGTTCAATATTGTGTGCTCTTGAATACTCCGCCGCGACTGATGCTTCAGAAGATGCTGAGTTGATTGAAGCTCCTGAAGGTACTTCCTCTAAATCGTATTGCGATGTGGATTGTTGTGGTTCCGTTGTTGACTGCCCTTCTGTTTCCGACGTATGACTTTCCTTATAAGCCCGCCTACGACAGCGATCACAAATGCTTAACGTGGTATTCAATTTAACCTTGTACTTTTGAGCTTATAATTTTCCAATTATGGTTTCTGTTAATTGGAAAAATTTTCCGGAACATACAAATCCAGGAAAAGGTTTACAACACTTTGGGAAACCCATATTGTAGTATTGTAACTGTTTCGAAAGAGATTTGTTATAAACTGATATCTGTTCTACGATGCATAGCTATTTATATGTGAGAATTTAGGTAAGCAATTCGAAGGTACGTACGTTGGTTGTAGAAGTATCATCTCCAAAATAGATTCTTCCAAATTTCTGGTAAATAATCTTAAATGTGAAGCATTCGCATTGTGCGAAACTTGGCCTACTTGTTGTAATTTCTCAACCCTTACTAGCACATGTACGTAACGGTGTGATTTATAACCCACCTCTGCTTACCTTCTATCGTTTGATTCTCGAAAGTTGAATCAATATCAATGCATAACTTTAGTTAAAACGTTTGAATGTATAATCTTCCAATACTCATATTATGCCAAATTTATTAATTTCGTTAATTTACTCACCCTTATGCGCACAGATGCCAGGGCTGGCAATAATCAACTCCGTACTTCATCATCACTGAGTTTAGCGCACCTGAAAACCGGTTTCAGAAGCATCACTGAGCGAGTTGAGTAACTGGGCAACCATTTATGTCGAGAAAACATCGACTCAACATCGTAGTGTCAAGCAATCAGCAGATCAGCGCTGAGTGCACGTCAATCATTAGAACCCACTAAGAGACGATTTGTGAGTTGTGATTTGATGTGTTTGTACATCACATCGTCTTATGACACTGCCTCGCTTGTATTCCTCATACATCATCTTATGACACTGTCTCGCTTGTATTCCTCATCCACCAGAGTTGCCATGGGCGGCCAACGTTCGAATCGATGCCATTTCAATCCAATTCTCAACACATGTTCTCGTGTGTTGGAAAACGCATTCGGTGCAGTAGCCAATTGTGTTTAGCTCGAGACATGAAATTCAATCGTTTATGGTATACATCACGCTACGGTTCGACTTTTGTTTTCGTACATTAATGCTCGTGCTCGTTTTGAGTACCAGCAAAAACAGAACCGAAATCTGGGTTGTGTTGGCAGCTCTGTGGTTTAAGCATACATTCACCGGTGTAGTTCGGTACGGTGATGTCAAACTCAATACACACTTCTTAAAACTAGAAATGAGAGTTGGATGCTATGAGATCAAAACAGAGAACCATCAATACCATCATAATTTGATGTCAGCAGTGCTCTGTATAGGTGAGTGTGTTTGTTTAGATCGGTTCATCTTTACCATCATTTTACGGATTTCACCGTAAATCATGAGGTGAGCTGATCAATAGAAAAAATCGAGCCTCATGAGCAAGTTTTTGTCACCCTTGTCTGATGCAGCTGATCATCATTAGAAACGATGTTCTACATCAATCTTTCCCGATCGAATCTGATATCGACTTGACATGATCATGATCATACAAGAATCATAATCACCTATCAGCAGATCAGTTGAGATTACGCAACGATGATTTTTACCTTGACTGAGATCACTTGTGATGAAATCAGTAGTGATTTTTCCCTTTCTAATATAGAAAGGTTATGTAATCACTTTGAAAACGACATTTGAATCGTGGTCCGGAGGGCCGAGTGTCATATACCATTCGACTCAGTTCGTCGAGTACGCAAAATGTATGTGTGTGTATGTGCGTATGTGTGTGTATGTGCGTATGTGTGTATGTAACGTTTTTTTGAACTAACTTTTCTCGGAGATGGCTGAACCGATTTTCACAAACTTGGATTCAAATGAAAGGTCTTGTGGTCCCATACAAAATTCCCGAATATTATTGGAATCCGACTTCCGGTTCCGGAGTTATGGGGTAAAATGTGAAAAAATGAAAATATGTGTTCTAACTTTTCTCATAAATGGCGCGACCGATTTTCACAAACTTAGGTTTAAATGAAAGGTGGTTCCTGAATTTCATCCGGATCCGAATTCCGGATGCGGAAATATAGGGTAAAGTGTGTTAAAAATTTCATACCATCAGTGAAAAGTACGAAAAACCGTAAAAAGTTTTCTAAATCGACCTCAAATCTTCTCCAACTGATGGAATTTCCCATGAACTTTACCTAATACACTTCAATAGAAGTTATGTGAATAGAAGTAATGTAAATAAAAAAGTACGTTTCATTTCCCACATTAAAATTCATTGGAAACTTTATAAACGACATAATGGTATTGCAAATTTAACGCAATGTCGTCGTTGTCAAGGCTTTGACCATGGTACCAAAAACTGTTATATGAACAACAAGTCAAATCAACGACCTTAAATTTACAGAACATACCTGAAAATCAAAAAACGATACAAATGCCACACCTAATTCTTCTAAGGCACTTATTTATTCGAATTTAAAACAAAGAACAGGTACGCCGTCCAATTCGTTTTTTAACGAAAACAATTTTTTGACCGGTAGATCGACCACGTCATTATCTTCTTCTAATGACAATTACGCTTTGGTAAAAGGTAGACAACTACCACCTAATTCTTCTAATGTAAACAAACAAAAAACAGAAACACTTTTCAGTTCGTCTTCTAACGAAAACAATTTATTAATAGGTAGATTGGCCACGTCATCTTCTTCTAATAGCAGTTACACTAGCGTACCAGGTAGACATCTACCTACCGATATTCCTTCAATGCCATTCGCTTCTTTAAACGAAGTCGATTTAGGCGGTAGTACGGAAAATAAAATCATCTACCTACAAGATCAACTTTTTCAAATGATCATCCGAATGAATTCGACTTCATCACTTTTTGAAGTATTTCAAGTTGGATGGCAATTTGTAAATAATATTATACTGAATTTAAAATTCAACAGTGATGTTAAATAATTATTTGAATATTTTAAATTGGAATGCTCGATCTTTAAAATCGAGTGAAGATTAATTTTATAATTTTCTCAAAGTTCACACAATTCATATTGCCATTGTGACAGAAACATTTCTTAAACCAAATGTAAAATTGAAAAGCAATCCACATTATGTGATTGATAGATTTGACAGGTTTACTGGAATTGGTGGTGGAGTAGCCATTTTTGTCCAACGGCAAATTAAACATCGAATTTTACCTTCTTTCAATACTGAAGTTGTTGAAAGCTTGGGAATCGAATTATTTCATCGTTGGAGCATATTTGCCATTCCAATGAACAATTCAATTCAGGCGATTTGCAAATACTCACAAAATATCGACCGAAATTTTTCGTAATAGGGGACTTAAATGCAAAGCATGTCCAGTGGAATTGTAGGCAAAATATCAGTAATGGTAAAATTCTTCATAATCAACTCTCAGCTGGTTACTTCACAGTTCTTCATCCTGGTAATCCGACTTGTTTCTTTTCCGTGAAAAACCCGTCTACAATTGATCAGGTTCTAACAGATCAAAGTCACATTTGTAGTGAACCGATTACACATGCTGACTTTGACTCAGATCATCTTCTTGTAACAATCAGACTTTCCAACGAAGCTATAATTAATACAATTAGCTCTATATTGAACTATCATAGAGCTAATTGGTTGGAATACAGATCTCACATTGAAAATCATGTGGATCATGAAATTATTTTTAAAAAAATCTGCAGACATCGACACAGCAATAGATAATTTTAATTATTACATTATCGAAGCTAGAAATCTTTCAGTTCCCATAGCTCAAACTATATTAAATTCTCCTATCATTAATGACAATCTTCAACTGCTCATTCGGTTGAAGGATTTTCGTCGACGACAATATCAACGTTCTCGTGATCCTGCTATGAGTTAAGGATTTACAAAAAGAAATTAAACAAAGATTAAATCTTTTGCAAAGTATAAATTTCGCTAAAGAAGTTGAGCAAATTAAACCATATTCCAAACCAGGGGGTTTCAAAAAGGAATTTGTTGATGGAGGTCTGAGGCCTAAGTTAATTTATGTAAAGGGGCCTTGACAAAAAATAGTTTGGGAACCCCTGTTCTAAACCTTTCTGGAAACTTTCTAAGGTCCTTAAGAAGCCTCAGAAACCAATTCCTGCTCTCAAGGAAGGAAATCAAATACTTCTTACAAATGGCGAAAAAGCTCAAAAACTTGCTCAGCAGATCGAGAGTGTACACAATTTTAACTTGAACGTTGTGAGTCCTATTGAAAATGAAATCTTACTTAAAGGAGACAGGAAGAATATCGACAACTATCGCGGCATTACCTTACTTAGTGCAATTCCTAAGCTGTTCGAACTGGTTGTTCTGGAACCCATTTTCAATCACTGTAAGCGGTATATCGTAGAAACTCAGCACGGATTCATGCCGAAACGCTCAACTGCTACTAATCTTTTAAGCTTCACGACGTTTATAACAGATGCTATGTCAAACGGTTTTCAAACAGATGTTTTATATACGGACCTCTCCGCTGCTTTTGACAAAATAAATCACGCTATTACTATCGCCAGACTGGACCGACTGGGTTTCGGTTCCTGTATTCTTCAGTGGACTGAATCGTACCTCTGCAATCGACGGTTGGCGGTTAAGATCGGTGATAATCTATCTAATGATTTTTTTGCTTTTTCTGGCATTCCACAAGGCATCTCGGACCACTGATTTTCCTCCTGTACTTCAATGACGTGAACTTTTTACTGAGTGTCCCACGATTATCATTTGCCGACGACCTTAAGTTATTCAAAATTATTAAGACAACTGAGGATGCCATTTCTCTCCAGAGTCAACTAGAAATTTTTTCGGAGTGGTGCGAGATTAATCGAATGACATTAAATATCAGTAAATGCTCGATCATCACGTTCACACGGAAAAGAACACCTATACGTTTCGACTATTGTCTCCGAGGATCTACGATAGATAGAGTCACATGTGCCAAGGATCTTGGGGTTTTTCTTGACGAACAACTGAACTACAAGCAACATATCTCGTACATTGTTGCAAAAGCTTCACGTTGCCTGGGATTTGTAATGAGAACTGCTAAGCACTTCACAGATATCTACTGTTTGAAGTCTCTCTACTGCTCGCTTGTACGTTCAACGCTCGAATATTGTTCGGCGGTATGGAACCCGCTTTACCATAATGGGAATATCAGAATCGAATCAATACAGCGCAGATTTGTTCGTTTCGCTCTTCGCCAGTTACCATGGAATAATCCTCATCAGTTGCCGAGTTATGAAAGCCGCGGACTGCTTATCGGACTCGATACACTGAAGGTGCGACGTGATCTGTCCCGTGCATTGCAAATCGCCGACGTTTTGTTGAACAATGTCGATTGTTCAGCACTTCTTTGTCAAATAAACATAAATGTTCGCGCACGAGCTCTTCGCAACAACAACCTCCTCAGAATGCCTTTACGCCGCACTAATTATGGAATCAATGGCGCCATCATTGGATTGCAACGTTCTTTCAATGCTGTTTCGACGGGTTTCGATTTCCATATCCCGCGCAGTCGAATTAAAACTAGTTTTTTAAATATACTTAGAAATAATCATTAGGACCATTTTTTGTCTGTTGATTATGTATATTAGTAAATAAATAAATAAATAAATGTATATTTTTTCCTTACTGAAATGTGATCATATTTCAACTCAGGTGTGATTACAAGATGACATTATTGAGACGAATTTTGATCAAATTAAGTCAATTATTAGAAAACTTAAAAACATGAAGGCACCTGGTAATGATGGAATTTTTAATATTCTTATTAAAAATCTTCCCGATGTTGCCTTGAGACTCCTGGTTAAAATTTTCAACAAGTGTTTTTCATTAGCTTACTTCCCAAAAAGATGGAAAAACGCTAAAGTAATTCCTATCCTCAAACCTGATAAAAAGCCAGCAGAAGCATCAAGTTATCGACCAATTAGTTTACTTTCTTCTATCAGTAAGCTTTTTGAAAAAACTATCTTGTTGAGAATGATGTCTCATATAAATGAGAATTAAATTTTTTTACCAGAGCAGTTTGGATTTCGTCATGAATATTCAACTACTCATCAACTTGTAAGAGTAACGAACATGATAAAAGCAAATAAATCTTCTGGGTTATCCACTGGAGTTGCTCTTCTAGACATAGAAAAAGCATTCGACAATGTTTGGCACAAAGGGTCAATAGCAAAAATGTTCGATTTCCAGTTTCCTATTTATTTGATCAATATGATTCAAAATTATTTAACTGATCGTACTCTTAGCTTCAGAGCTATCAGAATTGTAAATCTGAATTGTTAGCCGTACGAGAAGGTGTTCCGCAGGGTTCGAGCATAGCTCCAATCTTGTATAATATTTTCACTTCTGATCTTCCAAATCTATCCGGTGGTTGTCAGAAATCGCTATTCTGTGACGACACAAGTCTGTTAGCCACAGGTAGAAATCTAAGAGTGATCTGCAGTCGCCTACAAAGAAGTTTAAATATTTTCATCTGTCAAAATGGATATTTAAGCCAAATGCAGCAAAAACTCAATTAATTATCTTTCCTCATAATCCTAGAGATTCTTTTCTTAAACCAAACAATAATGACATTACAAATTGAATGGCTTGGAATTGACATGGTCTGATCAATCTAAATACTTAGGTGCCATACGTTAGACAAAAAAACACACTTTCAAGGATCACATTGAAGGAATCCAGGCAAAGTGTAATAAATATATTAAATGTTTATATCCTCTTATAAACAGAAATTTTAAGCTCTGTCTAAAAAACAAATTATTAATTTATGAACAAATTTTCAGACCAGCCATGCTTTATGCAGAACCAATTTGGTCAAGTTCCACCAGGAAGAAAACGCTTCAAAGGATTCACAATAAAATTCTGAAAATGATTTTGAAGCGTCCTCCCTGGTTTAGTTACACAGACTCACAAATATAGAAACATTAGATGCAATGTCACATAATATTATAAACAAATTCCGACAAAAATCGATGCAATCTTAAATTATTATTTAGTATTATTTAGTAAGTTAATATCTAAGTTCCTTTTCCCCATTACACAATACAAGTATGTTTACAATTTTGCCTACACAAAAATCACAGAATTTCGGATGCAAAAGATGTCTTCATGGTAATAACCAAATCATGTATATAATAGGGCTGAAAAGTCACCACTTGTGGCTGAGCCCCCAATTTAAATCTGAATAGTTTAATTTTAACTCATATTCCAATAAATAGTTATTTAAAAAAATACTTAAAAATATTTATTAAACATATTTTTCACGCTTCCGATTTTGGTACCACTTTGGATTTTTCATTAATAAATATATAATTTTGGAACACGTTAAAGTGCTTAGGGGCAATATTTTTTTAAATATACGATCAGAATATTTGATTTGATTTCTTTATTTGCATTTCCATTGGAGTTCTATTAAAAGAAAACGCATGGTGCTTAGTTCTAGTAGTTATGCACTATGCGTTTGCTTCTAAAAGAGCTGTAATAGAGACGCAAGGTTGAATGTTATTTCCGTAGGACAGTTCCATATATTACAAAACAAATCCAGAGTTGTACCAAAATCGGAAGTGTGAAATAAAACAAGTTTCAAAATTTTTAAGCATTAGTGATATAAAAAAGTTCGTACTGTTTTTTTCTTTATATTTGAAATTTTACTGACAAAAATTGTTCAAAATTTCATATCCACAGCATTTTTCATCGCTAGCCACATTTTTTTCCACCTTTCTGGCAATTCACAGTTACCCTTTTTGAAAAAATCGACGGGCAATTCACGAATCGATTCATTTTTTGACTTTGTGGTAACTCGAGAAGTGCTGATCAGCCAGACCATGCTTCATCGACCGGAGCAAATAGTAATCGGAAGGAGCAATATCTGGGATATACAGCGGTTGCAGCCGCTCATAATACACCACACCCAGCATGGCCGGGATACCAATACGTTTTTAATCATTGTAATGGATCGAAATACCGTTGAATTCGATTAAGGCCATCGTCCAAGTACCATGCTCACAGAAGGTTTTAAGAAATTTTCGCTGGAAAATTTGAATAATTTGCCAAAACCAAAAACATACAGACCTTTGAACAACTTTTTTCTATCTGCAGGGTGAAAATGGCTGGAAAATTCAGAGAATTTTTTGAGTCTTATCAAAAATAGCTCTGAAATATGAGGGTTTTTGTGATCATTCACAATTCGTTGGAAAAATAATGCGATGATATGAATTTTTTTCTAATAAACCTTATACTCGCTACAAGGATACATTCAGACACATTTTTGGGAAAGCTTTTCACATTTGTCATGGAAAATCAACGAATTTCATATAACCGGTTTCGTTGTATTTTGAAGATTTAGAAGTAATAAATGAAATACATATTATTTCGCAACGATGCTAATTCAATTTATAAACGGAATAATGTTAGTTTTGTAAAGTTTTTCTAAGTTTTGCACAGAATAAGATCAATTTGCAACGAACTGAAGAAAATCCGCTTCAGTTTGAATATGTGTAATAATTGTGAAAGATCACAAAAACACTCATTTTTCAGAACTATTTTTGATAAGACTCGGAAAATCCTCCAAATTTTTCAGCCATTTTTGCCCTGCAGATAGATATAAGTTTTTCAAAGGTCTGTCTGTTTTTGGTTTTGGTAAATTTATCAAAACTTCCATCGAAAATTTCCTAAAACCACTCGCGCGCATGGTACTTGGACGATTGCCTTAATGTAAGTCAATATACGAAATATAACAGACGTATTAATACCGATACGTATTTTGGATGTTAATAACATCCTTCAGATTATGATGATACTATTTAGTAGTCTGTGTTAACAGACAACAGGCATCTAAATAGTATCACTGAACAGGGATGTAATTAACATCCAAAAAAGGGATCTGTATTATTACGTCTGTTATACTTCTTAAAGAGATTTTTGGCTGCACTGTTTCTGACAGATAACGCGTGAATCGTATCTTGTGTCAATATCAAACTTGTTTAGTTTGTTCTGAAATTTTATCATAACTCGTCGTTTGGTTTATAATTTATTCATGACTGAGTGCTGGCAAAACTGGAGGAATTTCCACTTTTTTATTGAAAAAATGTGTTCAGCGACGAAGCTCATTTCTGGTTGAATAGATACGTCCACAAAAAAAAATTCCGCATCTGGAGTGAAGACCAGCCAGAAGCATTGCAATAGCAATGCACCCCAAAAAGTCACTCTCTGTGGATTATGGGCCGGTGGCATTATTCGTGAAATAACTACCGATATGTTCAAGTATGCTAAAATTAGACCTTGCGCATGGGTCATCTGAAGCAGAGCAGCGGCCAACATTTGCAAGAAATCATCTTCAAACATTAAATTATATTGATCGTTCTACAGATTCCAAGATTTCATCAACTTTCTCAAATTATTTGTGTTTTTTTAATCAAATCATATACCTCTTAAAAAATCACCCATTATATTATCGTATGTAGTATTAATGGAATTCGATGGTATCTCAAATCAGCACTCTCTTTTTGCATTCCATGAACAGATCTAGTTACAATTAGTGATATTTCTTTTCTGCCGTTGAAGAAGTTGCTTGCCCGTGAAGAACGGGCGTTCGACGTCCCATGGCTTCAATTCATACGGCATCCAATTGCCTACCTTTTAAATCATTCCCATTGCTTTTAACCGTTGACAAATGGCTATTGCAAGTTATTCTTGTGTTTGCGATGGCTAGAGCTAGAGCATGCTCACCCTATTTTTCCATCAAAATACGATGACGTTCTGCGTCTGTTTTCTTCATATTGAAATAATGACAAAGAGCTCCCCGCAAAAGCACTTCGTTCTTCCCAAAATTCGACATTTTCATAGAAAAACAAAATATTGTGTTTTACACCTCAGCTAAACTACACATACTGATTCTGAAACTGTATGACAGTAGTTGACAGAGAGGTTAATTACTATAATGAAAATTACGTTGCGCCATCAATTACGAAACGACACGAACTTATTATTTCGAATCTTCAAAAATTAAAAAAATGTAAGCTTTCTGACAATGTTAGGCTGGTTTTCTCAAAAATTTTCAAAGAATCAAACGAAATGAAAATCAATAAAACCTTCCTAGCGTAACAGTTAGTAGGCACCGAAACTTTAAAGTTTAATATCTCTAAAACTATTGCTACCTCTCATTTAGGGATTAACCTTATTTTGTGCTAGGGCACATAACCAATTTTACTATCTTTACGTTTCATTATAGACTCGTCAGTGCAGAGCAGTTGAAATTGAACTGCTCACTGCAAGCATAAACAGTTCAATTTGAACCTTTAAGCAGACGTAAAGTTATTGCTATTTGCAACACACGCGTAATAATTACAGAAGTGCTAAATCTTTCCTGACGTGCCGAACGTCTGCTTAGCGGTTCAAATTGAACTGTTTCAGTTTGCAGTAAGCAGTTCAATTTGAACTGCTCTGCACTGACGAGTCTAAGACGAAACATAAAGATATTGCTACCTATTCTTTTAGCATTTTGCACCATAAGTATTTGAATAACATATTGTCCAGAAGAACATAAGCACATTTCACATTTCCAACCAGTTTTATAAGATTGAATTTAAATAATATTGTAACACATTGATCACACAAACAAAAGTTGATCCTAATCTTACCAATTATTCACAATTCATTTTATCACTTTTTAAGCCAGTCATTTTATCACGTTTTTAAGCCATAAAAAATTCAGAAATAATATTTAGCTACAGTCAATGCATACGTTAGCTCTGAGTTTTTCATTTATATATTTATCATGGTATTCACTTACACTTTCATGGAATTGTTTTCCTACATACAAAATAAATTCTGTTTAACATTACTCACATTAAAATATAATTACTCAACTGTTTATTTCAAAGCCTTACCACAAACCTCTATTGAAACGATTAAGACATGAATCTGATAGAGATTTATAAAATAGCTATATACATGTATTTAACTGTTATTGCACACTAGACAAAACTTACCAGTATTTTTAAATACATTTGCAAAAGTAAAGTAAATAGTGATTCTTGAACAATTTTGAAACACATCCGGTGTTGCAAACCATTGTTGATCTTTTTTATCTTTAAGAGCCCACGTTAGGTCTAGTCTAGCGACCGGCTTTCTAGCAACTGAAGTGCTCGGTTCGGATTTCTTCGAAAACTTCTCCTCCAATTTGTATTATATTCGTTGCGATTGCGCATTATTCATTCAAGCACGTGGTTTTCTTATTACATATACATAATATGCAGTTTCTTCTTGCTCCGAAGAGAAAAAGTGTAAATGCCTAATACAGAGGTTACTTTTTGTACATATGACTTGAGAATTTCTCTGCGATTTAGCGACAACAACAAGACAAAATTACATATTCTGAGAACTACACAATATGTGGTGTGCTAGAAGCCGCTATATATATATATATATATATATATATATATATAATATATATATATATATATATATATATATATATATATATATATATATATATATATATATATATATATATATATATATATATATATATATATATATATATATATATATATATATATATATATATATATATGTATATATATATATATATATATATATATATATATATATATATATATATATATATATATATATATATATATATATATATATATATATATATATATATATATATATATATATATACACTAAGAAAAGAACCATAGTAACCATAACCTGTTTTTTATTGTCATTTCAACTATACGCTTAAAAAGTGTCAACAATCATGATATATCACTATTCACCATTTGTATTGTATAAATTACATGACAACAAAGACTACGACTTGACTAAACTATTTGTATTTATGACTTTTCTGGCATGGTCATCCTGACAATTGTAGTCATCTCAAATATAAGAACAAATAGTTAAAAGCACAATTTCTAGTAAGGTGAAATTGCTCTCGAGCCTTGATATATATAAGAAGCGAAATAGTTATTGCTACCATGTAAATATGTTCACAATATAATAATGTTACCATAAATAGATACATGGTTTAAAAGACGATTATGAAGTTTGAAAACACTATTCATGTAGTCCATATCAACAGAATTTATGTAGTAAGCACATTATCGTATAGTGTTTCAACCTACTATGTATTACATTTGTGCTGACTATACAAATTATCAATGAACGGGTGTACTGTTATTGTCACATAAAGTTACAATTTAGCAGAAAATTTCGTACATGGGTAACACATCAGTGATGGATTTGAACAAAATATTCTATATTGTGACTGTGTACTTTGGTAGGTCTTGCAGGTAGGTAAAGTTTGTAGCCTTACTAGTTTCCATGGTTGAAATTCAATTTTTCAACTGTTTTTCCGGCAACTGTTATGTTTTCTAGTGAAATCAACATCTCGTATACGATTTATTATTCATTATCGGTCGCTGTAGAAACAACATCAAGCGATTGATGAAAAGGAAGATTATAATTTGATTCCCGGATTCAATTCGCTCGAATCCTACGGAAAATCTCAGGTGGGTATCGAGGTTTGCATCTGGACTTGGCTAATAATTTCTTTCCTGCTGCCAATTCCTGCTTCAGGAAAAACTTCACCGGACAGAGCCTTGGATCAACTGATGCTATCAAGTAATGCTAAGTAATATTTCACCAGGTATATTATCATTTGATTTGATGCGAAAATAAAATAGAGTTTAATGAAATTATTTTGTTGTTCTTATTTTAGAATTTAAATTCATAAAACTTTTCAACATTAGCTCATGTTTTGCTGATCTTCAGCATTGTTGAATCAACCACTGCTTTTAGTTTCAAAATAACTAGAAGTGAAATGTCAAAAATACCATGACTCCACGGAACGACCGAAATTAGCTCTGCGCCTAATTCGTATTACTGTTTTTGAATTAGTTGATTTTAACAACAAAATTTCCAAAATAACTATAAAATTAGTTAAAATTTAGAATTTACTGTGCTGAAAAAAACTCTTATTTTTAGAGAATGTGTTTAGTTGGCGAATATTCTGGACACAAACCAACAATATTTCAATCCAGCACGAAATTCTTATGACAACTAATTTCGTTATTAAAATCAGAAACTTCGATTCTATTTATCTATCACCGTCATTACTGAAGGACAGCAGTGTCAAAGCAAAACAATCCATTAAAAAGCTAAAAGGGACAGTCTTGTTGAAACTGCTCGGAAATTGTTTAGATGTTTTTCGCATGTGTTACGATATATCCCTATATAAATTTCTAAACCGATATGTAAAAATGACGTAAACTGTTAGTGGAAAGTGTATTTATTCAGAATTTGTGCGCAGTTGAAGCGATTGTGGGTGATAATGTTTTTACGCGAAACAGTGAAGTGAGTTTCGAATGTTGCACTCTAATTGTACACGTCAAATGATGTTTTTTTGTATCTTCTCATTCCGGGCAAAACAATCCATTAAAAAGCTAAAAGGGAGAGTCTTAAAATTGCTTTCTAATTGTTTTGAAGTTTTTCACATGTGATACGATATATCCATATATAAATTTCTGAACTGATGTGTGAAAATGACGTAAAATCTTAGTAGAAAGTGGATTTATTCAGAATTTGTGCGCATTTGAAGCGATTGTGCGTAATAATGTTTTTACGCGGAACAGTGAAGTGAGTCTGTTGCATTCTAATTGTATATGTATTCGGTTTTTGTTTTCCGAGTGCTCAAAGTTTTCAGTGAGAGAGTCGATTTCGCGAAGTCGAATGAAGAAAACAGCGATTTAGAAGTAAAATTTTTCAAAAAGAAGTTTATGTTTCGCTTATGTCTTTTTCTCCAATACAACATCGTATTTATACCTGCAAATATAGAAAAGATAACTGCGACTGAAATTTTTGTCGGTAGTAGTGTGCCATCTAGTGGCTAGTGGTCATTACGGTGTTAACGAGCGCCATATAGCTGCTAATTGCAGAAACCACCTCAACCATTTATGTTGGTTGAAAACAACGTTTTATTTCTCTAATTCAACAATTAGTTGAATGGATATGAAACGTGCCTTAGCTAAGAAATGACAGCACGTTTAATTGGTGAATTCAACTAAAAAAAATAGCCATTTCAACAAATATTTTATTATTATTAAGAGAATTAGAATTAAAAAATCTAAATTGGCAAAAGTAAGATTTTTTTAGTTGTCTCAAAAAATAACTAACTAAATTCAGAAAATCAACTAATTTTTTCGCCAAAATGCTAATTTCGGTCTTTCCGTGTCTGGTTATAGCAAGAACTACAATGTAAAAAAAAAAATTCGGTCATGGTTAGGCTAACCATCTCAATCGTATTAGTTATTCATACAATACACTGTTCAATATTACTATTCTAGAGCCGATACCATTCATAGTAAACATGAACTTGACCATTGTTGAAATCATCTGATTTCATAGTCGGCTGAAAACCATTATACGCTCATGGTCATGTTGGCCCTCTATATAGTAACAGTTACCATACTATTTTTCTGAGTATATATATATATATATATATATATATATATATATATATATATATATATATATATATATATATATATATATATATATATATATATATATATATATATATATATATATATATATATATATATATATATATATATATATATAACACATGGATCAATGAGTCCCGAGACTAAAGCAGAGATGGCGCTCGTAGTAAACCAGTAACTACGTCTAGAGTACTAACCTTTGCTTGAAACGGGTCTAAATTTTAAGTCGATCCGACCAGAAACAGCTGAGTTATCGAGGTTGGAGTAAAGTCGTTTTGTAGTTTGTTTAAAAAATGGAAAAAAACCGAGTATCGTGTTTTGATAAAACATTGTTTTTTAAGGGGAAAAAACACCGTGCAAGCGAAACAATGGATTGAAAAATGTTATCCGGACTCTTGTCCATCAAAAGCAACGATTTGTCGGTGGTTCGCCGAGTTTAAACGTGATCGTACCGACACAAATGACGCGGAACGCTCGGGTGGACCTGTGGAAGCCGTTACACCGGAAAATGTGAGTGAAGTGACAAAAATTATAATGAAAGATCGTAAAGTGAAGCTCCGTGAGATTGCTGAGATGACACAGATATCATATGGAAGTGTATTTACTATTCTCCATGAAAAATTGAGCATGAAAAAAGTTTTTTCCAAGTGGGTGCCGCGATTGCTTTCGATGGAACAAAATGCACCCTGCCACAAGTCGATGAAAACAATGGCGAAATTGAACGAATTGGTCTTTGATCTGCTTCCCGACCCCCCATACTCGCCAAATTCAGCCCCCAGTGACTACTGGCTTTTCAGCCCCCAGTGACTACTGGCTTAAAAATATGCTCCAGGAAAAAGGTTTGGCTCAAATGAGGAGGTCATCGCTGAAACTGAAGCTTATTTTGAAGCGAAAGATAAATTTTTTTCTAAACATGGTGTGATGTGATGTGATGTGAAGTGAAGCCACCATCAGTTCAAGGACTTGCCAGTGGATGCGGGTAGACTTACAGTAGCCCCGATATGACTCATTCATTCACCTTCTTACTATAGCTGTTACCGAAAAGCTAACAAAAAGGGTTGGGCGGATATGTCAGTAGAGTTACTTACTCGTATTCCGCGGGAATAAAAGATGCTCTTCCAACCATAATATCCAGTGCATGGATGAAGCATATCGCTATACATGCTTGAACCCGTCTGATGGTTTGTTTGAGAAGGGCGCGTCAGACTCATTTCAAACCTTCAGAAGGAAACAAGTTTCCTTCAAGTGACTTGGGCTGGCTATCCACAATCCCTCGTCCAGTCATCAATTCGTCCGATGCCCTGATGCTCCCTACCCTTTACGCCCCCGTGCAAAATGTTTTATATTGAAAAATACAATGAAACATAGTGTAATGAAATTAATATAACATGAAAAGATATAATAGATTACAAAAAATACAATATAACATAATATAATATAATATATTTTAATTTAATATAATATAATACAATGTCATAAAATATAATATATCATAAAACAATATATAAAATAACATTTAGTGTAGAGTGTCAGTTATGCTCTTCTATCTTCGCAATACTGCAGGAAGTAGAATATTTCTCTTCTAATAACAATAATAATATCCACATCTATAAAAATAATATATGTTATTATTATTGATGACAAATTAATAATAATAACAATAAATATAATAATGAAAATAATAATAAAAAACAAATCTAATATAGTACAATGAAATATATAATAAATAATATAATGAATAATATGATATGTTGCGATATGCTATGATACTATATTACTTGAATCTATATGTCATTTCTCATCCTCTCATTCTACCATCAACGCATTCCCTCGACCAATTGTCACCACAGACACACGTGTAGGCATGAAACAGGAACCAGTGAGGACCAAGCTCACCTTGTGACGACCTTGATAGTTAGTTAAAAGATTACTTAATAAATGATAACTTATAAGGAAAACAAATTTATATTTTGCGCAGAGGTACGTAGTACTACTCATAATAAACCCTATAATATAATATAATATAATATAATATAATATAATATAATATAATATAATATAATATAATATAATATAATGTAATATAATATAATAAAATATAATATAATATAATACAATATAATATGCTATAATGCAATGCAGTATAATACCATAATAACATAAAATAGTGTAAGACGATAATATATGAAACAATATGCTATGATATAATATAACAGTTAATGTCGCAGTGTAAGTTACGCTCTTCTAATAATAAAAATAATACTAATAATATATGATGTAATAAACGACAGAATTATATGTTATAATATACTATGATAAACATTGCACTTTAGGATGGGCTTCAACCTACAAGCCATTTCGCACCCTCTCATTCTGCTACTAACGCAGAAGGCAATAGCACCCAGTCGACGCCGTTCTATTGACCAAATGTCATCATAGACGCTCGGGGAGGCATGAGATAGGAACTTGTGAGGACTTAGTTATCTCACCATTTGACGACCAATTTTTTTTTTCCGAACATGGGATTGAAAAATTGGAAAAACGTTGGAACCATTGTATCACCCTAAAAGGTGATTATGTTGATGAATAAAAAAAATTTTGCAAAAAAAATGTTGTTTCCATTGTTAGTCTCGGGACTTATTGATCCATGTGTTATATATATATATATATATATATATATATATATATATATATATATATATATATATATATATATATATATATATATATATATATATATATATATATATATATATATATATATATATATATATATATATATATATATATATATATATATATATATATATATATCTAAGGACTTATCACTAGTGGTAAAATGTATTATCTAAAATAAAAAAAAACGTAGGTTATCACGATAGATGCTAAGTTTCTCAACAATTGTTGCGATATATAGGTCATTTTACAATACTTGCTCCGACATACTCAGTTTAAAAAATGACCAATGCTCAAATCCATCTATCTATCTATTGATACCAAAATTATCTAAATCGGTGTTAGTACTATAGCCATTGGAAGGATATAGCCATTTGAAAATACCGTTCCGACCGTTTTTAAAACGATAGTCGGAATGTTAAGGTGAAATATAGCGGAATGCGCGCGTCGCGTCGCGTCGCGCATATGTGCAAAATGACTCTCAATGGGCCGAGTGGCCAGAAAAGTTACGATATTTTCGTTTGAAAACTTTCCTGGCCCCCCGGTCCATCCAGAGTCATTTTGCACATATGCGAGAGAGCATGGAGAGAAATGTA
Source organism: Malaya genurostris (assembly GCF_030247185.1). Lineage (NCBI taxonomy): Eukaryota > Metazoa > Arthropoda > Insecta > Diptera > Culicidae > Malaya > Malaya genurostris. The sequence continues at coordinate 127,048,141 of NC_080572.1, forward strand.
ATGCGCAGAGCGAGACACGTGGTCGATTCAAAACTTATACGCGAACTACTTACCTCAGCCCTTAAGGAATGGAAAACTACTAAAGTCAGAACGAGTCGCGCTGCGCTACGTTTCGCACGTGCGGGTCGTGGTGGAACATTCATTGCTTCGAAAGTATTAATACTTCCACTCTAAAACTTTGCCTAAAAGGCTACTTTTTCAAATAAAAAAATTAGGCCCTAAGTTTGGACTTTTTTTATTTGTATATGATCTTTTTTCAATAAATAAACATAAAGGCTGTTTTTTTGGAATCGATCATTTGAAAACTAAGGAAAAGACGCATATTTCATGTATTGATGTGTTGGACGAATTTGTATATCTTCATTAGATTTTTTAGTATAGGCTGTTGAACAACGGCTCTTTTTTGTGAACGCGGAACTTCAAAAAAGCCCCTTCTCGAAAATTCCACGTATAATATTGAAATAAAAATACGTAACGATTATTCCTGAGTTCTTAACCGAAAAAAAAACATTTAGATGGATTGACGGATACGAATAACTTTTTGGTGAATATGAAACTGGGCCCTTATAAAGCACTATATCCACTCCGACGAATGTGAATTACTGCATTTTTATTGGCATTGCAATCGGTCGTGTCTTGTCCACAACTCTGTAGTTTCTTCAGGTGCACTTGATTCGGAATCCAATTGAGTGCAACGGTATTCTCAAACACAGCGCTTCCATCCAGAGATGGCATTTCACTAGAGTGATACACCAGGACGTAAGTTTCAATTATATACTGCGGATACATTTGCTCCGCTCCACGCAAAGAGGAAAGCGCACTTCTTCTCAGTGTCCAGACAGACAGACTTTGAGTGCGTGCTTGTGTTGAAAAAAATCTGGTGCGAGAGAATAACATTCTCTTCGCACGAATCGCTCTCACGTGCTCTCGCTAAATACACCCAAGTGATCACTAGCGCGTGATGGTGAGCGAACACTTCTGTGAACTTAAATTAATAGAGAGTAGATCTGGCCTTACTATAAAAAATTTGCAATGAAAACCGAAAATTTAACGATAAATTGTTTTATTTTGCTGATTTTGCGTACCCACGCTTCTTCTACGCAAACCATACACCAGAGAGCTCACCGGCGTGTACACCTCTGTGAAAGTATCTGCATCCACCTCTGAGAATTTATTAGCTAATGCTCTAGCACTTTGGTGCGATTCAGTGGAGGAGGCAAAAGGAAATAAACAAACGCACTCATGATGCGTGCACACTTTATACAACAGTGGTGTATATATGTGAAAGAGAAGAGCTCTCGTTGAAGTTGTCAGTGCGAGGGGAGAAATTTTGCTTGCTCTTCGTCACACAGAGGAGATGGACATCTCGGAAGTTCCATCAAGCTCTGACGACTTTAACTGATGCACACTGGAATCGCAAAAAGTGTAAAGTGTTCTCCCAATAGCTGTTAAAGTGTAAAGTATTCTTCCAATGAACAGTATCTTTGCACAATTCTGCTACTTGCTTCATTCCATAAGAGTGAGGTCTTCGATGTTGCTTTCCTGTATGTCTTGCTTCAACAACCGTTATACTTAAAATAATGGGAAAAAGTTTTGTTTGTTTATTAATTATATATTTGTGTGTTACATCAATGCAACAATACAATACTTATTATATAAAAGTTCCAATAATTTGACCATTCGTAGTTCGTTCGCAGAATTTGTTTTACAGTGTCAATATTGTGGATGACGCACTTTTCTTTAAAATTTTTACGCCAACCCTGGAACCCCTCTTCCCTTTTTGAATAACCCCTTAACCCCCCCCCCCCCCTTCCTTCAATGACACCTTCCCACGGGCGTGATATTAAACCTGATGAGTATGCTGCATTTCTTAACGATTTTGTCAACATGTTACCTACAGATCAGATGTATGTTAAAGGTGAGTCCTAGATATATAACTTCGTCGGACCATTGGATGACCGCATCATCGAATCGAAATCGGTATTCTTTTTATGAAACAAGTTTTGGAGATCTCGTATGTGGAAAGAAGATGAGCGAAGGTTTTGCTGCATTGATCACAATTTTCCTGCTTGTGAAATACTCAGTTAGAGCATCCATGATGACACGGCCTCCGTAAAGAATGGCCGTATCATCAACAAATTATGACAGAACACCACAACCAGCTAGAGGTAAAACGTCTGATGCGAAAATGTTGTATAAGATGGAACAAGGATACTTCCTCGGGACACACCTATAAGAATAGAAAACCTTTTTAAAAGTACATCATTCTGATAAACCTGGAATGGCCCATCTTTAGGATAATACTTGATAATTTCAATAGGGTACATTGGATAATTGTACCGATGCAGTTTAAATACCCAATCATCGTTCCAAACATTGTCTAATGCCTTCTCAATATCAAATTCATTTGCCATGGTGGTCGTTTCGGACACTGATTTGTTTCACAGGATTACGTCGTTAACCCTTTTGAGTTGGTAGATGATGAATCTACCTTTCCGGAACCCAAACTATTCTTCCAGAAATATAACCTGCTCATCAGTAAATGCAAGAGGGCAGGTCAGAGAGTAAGTTTAAAGCTGGATTGCTCTCGGAAAAAGAAAAACTTTCCCCGGCTAGCTCCCAGCACCTGGTGTTCTAGCTAAGAATGAGCGAATGTTATGTTATTTTTACATTTTGTCACAATAGTCATCAGCACATTCGCAGTGATTCTACATCTTCCTTGAATCAAACTTTTTGATTGATCAATCTTCAGCTACACTACTTTCGTGTGAACTAAAAATGTGGAGTCATAAATTGTGAGAAAACACGAACTGTTGGCCCAGCATATTTGCCATATATATTGATGTTATTGTAAGAATCCCATCATCTGTATCCTCGGGTGCCATCAGTGCAGTGAAGGAATAGGCTTCGTTTCGATTTTAAGCACTTTCGTTGAATACCAGAAAAACTACGAATGATGGAGAATTTGTAGAAGCTTTTGTTGATAGTTCTTGTTGCGAAGCTCAGTTATCCTTTCCTGAATTATCCTAGATAAATTGTTATAAGTGATCTTCTAATCTAATCGTTGATACTACCTCCGGTTGATGTTGCAAAGTCGAATGACGCTGTCACTGGAACCGTCTTATCACGGGTGAATGCGAATACTGGAAATAAAACCGTGCTGTACTACCAAAAAACCATAATCGCAAGTACACAAGAAAGGCAAACACACGTCATGAGTTTTCTTTTTTGGTACTCGTTGATACCACACATTTCAGAAAACTTTTATGTTGCTCCACACAACTGAAAATTTTACCATAAATTGCTTATGATATTTCCGATGGCATGTAGCAATTTTATGTTGCAACGATATATTCACGATCAAAAACTTATCACTCTCCCAGAGGGTGAATAGGTAAATAGAATATGGGCCCCCAAAGTAAAACGAATTCTCGTCAAAAATAGTCTGCATTATAAATCAAAACATTGAAGTTTAGAAACGCGATTACTTCCGTCGGGTTATATACCTATTATCGAAAGAAACAGCAATGAACATTCCTTGGAATATGGCCCAACGAATGCGCAACCGAAATAATACTAACGGTAACAAGCAATATTAATTTCTAATTCAGACCCACAACAGAATAGTTCCTCAGTCTCAACATCGAACCCGAACAAAAAAACGATTTCAATAGAGGAGGACTTTCTCATCTGTCATGATTGGATACAAGTGTGATTTATCGAAATTCAAAAACCGAGAAAACAGCCTCTGATTATAACTCATATGAACTAATTTCCTGGGAAAATCATGATCAGAAAAAGTTCATTTCACTATCCTTTGTGAATAAAAGTGAAAAAACCACATCCACAAAACTCTAAACATAGAAGTTCACCAGTGATTTTTCTGTGTCAGCAAAACTTGATGACGAATTTGCACCCAAAGAAATATCTCTTAAGAGATCATCGAAAGGGAGAAGAGTCTCCGATGATACTTCAATGCTAAATTTTCACTACGCTTCAGCTCGACACCGAAGTTTTTCTTGCAAGTACAAACATATTTTTACCACATTCCAAATAGTGATTATAGCGACGAAAGGCTGATCTAAATCCAGCTGGCTGATTTACACTGCTCTATTTAGATTAAACCCAATAAAAAGCTAGCATGAATTTGATTCATAGAAGTAAAAGGAGCGCAGCATCGTCAGCAAGTCTCGTACACACAGTAGGCGCAGTGTTTGAATGGCGCGTTTGAATTGGCATAGCAGTAGTCGGCGCTCCTGTTACTTCTGCGTACGTTATTCAAGCTCTTTTAATCAGTTATTAAAATCTTTTAATCAGTTGCATATCATGATTTGTGATTGTTTTTATTGATGTTTTTTATTCATCATTCATTGAGATACAATGGCTATGAAAATTCATTCCCAAGAATCTTCTATTCGAGAATCAGATCAGATATATTCAATGTGTGAACTTTTTTCTTGAATATCATCAAACACTTTTCACAACTGATTTTTTGCCATGCGAAATCAGTTTCAGTGAGATTCACGTTGTCAAAAAATCAGTACTGAACTTTTCTGTAGTGAGTTTTCTGATCGATGATTGTTTGGTCTAAAAATCACTTGTGAAAAATTCACAAGCAATATACATTAGTTTTTCTTCGCCGTAGGATAGTCGATTAAATCGATTAGTTTTTTTTACTGAATATTAAAAAAACTTTTTTCCAAGGCGACAAATGTGTTTCTGAACGAATAAAAAAAACTCTCAATCTTTATTGCACTGAAAAAGTTGATGCAAAACGACGTATAGAAAATAGAACACATAATAAATGTGCAAGGGGGGTGACAGTGTTGAGTTAATTCCGATTTCGAATGAGATGTTAAACTCTCACAACGTCGAAACTCTCCGAAATGCAAATTATTCTATATGATTGCAAACTAGACATGATACACCAAAACCTCAATTTGCGCGAACTTAGTTTACGTTATTAAATTTATACGATGATCGCTTAAAATAAGGTTTTTGTAAAATGAAGGAAATCTCAATTTATATACATATACAAAACATTGAATATTGTGAAATGTACATTAATCAATTGTTTGGTTTCAAAGAATCTTAATAAGATCGTGGGCATCCAAGAATTATCTGGAAAGCAAATATTGTCTATAATCACTTTTATAACATGACTATTGAGTGCGATATGTACTCGTGGTACTATTCACCGAAAAATGACATACTGTGATAAGATCTGTAGAAGAGCTAGCACATCCAAAACCTCCTCGGAAAAGGCCATAAGGTCTACCAACGTAACCATTGATTCACCCAAAAACTACATGAAGTTCAGGCCTTAAAATCTACCAGTGTAACAAAATGCATTAACGACCTTATCTTTCTCGTTCCATATTCGTAATGCCACATGCAAACAATAGGACAATTGTGATTGCTCTAGGCCACCCAAAAACTACCTGTAGTTGTAGCTCTACGATTATGAACAGCATTGAAAAATTATACATAAACTGTTGAATGTTCGTGTAGATCTTAAGACCTGTTCTCACTGAAGTTCTTGGAGGACTGGGAATCTACCTGTAACAGTTATAAATAGACAAGTAAGCAATGTGTAGCTCTAGAAGTATGAACCACAAACAAAAAAGGCATTAACCATTGTAGTTCTTGGTGTGACACAGTGTAGTCCTTAAAGACAATACTCCAAGTAGTTCTTGGATATTGGAACATCTTTTAAGCATTTCCAAAGTCTCAGAACATACTCAGAAGGTCCTCAGGTGCTAAAGCATCGGGCGTAGTAGAATTATTCACGTTATTTACACTTGAATCAAACGAAATTTGAAAAACCTTTTTCACACGAACGAAAAATTTGAAACAACGCGACGATTTATTTTATTTACGCGAAATTTAATTTACGCATCTCCGGCTCTGCGCGTAAATTGAGGTTCCAGTGTACATCTACTTGCAACTCTATATTAACGGCACATATCTTATTTTTTCATAAATACGTTTATTTCATAGGCAATATACAAAAGTTTTTCTTCGCCGTGGCATCTACAATACATAGTACTTTAAACCTAATACATTTCGAATATCCTATTAGTATGTTGGTATTCATTAGTTAATCTAAACACTGTTTTTATCAAGCGAGTTGCTATTATAAATTACATTAAATGAAATACATTTATTTTGTACATGATCTTATAACTATTTCAGGTTTGTTTGTATCAGTTCATCACTTTTATTTAATATAAGATAGCTGGCTATTGGTTGAACTCATGGAAGAGAAAACAATCAAACATAAAATAAAATTTAAATTGGAACTCCAATGGACTTAATGAAATAATAAAGAAGTTTCATGTAAGGAACGTCACGACAAGCAAGAATGTCGCGAACTGGGACATTGGATAGTCTACCTTGGGTACGCAAGGAATTTATTAGTTGAGATCTGAAATCACGATACTCCACGCATGTCCAAACAACATGGTCAATATCGCGGTAACCTTCGCCACAAGCACAATGATTAGTCTCGGAAAGTCCAATTCGAAGGAGATGTGCATCTAACGTGTAGTGATTGGACATGAGTCTGGACATCACACGAATGAAATCTCTACTCACATCCAATCCCCTGAATCATGCCTTTGTCGATATTTTAGGAATAATTGAGTGCATCCACCGACCCAGATCATCTTTATCCCAAGAAGCTTGCCAGCTGGCAAGTGTTCTTTGGCGAGACGCGCTATAGAATTCATTGAAAGCAATTGGTCTCTCATAAATTTCACCCTCAATAGCACCACGTTTGGCTAAAATATCGGCTCTTTCATTGCCTGGAATGGAGCAATGAGCCGGGACCCAAACTATTGTGATTTGATAATTATTATTCAATATGACGTTCAGGCACTGTTTTATTTTGCCCAAGAAAAAAGGTTCATTTTTGCCAGCAGCCTTTGAGCGAATGGCTTCAATTGCACTCAGACTATCTGTGAAAAGAAAATAATGGTTTGGAGATAATGTGACGATTACACTCAAACTATAATGAACTGCTGCTAACTCTGCTATATAAACAGATGCAGGTTCTTGAAGCCTAAAGGAGACCGAAACATTATTGTTGAACATACCAAACCCTGTCGCTTCTTCAATTCGCGATCCGTCCGTGTAAAACATTTTCTCAGAGTCGATATGCCTGAACTTACTTGTAAATATTTTTGGGATTTCCAACGAGCGTAGGTGTTCCGGAATTCCACGCACTTCGCGCTGCATGGATGTGTCGAAAAATAAAGTTGAGTCAGGGACATTTAGGAGGCTGACACGGATAGGAATATATCTTGAAGGGTTGATTTCCTGTGACATATGGTTAAAATATACAGTCATGAATCTTGTTTGAGATTGAAGCTCAACTAGCCTTTCGAAGTTATTAATAACTAGGGGATTCAGTACCTCGCATCTTATTAGCAGTCGCGACGAAAGCTCCCAAAAACGATTTTTCAATGGAAGAACTCCCGCCAGAACTTCAAGACTCATTGTATGTGTCGAATGCATGCACCCTAAAGCAATTCGCAAACAACGATATTGAATTCGCTCTAATTTGATAATATGAGAGTTTGCAGCGGAACGAAAGCAAACGCATCCATATTCCATCACTGAAAGTATCGTTGTCTGATACAATTTTATTAGATCTTTCGGATGAGCACCCCACCAAGATCCGGTTATTGTTCGAAGAAAATTTACTCTTTGTTGGCATTTTGTTATCAGAAACCTAATGTGTCCTCCCCACGTGCATTTGGAATCAAACCACACCCCGAGGTATTTGAAAGTCAAAACCTGTTGGATCATTCTTCCCATCATATGAAGCTGAAGCTGCGCGGGATCATGCTTTCTTGAAAAGACGACCAGCTCTGTTTTCTCCGCAGAGAATTCGATACCCAGATGGACAGCCCAAACGGACAAGTTATCTAAGGTATCTTGCAATGGTTTTTGCAGATCAATAGCTTTGGGTCCAGTAACTGAAACTACGCCATCATCTGCCAATTGTCTTAGTGTACATGGGGATACTAGACAGCTGTCAATGTCATTCACGTAAAAATTATAGAGGAGCGGACTGAGGCAAGAGCCTTGCGGTAGACCCATGTAGCTAATTCTGAATGTTACCAAATCGCCATGTGAAAAATGCATGCGTTTCTCTGACAAAAGGTTGTGCAAATAATTATTTATAACCGCTGGGAGTCCATGTTGGTGAAGCTTGTCTGAAAGAACATCAATGGAAACTGAATCAAATGCTCCTTTAATGTCTAAAAATACAGATGCCATTTGTTGCTTTTGAGCGAAGGCAATTTGGATGTCAGACGAAAGTAATGCAAGGCAATCATTCGTCCCTTTATTTCTACGGAAGCCAAACTGAGTATCTGACAACAAACCGTTCGTCTCGACCCAAGTGTCGAGACGTCGTAGAATAATTTTTTCGAACAATTTTCTGATGCAGGACAACATCGCGATGGGTCTATATGAGTTGTGATTGGAAGCTGGTTTCCCCGGCTTTTGAATGGCGATAACTTTCACTTGCCTCCAGTCAGGTGGAACAATATTTTGCTCAAGAAGCTTGTTGAACAATTCCAACAAACGTCTTTTTGCGAGGTCGGGCAGATTCTTCACCAAGTTGAATTTAATTCTGTCCAACCCAGGAGCGTTATTGTTACAAGACATGAGTGCTATGGAAAATTCCATCATTGAAAAGGGGCTATCAATGGAACCATTATTTGAAAAAGATTCCCTAATAATGCTACGCGTAGGAACAGAATCTGGACAAACTTTCCTCGCAAAATCAAATATCCATCGGTTCGAGTATTCCTCACTCTCATTTCCTACGTTACGATTCCTCATTCGTCTGGCCGTATTCCAAAGAGTGCTCATTGAGGTTTCTCTTGACAAACCTTCGACAAAATGTCTCCAATAGCTACATTTCTTGGCCCGAAGTATGCTCTTGTACTTGGTTTCTAAAGTCAAGAATTTTTCAAAATTCTGAGGAGTTCCTCCTCCTCGTTTTAAAAACGTCTTGAAGGCATTTTGTTTCGCGTGCTTGGCATCTGAGCACTCTTTGTCCCACCAAGGGTTTGGAGGCCTTCTTTTAGACGATGGACCAAGAAATCGTTTGGATTGGGCCTCCAGAATCGAAGGATTGCGGCCTCCAGAATCGAACAAACGAGGAAGTCATATTCTTCAAGTGGGGGGAGCTCTTCCATTGAAGTTAAGGCACTTGAAATATTACTTTGGTATTTAATCCAGTCAATATTTTTTGTCAAATCATATGGAATATTAACTGAATTAGCAATGCCTTTGTTACTGCTAATTGAGATGATGATTGGTAAATGATCGCTACCGTGTAAATCAGGAAATACTTTCCAGGTGCAATCTAGTCGAATTGAAGTCGAGCAAAGAGATAAATCTAATGCACTTGGACGTGCAGGAGGTCTTGGGATCCGTGTCATGCTACCCATATTTAGTACCGTCATGCTAAAATTGTCGCAAATATTATATATTAAGGATGATCTGCTATCATTGTAAACGGAACCACACATCATTCCGTGCGAATTGAAATCTCCTAAAATCAAACGTGGAGCAGGAAGGGCTTCGACAATTTCATTAAGCTGTCGTTGTCCAACTTGAGCTCTTGGAGGAATATATACTGAAGCAATGCAAATGTCCTTTCCTTTAATGTTTATTTGACAAGAATCAACTTCTATACTAGAAGTCGAAGGAATATTTAATCTATAAAAGGAATAACATTTCTTAATTCCTAAAAGCACTCCACCATACGGAGAGTCTCTATCGAGACGTATAATGTTAAAGTCATTAAAATTTAAGGCTATGTTTGATGTAAGTCATGTTTCGCACAAAGTAAATACATCACATTTTTGACTATGCAACAAAACTTTAAATGAATCAAGTTTTGGCATGATGCTTCGACAATTCCACTGCAGAACAGTGATTGAATCATTTGCGGCGGATGATAAATTATCCATCAAATGATACAAAACCTGAAAGAACTGGCCATTGAGCTGATAACTGTTTCAAAAAAGTTCTTGCTATTGGAAGGAATGCCGTTATGATAGTCTTTAGAGGTTCAGAAATATTGAATGCTGCGAAAATCCATTCTACAATTTCCGAAAACTTAAGTAATCCTGTTGGTGAATGTGAAACTGTTGTTGTCTTTACGCAACTTAAATGCAGCGCATACTGAAAGATCATCATGAGGTCTCTCCCCACAATAAACACATTTTTCAACATCTTTATCGCAAAGATTATCCTTATGAGGCCCTTGACATTTGATACATTTGGACTTATTACTACAGTAAGTAGCTGTATGCCCGAATTTTTTACAGTTCGTGCAATTCATAACATGCGGTACGAAAAGCCGAACAGGAAGACGAATTTTATCGATATAGACATGGCTAAGCAATGCAGATCCGGCAAATGTTACACGAAACGAATCTGAGGGACGATACGACTTTTTTCCATCGACAATAGATGCTGAGTACAATTGCTTGCACTCGAGTATCTTAACTCCCTCAAGCATGGAGTTTTTAAAACGACCAACTCCATTTTTAAGTAAATCATCGGCCGTCAGACTTGCTTCAGTCACAACACCGTCAATTTCCACCTCCTTCGATGGAATGTAAACTCGATATTCAACAGAAAATAATTTACAGGTTACAATTTCGTTCGCCTGTTTCAAGTCGTTGACAACAACTCGAATTTTATCTCTATTAACTTTACATATTTCTTTAACTTCAGAGAAATGTGATGTCAAATCCTTGGTAATTTGCATCAAATTTAAAATCTTTTCTTTTTTTCGAAGATAGACTATCCATGGCCCAGTGGTACCCTGTGGATAATGTTTAGCCCTCGGAGTATTTAAACTCTTACTAGTATCCGGAATCGGATTCGGATGATCTTCCATGAGATCATCCATTACATTAAATTTTTTTGTGAATTAATAATACCAAAATAAAAACTTATGTTTAGTAAAATTTCAGATATAAGAAATAAAAAATAAATTAAATTAAATCTACCTTGTAGCTGTCTCTGTTCCTTTATCGTGAAGAACGACGTGAAGCTCTTCCAACGGTTTCCAATTGGCAGTCTTCTGCTGTTTCCAATTGGCAGTCTTCTGTCGTTTACTGCTATCTCAGTTGCTCTGCCGTCGTTGTGGACACCACTGCACTTGCTGTGCTGCCTGTACCTGACCCCAGGTACAGTGCTTTTGCTCTTGGTGGCGATCAAATGCGATGCTTGCAGTGTAGCACCTCGCGATATATGCCGTCTCTTTTGATCCTACGCAGCGTACAAATTCTGGTACCTGGTAGATCAGCACTGGGTTGCTTTAGCACCTTTGTGCCTTTGCACCCCTTCGTCTTCGCACCTTTATGCGATGGCACCTCTGTGACTCGTCACTTCTATGCTCTTGCACCTCTGTGTTTCTACACCTCTGTGCGTATGAACGGGATGGCCTTCGTTGCTAGCTTTCCAGTCGGGAAACGCCCCGAATATTGCGTTTGCTATGGGCAGTTTAACTACCTGAAGCTTAGAATTGTCTCGGTAGCAGCCGTTAACTCACGAGCCAGTACAATCGAAACACAACCTCTTCGCTTGAATGGTTTTTACTGAATGACACATATCTTAATTGAAGGAAATAATTGACAGGTCCGCAACAAAGTTTTATCTGCCAAATTGAACGTTTTTATGTTCAAACATTTCTCTAGTTTAATGTGAAACAAAGTTGCTAACTAAGGAACAGAGTATATCCAGATTATTCACTATATAAATTTCGACTCCCAGAGTCACAGGTTCAGAGTCCCCGAGCGATGCCGTAAGCTTGCGTCTTGATTTGAAAGGATTCTTAGTGTACGTAGCATCGTAGCACTGGCCATTTACTCAAGTTCCACATCGGATTGTATTACCCTCTATTTACTTTGCTTTACTTCAAATCTTGACTAGTAAGATTGTCTATCAGTATTTGGTCCAATTCGATAGGCCTTTTCTTATGGAGTGATTCAAGTGATCTTATTATTAATTTTAATGTCATTTATTTATACCCGGCTTTAACCTTTTCGATCGTTCGTCGGGTTTTTATTTCCTTTTTATGGTGGACAATACAGGGTCCGGCACTCGACGTGTAACCAATTAAAAAGGACATAAATTCAGTTTGGAAAATTACTTTTACTTAATTCAAAGTGCAAAATGTGTAAAAATAATACAAAATTCAGAATCAAATCACTTTTGCTCGATATGACCACCTTTTGCCTTGACTATGGCCTTGAGACGGTCAAAAAACGAATCGCAAGCTGCCGAATGTGACTTGCAGGTATTTAGGCCCACTCGCGGACAATAACTTTTTTCAGCGCCTCGAGACTGGTGTATCTTTTAGTTCGGACTTTGCTCTCCAAAATGGCCCAAAGAGAATAATCCATTGGATTCGCATCTGGTGAATTCGAGAGCCATTGTGTGGACGTGATGAAGTTCGGAACGTTGTTTTTCAGCCATTCTTGGTTCACTCGAGCTTTGTGAGACGGTGCCGAGTCCTGCTGAAACGTCCATGGTCTGCCACCGAAATGTTTGTCTGCCCACGGCTTCAAAGCAACCTCCAGAATACTTTCCCGATAATATGTCGCATTTACCTTGACGCCAGGCTCGATGAAAACGATTGGAGAGCGCCCATCTGCGGTTACAGCGGCCCAAACCATTATCTGTTGCGGGTGCTGCCTCCTGGTGGCCAATCGATGACTCAAATTCTCGTATGAACGGTCGGTCAAGTAAACCCTATCGTTTTGAGAGATTACGAATTGCTCAATTGAAAAAATTTTCTCGTCAGAAAATACAATGTTCGGAAATTGACCGCTTTCGGCCAAACGAAGCAACTCCTTCGCTCTCTCAAGTCAAGATTTTTTTTCGCGATCACTTTTAGCAAAATGCTTTCTTGCGCTTGTAAACAATACAACTCCGAACTGTCATTTAGCAAATTTCTAGAGAGCTGATGCCCGTGCGTCAGCTGCGCGAGCGGTCTGAAGTTGGTTACACTTCGAGTGCCGGACCCTGTAATAATATGTTCCTTCAGCTATATGGAACTGATTCAAAATTAAGTTGAAAATTTGACATTTTGAGGGAGACGAAATTTCATTTTCAAATCAGACGAAGAAAAATTCATGTTGGTTCCGTGACATCCAGTACCCACAATTTTGGTAGAAAACAATGGATGGATTTTGTTTGCCGCAATGTCAATTTTACGCTTCGTGAAATCGGACAGGTTATTTCCGAAATTTCGATCCGAAATTATTCAAAGAAAATCAAATCAATCAGTAAATTTGATGTAGTCTTTCATTCCCACAATTCAATACAAATTACATAGTTTTTTCATGAAAGGGTTAATTGGTTCTGAGAATTTATTTAGTAGTTTACTTTAGTGAGAGGTAGAGTAGAAAGTGTAATCACTCATATAAGGAATGTAAGCTTGCTGAGCAAAATCGAACCATTAGAGGCTAATAACAAAAAAGTATGTATTGATAAATTAATAAGTTGTTTTACCAACTCTCAATCCAATAATGCGTTTGGGTTTTGTTGTTTGGTTTGAACATGACAGGTTCAAAATTTTGTTTAAACATGAAATCTTCTCACCAGTTGTCATAAACGATATTGTTATACAGTTACTCACAAAATTGATCGTACATACGAAAAAATATCACATTTTCACATTTTGCTGTTCAATTAGTAAGTTTAAAGTAACAAAATATATGTAATTTCAATGTTATATATTTCTTGAATTGGATTAATATACATTTTATTTAAATATTAAGATTTTTTCCATATGGTGGTTCGATTGCAACAAAAAACACCTTAGTTCTATCTCACAAAATTGGTCGTACACTCAATATGAAAATCTGCATTACTAAGTGTAGCTGATGAATGCGGATTTAAATATCAAATTTAGTACTTAGTGTGGCCTCCCTTAGCGTCGATTACGGCTTACAAACGACGGGGCATTGTGGCCACTAGTTCTTTGCGCAAGATGCTAGGATGTTTTCCCATACTTATTTTATTTTCTGTTTCAGCGTGTTTTTGTTTGATGTGTTAGTACCCTTGAACCGCCGAATAATTTTATCCCTTGGGTTTTCGATGGGATTCATGTCTGGTGACTGTGGTGGTGTTTTCAACTGCTTAGAAACGTTATGTAACAGCCATTCCCGAACAACATGTGCGGTGTGATTTGGATCATTGTCCTGTTGGAAACAATATCCTGATGATAGTCCTAATTTTTGTGCACTTCGTATTAGGTCACGTTTTAGGATGTCCATATATAGCATTTTATCCATATTCCGGTCGATAAACTCCAGTGTTCCTGTGCCTGAAAGCTGCCATATAACCCCACAACATAACACAGCCACCACCATGTTTCACTGTTGGTCTCAAATTTTTATATTTGGGCTCTGTATTCAGCTCTCTCCAAACAATTTGTCTGCCATCATATCCAAAGCAATTTATTTTTGTGTCATCAGTAAATATTACCTGATTTCAAAACTCTGTTTACGTGGGTTTTGGCGAACTCAAGCCGCTACTTCTGATTTACTGCTGATATGAATGGCTTTTTACGGGCAACATGAGCATGCAGATTAGATTTCCGGAGAACGCGACGAACAGCTTCAGTTGAAATAGGTCGGTTGTTATCTTGAGACACTTCCGCCATCAATTTCGGTTCACTTAATTTTCGGGTTATTTCGTATTTTGCGAACTATAAACCGTTCGTCAACTTCCGATAGGATCCGTTTTCTTCCCCTTTCTGCCTTCTTCTTCAGAGTTCCCTCGTATTTCCAGTTGTCAATGATATTCTGTACGATGGAACGTGGTCGTCCAACGATTTCTTCTATTTCGCGTAAGGATTTTCCTTTACAACGCAAAGAAATGATCAATTTTCTTATAGAAATATCTTTTTTCTTTCTTTTGCCTTCCATTACAAAAAAATAACGGTTTTCTCTGTATTTCAATTTATAACTCTCAAACCAAAGCTAAAACGAACTATTAATGTTGTTTACTCTAACACTGACAGCTTACACACAAAACGAGTTTATAGTAAATTGTGTCGATATTGGTGTACGATCAATTTTGTGAGATTAAAAAAGGCATACATTTCCTTATAAATCGAGTATTTCTAACAACTAAATAATTTTAATCCAAGTTTTCGTTCAATTATGTTTCTAAACAATTTTCATTGCAAAATCATTTCAAAATAAATTAAAAACTAGCTAGCAAAAGTAAAAAACTACATATATTACGAAAAAATGACGCACATGAAATTCAAGTCAGAGTGAAACTGGAATAAATATGTCATTAACAGAATCAAAAAATCACTGCGAAAACCAACTTTTGAGCTGAGACCTGGAATGCCGAATGTCGACTTCGACTCAGTTCGTCGAGTACGCAAAATGTCTGTATGTATATGTTTGTGTGTGTACAAGGAAGGGTGATAAAAATTGTATACCGCACAAAGCGGCGAGGTAAAAAACGTTAAAAAAAATCTAAACTGGAGTCAAAACTATTACAATTGGTAGTCATTGTCGGTTAAAAATCAAATAAATGGTTTCCTCTTACCTTAAAACCACAACTATTTCCAGAAACACTGGAAACAGTGATCATATTCTCCAAATTGGAACTCACTCACTTTTTTCGAAGACTTGACCGATTTTCACAAACTTAAGTTCCAATGAAAAGTCATATGATCCCATACAACAATCCTGGTTTCCTCTTCCAAAAGCACCGGAAATAGTTTCTTTGTTTACTTGTATGTTTATTTATAGAACTGTTATATTTTGTTGGTTGTACTAGTTGATGGACATACAAACTTTTTTGTTTTCTTTCAGGAAACAATGAAAATTTTTTCGAAGAACACTACATTATAAGTGAGAATACGAGTGTTATGACAAGGGCATCGTTACACCACTAGATGGAATAAAACAGGTTTTTGTATCCTCACTTGAAATGACGGGTCGAAATTATTACTATTCTTCACCTTGCATTTCCGGTGCCGGAAATCGGATCCGGATTAAAATTCAATTGAAATCTATGCACCTTTCAATTGAATTTTAGTTTGTAAAAATCAGTTTATCCTCCTCTGAGAAATTGATGTATAGTATTTCACCGCTGCTTCTGATGCCTTCGAATATACTGATCTCCTGTGCCATAATAGAGGAACCGTAGCTAAAAATACTCACCGGTGGCATAGAATTCGGCTTATCAAATTTGCTGCCAAGTTAATAGACTTTAGACATAGACATTACGATCACATTTGATTCTCTTTACAAGTTTAAATTCTTACCAGATTAATGTTTTTTCACATACCATGACATCAAAAGTAAATACTATTCAATATGCAATATGTGGATTGAGTGATTTATTATCTAAATGCTACTTCCAACATATCTCAATCCACTGCTCTTAACGATGTAGCGAGCAGATTTTTATTTGGTTTGTCACAACTGCATCAAAAGTGGGCCGATGTATAGTATGTACTATCCACAGCTGGTTGTGCGAAAGAAGCATGCGGAAAGTGAATAAATTTTAATAATAGCACTACAAATACGGTGTAACGTTTATTTGTTCTCCCTCTGAACTTCGAATGCACCGCTTTATGGACTGATAATGGTGTCCGAGTACGAACAGCTTGCATACGACTGGAGAACTGAAAAGCAGCCCCTCGCCATTATCGTCAATGGTTTCGAGCCACTCGACCAGAACTGCCTGGATAAAGGAACACGCAGATTTTTTCTCATCGGTGTTATTTTTTCATTTCCTATCGAATTCAGCGATAGGAAAAGGTACTGAACTGATGTGTCTATTGTGCAAATTGGCTCTCAGCATTTGTTCTGCAAACGAATGCGTTCCCGATATCATGATGACAGTGAATGGCGATTTTTTTTCTATTCTATTCTGTGATGCGAGTTATGCAATGTATCGTCTTTTTCGTTTCTCTAGTGATTCATCCTTTGCAGGTGGTTCGTGTCCGGAAACATAGGGATGTGATATCTGTGGACAATTGATTTTTAATAGGACCATATTCAGCTTATGCATATTAGCCGGAAGGCAATGGTCGCAGCATATGTTAAGGTAATTTGTTATTCTGAAATCGATACACAAACAAGTATTATATGACATATTGCAACGGATTTACTTTCGGTTCATCTTCTATGTAGGGAGTTACAACAACATGAAATTGTACGCGAATGCATTTGCTTATTTCGAGGAAAATGTATAGATAAGCACACTCATTCAAGAATGGCTACAACGCTAAATTCAAAACTCAACATATATTTAGACACGCTACGTCGATTCTACCGTTTTCATTGAAATGTCTTTCATCTATGTAGTGATAATATGCTGTAGATTTACGACCGGATGAATCAATCAAGTTAGTTAGTACATCTTATTGCATTAACTACTCAACGGATTGATGTAGCTACCTAATAGGACAAATTAAATATTTTATGACTTTCTCATATAATACGTGAAGATAAAAAATGTCCGTGAATGTATCTATGTCTGAGTATGTCAGTTTTTTGTGACAAAAATTTACACTCAATTTTCTTTCAGATGATTGAATCGATTTTCACAAATTTAGAAGGAAATAAAAGGTGTTATGGTCCCATATATTGTTATTGAATTTTATCTTTTATCAATTAATGCGTTTTAAGTGAAAAAAATCAACTCATTTTTTACCGTACCATACTAATCAGTTCGTCGATATCGCAAAATATCATATGTGCATATGTGGATCTGGGTGTGTAACGTGGATCAAAGTTGTAACCTCAAAGCTAAATGTTCTTCGTTTTAAAAACCTTCCAACCTATAAGCAGCTGAAGCAGCCAGAACTTTGCCGGGGCGATAATAACACTCAAACGCTCGGGTTGGGATTTTCATCGATTTTTTTTTTCAAAAATTTGTGACTACTGAATAAATTGACCGATCTTGATGCATTTGGTGTCAGAAAAACCGGGTATTCTTTAATTTCATTCTGTCTTAATCGGTGTTGATATGGTCCAAAAACACCGGTGTTATTCTAGATCGCCTTGGGGTAAGTCGGTTTTGCCATTTGGGGATTATTGATTTTTGAATTCATTTTTTCACCGCGATCTTAATTGTAACGTTGCTAACTATAAACTGTCAAAGTTAGGATTCGATCAGTGGCGCGACATGTGTCGACAAGTTAAGCCCGTATTAGAGTGAGTTGCGCTGCGGTACACTCCGCGTGTGCGGGTCGTGATTGAAAAATTCACTTGCTCCGAAAGTATTAATCTTTCCACTCTGAAACTTTGCCAAGATTGAGTTAAACCCCTATGCCCTAGCACAAAATTTGGCTAACCCCTGAATGCCCTAAGGCATCTTTTTTTAACTAAAAATAAAACAAAAATAGTTTGAAATTTTTTTAATTTGTTTATTTATTTTTAACTTTTTTATTAAATAAACTATAAAGGTTGTTCAATGGAATCGCTTACTTGAAAGCTAAATAAAAGACGCACATTTCATGTCTTATACTAATTTTTGTATCTTTATTAGATTTTACAGTATAGGCTGTTGAAAAAAGGCTCATTTTTGTAAACGCGAAACATAAAAAATCATGTCTCGAAAATTCCACGTACAATATTGAAATAAAAAATACATGTCGAATATTTTCGAGTTCTTTACCGAAAAAAAATAGTTGGATGTAAAAAAATATTGGGTGGCTGATTTTGCGTGGAATGCCCCATCTATATCTACTCTGAAATTGTTTGTGACCATGAATACTTTTCATTCCCACTAGAACGTTGAGCAATCAACAAAATAGCAAGGCGACTCTACTAAGGAGTGTATCGAAAATAAGCTATTCATATACATTTGTGCTGTACGCATGTATTTGTGAAAATTGGAGAAGCGGTTTAGAATTCATCATACCAGTGTTAAAACCATCATTAATAAGTTTGGGGAACACTACTCTTTGGATGAGCTACCAGGAAGAGGCAGAAAACCCCATTCTTCCAACCCGAAACTGGACCAGAAAGTGGTATCTCTAATCATGAAGAACAAATCAATGTCAATACGTGATTTGGCCAAAAAAGCGGGAACGAGTGTCGGAATGATCCAGCGTATCAAGAGGCGAAATCACATAAAGACCTACAAGAAGCAGAAAATCTCGAAACAAAGTGTAGAAGAAGCGAGCAGCAACAAGGGCCCTGAAATTGTATGCGCGTCTTTTGCAGTGTCCGGATGCATGCGTTTTGATGAACGATGAGACTTATGTAAAGGAGGACACCAAAACCCTTCCAGGTCCACAATACCGGAACTATAAACGCAGAAATATTCGATCTGAGTGTCTCCAGAAGAGATTGCTGCCTTTATATAAGAAGCATAGTACACCTCCACTGTTTTGGCCGGATTTATCGTCGGCTCACTATGCCAAAACCACTCTCAATTGGCATGCGGAAAAGGGTATAAACTTCGTTTAGAAAAATATCAATCCACTAAATTGCCCTCTGCTTCGACCCATCTAACGTTACTGGGCAATCGTAAAGTAGGTCTTCAAGAAGACTGGTAAGGCAGCTGGGAACATGCAGGAGTTCAAAAAAATTTGGGCTCAAGCGTCCAAAAAATGCGATTCTACACTTGTCCGGAATTTGATGAAGAGCTTTCGATCAAAACATCGAAAATTCGTGAATGAATATCTTAAATTTCATCCGGTTTTCATTATGCCTCGTACAATAAAGGATCAATTTTTAGTTTGAATAGAATATCGTTTTTATCATAATTTGAAAAAAAATTGATGGATAGCTTATTTTTGATACACTTCTTAATAAGATGGTACAATAGCCCATCAGACATGGAAATTAACAATAACAAGTAAATATATAAACGCGTAAGTTTTAGGCTTTGTGGATCGTATTTTAATATGAAACTTCGATAATGAACACGGAACGACCGAAATTAGATCTGCGCCTAATTCGTATTACTGTTTTTGAATTAGTTGAATTTAACAACAGAATTTCCAAAATAAATATAAAATTAGTTAAAATTGAGAATTTACTTTGCTGAAAAAAAACTCTTATTTTTAGAGAATGTGTTTAGTTGGCGAATACCCTGGACACAAACCAGCAATATTTCAATCCAACACGAAATTCTCATTGACAACTAATTTTGTTATTAAAATCAGAAAATTTGTTTCTATTTATCTATCACCATCATTACTGAAGGGCAGCACAAAGAAAACGAAAATGAAATGGGTTTTATTAACAAGTTTATCAGCCAAAGACTCATGAGAAGTGTCAAAGCAAAACAATCCATTAAAAAGCTAGAAAGGACAGTCTTGTTGAAACTGCTTGCAAATTGTTTAGATGTTTTTCGCATGTGTTACGATATATCCATATATAAATTTCTAAACCGATTTGTAAAAATGACGTAAACTCTTAGTAGAAAGTGTATTTATTCAGAATTTGTGCGCATTTGAAGCGATTGCGCGTAATAATGTTTTTACGCGGAAGAGTGAAATGAGTTTCGAATGTTGCACTCTAATTGTATATGTCAAATGATGTTTTTTGTATCTTCCAACCTTTAGGGCTACGCCGTCCGGTGTGCTACTTGTATTCGGTTTTTGTTTTACGAGTGCTCAAAGTTTTCAGTGAGAGAGTCGATTTCGCGAAGTCGAAAGCGATTTAGGAGAAAAATTTTCAAAAAGAAGTTTATGTTTCGTTTATGTCTTTTTCTCCAATACAACATCGTATTTATACCTGTCAATATAGAAAAGACAACCGCGACTGAATTTTTTTCGGTAGTAGTGTGCCATCTAGTGGCTAGTAGTCATTACGGTGTTAACATTTTCTCAATGACAGAGCGCCATATAGCTGCAAATTGCAGGAGCCATTCTATCATTTATGTTGGTTGAAAACAACGTTTTATTTCTATCATTCAACTTAAACATTAGTTGAATGGAAATGAAGTGTGCTTAGCTTAGAAATGACAGCACGTTTAATTGGTGAATTCAACTAAAAAAATAGCCATTTTAACAAATATTTTATTATTATTAAGGGAATTAGAAATAAAAAACCTAAATTGGCAAAAGTAAGATTTTTTTATTCGTCCCGGGTTGACGGTTCAATGCATAGGACGCTGGTCTCACAAGCCAGTTGTCGTATGTTCGAGCCACGACCTGGAAGGATTCTTAGTGTCAGTAGCATCGTAGTACTAGCCATGCAATGATTCTGTACGCTAAGAATCGGCTGCGAAGTCTGTTGAAACAGAAAGACCAAATTCCACAAAAGGAATGTAATGCAAAAAAAAAGATTTTTTTAGTTGTCCTAAAAAATAAATAACTAAAATCAGAAAATCAACTAATTTTTTCGCCAAAATGCTGATTTCGGTCTTTCCGTGAACTGATGTTGACTGATAATGACGGTTTCCGAGCTATCTATTTTATGCTTCTGCCTACTCTTCAGTGACGCTAGTTGAAAGAACATCTTCTGTAAGAAATGCTATCCAATTTGTAGGAACATTCATAGGTTCACTATGCCAGAAGAGTTGAATATTGATCAAACACTTTAGGTGAAATATATTCTTGAATTAATGAGTTCATTTTCTTTATGTACCTTAAGCTAACATTACGACTGTAGCACTCTAAACACACACCCGATTAGAAAGAAAGTTCATTTTATAAATCTAGAATCGCTGCTACCCACCAATATCACAAAGAACAGACATACAAAGAACTGATATTAAGAAATTTAAATCTTGTATTCGAGCTTGCATATGGTTATTCATGCGTGAAAATTCGTACGTAACGGCAATGTTCACCGATTTTGACGTGAATACGTCTTACTATGGAACGTTTTTTCAAAATCCGCCCTGTGGAAGAATGGGTAGAACTTAATCGTGAATATCTCGAGTTGTACATAACGTCACAACATAATTCTTTTTCCATATTGTCAGCAATATGATCAGCAATTTTCAACACTTTGAGATAACATAGCAGTCCTGATGTTCAACTGGTAGAACCAAAATCATTTCTCCCTTTGTTTCGGACGGACCTGGACGTCTGGGTCAGGATCTTCCACAAACAGTAGCAACAATAGACCTTTTGTGTGGTGTAGAGTCTCGAGCACTCAGGTTGTGCTCTCATTCGTCTCTCGGACGTCGTGGCGAGCAGACGCCTTCAACCAGCAGCGACAACAACAGATTATCAGTAGATGCATTCAGATTCAGGATCTGAATTTAGGATTGAATTCTAGAACTGAATTTTAAAACTGAATTCAAATCCTGATTTCTGGCCCACCTGAGTTCTGAGCTTGATGACAGGTTTTGAATTTAGTTTCATTCTTCAGTTTTAGAAGTTAGTTCAGATTACAGGTTCATTGTTTAGAACTATGACTCTGAAAATGTATCCCACTTCTGGAAACCGTTGACTAGATTTTGGAACTGAACTGAATTTAGTTCCTTAATTTGAGGTCGGGATTCGAATCTAGATTTAGGATTTCAACTTCAAAATTCAGAATATGAGTTTTAGATTTGGATTCTGAAACTAAATGTTGGATTCAAATTCAGTTTCAGGATTAATTTCCAGAACTTTGACCTGAATTCTTGATCTGGATTCCGAACATGAATTTAGTCCAAGTCCAGGAATTTAGGCTTGATATATATATATATATATATATATATATATATATATATATATATATATATATATATATATATATATATATATATATATATATATATATATATATATATATATATATATATATATATATATATATATATATATATATATATATATATATATAACATAAAGTACTCAACAGTTGAAAATAACGGATAAATTACGCAAATCGGTTCTTCTTAGGACCATCAAAATATTCTCAAAGGATTATGCGAAGTTTACTTCTACTGAGTATGTAAATTAGCCAAAAAAAAAACTTTTTTGATACGTTTTATTTAATTGTATGACAGAAAGTGTTTGTCGTCAATGACTCGTACTTTAGTATGAGATTTTGCGTACTCAACGAACTAAGTCGAATGGTAAAATGAGAAGGCAAAAAAATGCACTAGCTTCAAAATCTGTTCTCTGTGGAAATATTTAGAACTTCTAAATTTTCTATTAAACAAAACTGTTTATTTCATGTCACAATATGCTTAACTAATGCATTTCGTTGTTTTATGTTAATGTATCTCAATCGAGATAATTAGTAATCTCACACAAAAATAGAAGATATTTTTTAATTAATCTATACATTTGATTAGGGTTTGTTTCTAGAATAATAGAATAATCTAGAATAATAGAATAATCTGAATCACTATTTTGAAACTATAATATGAGACTGAGAAAAAATTTATTATTCGTTTGCTATTGGAACCTCGACTAATTCAATACTAGCTATATTGCCGTTGAAGTTAAATTTACCATACAAATCCCATTAATTATTAATCAATGTGACGTGATACTTCAACATCAATATAGCTAGTATGGATTCAGCCGAGGTTCCAATAGTTCACCTACGTGATAGCAACCTGCACTAATGTTTGTTCAACCAAAAGGCTTTCTTTCACTTCAACCACATATGTAGGCACTAATCATTATATACGTTTATATCTTCAGATTGTTATTTAAACCGATTATGAAAATTATTTCATTCACTACTTCCCGGATAATATTGTATATTGAAACCAAAATTAGGTACTATAGAAATATATGAGAAAACACCATATTTCACACACGTCGATTCCTCTTGACTCGCTTGTACTGAAAAGACAAAAAAAAAACAAAATACTTACGAGTTTCACTATGAACTAATATCCAAATTAGTTAGCGGTAACCAAGCAATTATCTCCGATGAGCTCTAGCTAGAAAACCAAATATTCAGAAAATCGTAACAAACGATCTCGAAAACTACCAAACGCGAACTGGTCATCCATTCGGCAAACAAGCTCTTTTTATAACATCAACCCAACTGCCAGCCGTTCATTGAGATATTCCTTAACTATTATAGGTACCACTCACATATCCCACATTCCGTCGAAAATTAACTCAATTGAATGTACAAATCAGGAGGGCGCATCATCATCGTGTTGCGGTTACAATCCCACAGCGATTGTGCAAACTTTCTATCTTGGTTCTATGTATTAATATAGAGAGTTATCGTATATTTACAGTACTAGTGGCCCCACCGAAATGTGGGTGAAAATCATTACACTAAAGGAGATCATTACTACTGGGTGACTGTTACCTAATTTAATCTACTTGATTCAACAGAAACAAATTACGGGAAACGATCATTTGAGTAACATGAGACGAGCAACGATGAAGGGATGCGATAACTGCCTATATGTTACACATATTCCGGAAGCTCAAATCAGATGATTGGTGTGAAGATAATCTATTAAGAACACAACTACTAATGGATTCATACATTGTTCGAAGACATTATAATTATGGATTCATATATTGTTCGAATACATTATGATTAAAAAAGGCTTGTACACAACAAAATCTGGACAAAAACAAATTTACTGTTAGTTCAATCCAAGAAGCATTTTCTATTCATTAATTTGTGCAGTATTAGTCATTTAAAACTAATTACAGCTATTCAATTACGCTGCATGATGAAGCTACGGACTTTTAGTTTACTCCAGCTATTAGGGTCTGTCCGACTTCTTTGTAACCGGTTTAGCGGTCGCAACTCCAGGCAGTTAAGTTCATTCGTCTCTTTCGCTACGACATGGGCTCCATTCGTTTTATGGCATTCCGTAGTGACAGAATAACGAGGGAGCATCATGGCTGCGTAGAAATGATAAAAATCGCTTCTTTAGGTATTGATTGATTGTAAGTTTATTTAACCTCGGCTTTATCCGAGGGGTCTTTCGTAGAGGGTTCTTTAGGTATTCACGGTATAGTTCCTTGTTTGACGTTCCGGTAGTGATGAAGCTTGGTCGAACACAGCTGCATATTGCCTGTCAAACCAAATATTTTTGGGTAACTTGGCCTTCCTTAAATGCTCCTCTACACCGTTCCGTTTCATGGAAGAATGAAATATATTCGGGAAGCTTCTTAAAGTCTTCCAGAAAATCAAGTGCTATCAAGTCCGTATACAATTCGGCTTGCGGCACATAGCCTTTGCGTAATCTGTTCAGCTTCTTTTATTACTTCCATGCAGGCCCGTGCGCAGGAATCATTCAAGGGGAGGGGGGGGTTCAAGGGAAGGGTCAAAAGGGGGTGGTGGAAGTTCAAGGGGGGTGAGGATTCAAGGGAGGGAGGGGGTTCAAAAGGTGAGGAAGGTGCAAAACTTTGAAAGAAAGTTGAGAATATATATTTAGAAGACCGAGAAGCCACGAGTCGCTCGATCAAAATAACGATTAATCAGGCTAGGAAGCATTGACACTTTTACGGGTATAGTCCTTATGAGAATGGCTTGAAGGAAAGTAATACGAATTGATTTATGCATGATGTATGGTATTACTACCTGTTCGTCAAAATGTGAGATAACTAATTAATAGGATGCCAAAGGAGGGTATATCTAATTTCGAAAAGGCGTGACATATTGCTAAAAAATTTAGTAGTGATAGATGGACCAAATTTGAAAAAAATAAAAACAAATATGTTGTTATGATATGTAATGTTTGGTGTACAATTGCATATAATATATTTTCAACAAAATTTAATAATCGTCAAAGTTTATGGGAGCAAAATCAGCCGATATTAGCGGGGCAAAATGCATGAGTTATAAGTTCAACGAATAATAAAGAACAATCTCCCATCTATGAAGTATTGTTTTCACAAAAGGACTAAAACTTTTTTTAAAATTGAAGAATCTTTTCGAGAGTGCATATTACCCGGTGATGTCATGCGTATTGCCCTGTTGTTTTGATGAATGTTGACCCATTGTTGAAGATCATTCTTGCCTCTATGTTCAGATACGTATGACTTCCGTAATTCAACATGTATATTATTCATGTTTTTTCACAATTAGGCGTTTTGCTTCACATATATTTCAAATGAAAATTTTTAGGGGGTTTGAAAAATAAAATATTTTTTGTAGTTTTCAATTTCATTATTCCACTATCTTTACGTTTCGTCTTAGACTCGTCAGTGCAGAGCAGTTCAAATTGAACTGCTTACTGCGAACTTAAACAGTTCAATTTGAACCGCTAAGCAGACGTAAAGTTATTGCTATTTGCAACACACTTGTAATAAGCACCGAAGTGCTAAGTCTTTCCTGACGTGCCGAACGAAAACAAGTTTCGACTAATACTGGCCGATTCAGATGGTCATTTAGGGGTTAACCTTATTTTGTGCTAGGGCACATAACCAATTTCACTATCTTTACGTTTCGTCTTAGACTCGTCAGTGCCGAGCAGTTCAAATTGAACTGCTTACTGCGATGCGGTGCTTAGCGGTTCAAATTGAACTGCCGAGTTTAGCACTAAGCAGTTCAATTTGAACTGCTCTGCACTGATGAGTCAAAGACGAAACGTAAAAATTGATGAGGACGCCTATCCAGCGACCCAAGTAGCACCTATAACTTATTCATAGACGAAGTCAAAATAATGCTACGAATTCACATCTCATCATGTTACAATAAGTTCCAACTTGACTTTTTGGTAAACTAATTCTTACGGTAGATTCGCATTACTGTTGTAACACACGGTAAGATAATTGAAATAGTAATTTCATATCGGTGTATACGATGTGATTAAAAAAGGAAAAACAATGTGATTTAAAAAAGAAAAACAGGATTGTAAGTTTCTGTACATTTTCCCGGACAGTAACATTACGTCAATAAGTAAAGAAAAATGACTCAATTGGAAAAGAAACAGATATTGTTGAGTCTATGCTTATACAACACGCTTTTGAAGTTTTCTTTTTTTTGTATTTTCTCTAAAAAAAAATATTTGTGCGTTTTGTCACGGCAGTGTATGTTTGGAAAAACTTTTGCAAATGGCTACCATTATGACCAGTGAATTAAATATGCATTAGATTACAAAAAATGCAATCTATTCATGGCATTTGGTCAAATATTTCCAATTTGATGCACGAAAAACTAATATTAACACGTTGACTGCCAACCTACGAGATAACTCGTATATTCCGTTCGGAAACGAATGGTCGTGGCAGTCAACGTGTTAAATACCAAAAAAATTCTATCTGATTACATTTCGATTTTTCAGCTCCTAGTTGCACATGTTGGATTATTATGAAATTATGTCGATGTTATAATACCCAAAATATCGATGACGCGCACGTTTCCAAAAAGAACAATGATTTACTTCACCATAAATATCGAGTACGACATAGGTTTTGAGTAGATATAGTGGGTTTAAAAAATATATTAGAAATATGTATTTCATTTATATGCAATGAAAGATTAACTTTCGCTGTCATTTGATATTGCGGGTTGGGGGGCTGTTCTGGCTGATTGGCCGCGGGGGGATGACCTGGGGCCCGCGCTGTCGCTGACTGAGTTTAGATGTTAGGAGGGGGGGGGGGTAGTTATTGGTGACCGGTGGTGTGTAGGATGAGCTGTCCGGGGGCGGGTAGCTAGATACTTGCTTTTCTGTGCGTTTCCGTCTTCCGCTGTGGACCATTTAGCCCACCAAAACTAGGGGGGGGGGCACGTTGGTTGGTACACTTTACGTCATGGCTGGTTCGAATGACGGGTTGTTGTTAACTAGCCAAGCGACCCGGTGGGAATAGGGTTTGTGTTTTGTGTGGCAGTGCTCGGGTTGACTCAGTGGTCCTCGTCCCCTTTGGGGGTTGGTTTGTATTGAATGTTCTATGGGAGGGAATTAAACGGTTATATTCTTTCAAAAAAGATAACTTTTATTAGGATACGTCTATTTTCATGGATCCGGTAGAGCTGGTGGGGTTTGGTGACGGGCTTGTTTGGCTAGGGGATCTAATTCCGAAAAAAGCAAAGTCTTGGCATTACATTCCGTTTTGTGGAATTTGGTCTTTCTATTCCAACAGACTTCGCAGCCGATTCATAGCGTACAGAATCATTGCATGGTTAGTGCTACGATCCTGCTGACACTAAGAATCCTTCCAGTTCGAGTTCCGAGAGGTGGTTGTTTTAGTGTTTTAAATCGCTAGGGGTGATGGTGTTGGTTTTTTGGTTTTGAGGTGGTTGCTCTATTTGTTGTCACATCTCGGCCATTTACTTACCCAACTACTCGAGTGCCGCGCAGAGTTGGGCGATTTCAGAATCCTTGGCTTCGGCCTGTTTCTGAGCTCGGAGTGCGATAATTTCAAACTTGAGGACCGCGATCGTCCGGAGAGATAGAAGGGAACGGTGGATTGTATATATGTTTATATAAAAACAATAAGAAAAAGGAATAAAATGAGGCTATGTTCGCGAACGACTCAAAAGAACTAGTTCTACTAGAAGAATGAGTGGACTGGAGTTCTTTATTAAAGAATGATTGTTCTCTATCCTTTGCAAAATAATCGAAAGTAATCGAATTCTTCAAGAAAGTATACAAATTAACTGCGTTCTTCGGAACGGTAGCAGGTTTTAGGAATAACGTAGGAGTTACATGAAATTGCGACCTTTAAAAAAGACCCAAGAGAGAATGATTGTTGGTCTCCTTCGATGAGACTGCCTAACTCTGAGTAAATCTTTAAAACGAACGTTTTGGCCCATCTATATAGGTTAGCTGAATTTTGAAGTTAAATATCTTCTGAAGTTTAAAATGGTGATGATCAGCAGGTTGGAACAAGGTTGTATGGGAAAAATATGGAAAAGTTTAAATATGATCAGTATCTTACGAGGAAAACAGATTGGAAAATTACCATGCGAATGCAACTATTTGATGAAAACCGCGAAAATGTTATCGCAAGGACAGAGCTCGAAACCGTAGCTACATTTGTCCATGCTCGAAGACCACTTAACTAGACCGATAGTTGTTCATACGAAAAGGTTCGTTCGAGAAACAAATGTATAAATAAATAAAATTGAATTTTAATAGGCATAAACCAACTTAGAACAAAAAAGTTGTGAGTCCCATCCACCTCCATTTTTTCCAGTGTTTCTACGTGGTTCATGACGGTTCCTAAAACCTTTAGTCCCAATAAAAACAATAATATGCATAATTTGAACTAAATCGGACATGGATTAGGGGTAAGTTTACAAAATATAATTTCCGAAAACGATTTTTTTGGGAGCAAATCTTAGAAATGCATGAAACTTCGAGATCTGGTAATCGTAAACTGAACTTCTTCTATTCATGTCACATACTCCAGTCTAGCGAATCAGCTTAAACCATAAAAACCTGATAGCAATACGAAAGAACTTGAGAATTTTTTATTTTACAAATGAATTGCTAAGATCATTTAAATCTACTCAAAATATTGGTATTGAGCTTTTTTATAAGGAAAATTATGATGAGAGTTAATACTATCACTCATCTCAGTCATTTCTTTTATTTTCTTTGTGTATGTTTCTTTTGACTTTTCCAAGTATCAGTTGTCGCACATAAACATTGCCTGTTCTAGCTAATAAAAATCCTAGGCAATCATTGAATGTTCATAGAAAAACAATCTTGGACATGAATATCAAGTCAAAAGCAAAAAAAATAATAACATGCATGCTTTCGAACCTTTCTCACTTGCGGGGTTACACTGCTGCTTGCAGCACAAACGAAGCCGCTTGGTAGTACATGATTTTCTATCCGTGATAAATGTAGGACACAAAACTAAACTGAAATTATTAATACAAACAACCAATTAAAATCTTCCTATCAGACTGATAAAAGATTTTCACTTTTTGTTCATAGCGATATTACTTGCTAAAACAATATCTATACAATAAGAGACTGTTCACGATTCTATCGTTTGAATATCGACTAAACAAATTCTGTCGTTGGCTATGGTATGGTATAACAACACACACAAGTCGAATTTACATTCAGTTCAAAGCAATCTTTTGGGTAAATCGCAGTCAATAATCGCTAAAAAAACACTGCGGCATTATATTTCTCAAACTGAGTATTAAGTGAAAAGAATAAGTGGTGGGAGATAATCAAGTCCTCAATTAAAATGGATGATCGCACAATCGATACTATTTTTGCTGGTTCTCTAGAAAATCTACCTCCAGTGAGTTCCAAAATTGTGAGAATCTTCACTAGTTCAACATTTACCGGTAGGTTGCATAACTTACAACATCACATCGTTCACTTTTTGCTACTATTACTAAGTTCAAGAACTATTGATTGTCAGAATGCATCCGGTATTTAACAACGTTGCGAAATAGCTGTGTATTGATTTTCCAACTCTATAGATTAAAATAAACCCCACATGAACTTTGATGAATCTCATAATATATTAAGACATTTTCACTATTTTCGTATGTCTATAATCATTTTTTCCTTATTGTGATGGTATCTCAATAATATTATTCTATTTAATAGTATCTTAATACTAATATTCTATTTCGTTCATAATAATGATAAGCATAAGATTTATTTCTGGATCTTCTACGTTTTGTTGCAGACACTACCATGGAAAGAAATAATCTAATGGCGAAATGTTACCCGAGAATAAAAGATTATTGTCGAGAAAAACACGGTTTGGAATTCCAGGTAATGAAAGCGATCACGGAATCTTAACTAATAAGGAACTTGGATACTCTTAAAATGAAAAACATAATTTTTTTAAAAGATTTTTGTTATTACCGGATAAAACACTAAAAAAAGAGCAAATTATTCCAGCTGTGAAACTAAACTCTTATTAAACAGTACTTAAAGACTTTCGAGACTCCTTTTCATCCTGTTAACCGTGTCACAAACTTGTATTGACTGTGAGAGTATCGTTTACCTAGCAATCGAGCTACTCTAAAATCATCGAGAATTAATAAAAATAAGACACAACATT
This sequence comes from Malaya genurostris, assembly GCF_030247185.1. Lineage (NCBI taxonomy): Eukaryota > Metazoa > Arthropoda > Insecta > Diptera > Culicidae > Malaya > Malaya genurostris. The sequence continues at coordinate 127,079,036 of NC_080572.1, forward strand.
ATTAGTTTTATTTTCCATCTTCACTTATCCACAATTGCATTATATTTGAAATAGGTTCCAGTGTATTACACTCTTTATCTTTTTAACTTAGTTCCATCAAAATTTACTTGGAATTTTGGACGACGGTTTCACCATATTTAGGGGTTCGATATGAGTTGAACTCATACCTTTCGGAGTCGTCTTACCACTATTTCCGGTGTTCATGAAATCTGGACCTGTATATCCGGAATAATACTGTTTGTTCATCATTAATTTAGAATGTTTAGACCAGTATTGTACAACTAACCTTGTTTTCCTTGTTACATATTAAACAGTCTTGGAAACGTCGAATGAACCATTCCGCAAAGCTGACAAAATGTCTGATTCTAACAAGTTCCCAAAAAGCAACAATACTTTTCTACATACTTTCCTGTTCACATTCCAACCAGGAACCATAGAATAAGTTATATCATTGATAGCATGCGGAAAAATGACTACACAAAAATTGGATGCAATGGCTGGTGAAATGAGAAGGTCAAATTGCGTATTGGAATGTAATACATACAACACCTTCGTCATATGCAATTCTAATTTATACGTTTTTTAGTTCAAACTGGATGACTAAATATCGTATTTCGTCTTACTCAAATTTGATCTTTAGAATGGTAGAGTTTAGAGCAATCAAAATTTTGTTTTCCAACGACAGAATTGTTCAACAAACAATGTTGGGGGCATATTCTTCTAAGCTTATAGCAACAGTTGAGGGGCCGAATTCAAGTATCGGATAAATGTAGATTAGTTCGAAAAAGCCTTTTGAGTATGTTTGAATGCAAAAACAGTGTAAAAACAAATTAACAATGGAGAAATCGTTTTAAAACATCTTTATTAATTTTGAATGCAAAAACCGGTCAAAAATTTAGCCGGTTCTTCCGCAACTAATGTTTTTATACGGTTTTTACATTCAAAATTTTCTTGCCGACTGCCGTTGCGAACGAAGCATAGTTCACTTGTTTGGTACGGGCGGCCAGATCCATGCTGCGTTTCACAGTGAGAGTCGCCAGAAAAATTTTGAATGCAAGAACCGGATAAAAATATTGGTTTCAGAGAAAATTCTTGTCCAGTTTTTACATTCACAGTTTCTAGGTCCGGTTCTTGCAAAAAATGTTTTAAACGATTCGTGTCCATATCCGATTTTTGTACTAAATGTTTTTATCCAGTTTTTGCATACAAAAATAATTAAGCGATTTTGCCAAACTAAGTAGCACTTATCCGATTTTAACGTTGAGCCGTAGTTATATGGAAAAGTACATAGTCTCAACTTTTTATGAGACTCATGAAATTTCTCTAAAAATTTCAAAATTGGTTTAAATTTAAAATAACAGTTTCATTTAAAATAAGAGTTTAATTTAAAATAACAGGAAAACACAAACGCAAGGAAATCTTCACCGTCATAACAAAAAATATTTGTCGTATTACAAAACTATGATAAATTGTATATTTTTTCTCCCAAAATTGCCGTTTACGTTATATGTTACCAAAAAGTACAAGTAATATCATCCAGTGCATTTAACTAGAGATTCAAGAGACAAGTTATCGTGAGCCAGTTGTCACAGTTAAGAGCGCAATACTAAGCATCGGCTAAATAGGCTGAGGAACCTTGTTCGCAGGAAGATAAGCTTGCTTAAAGGATAAAGTTTAATCGTCTATATCTTCAAATCTATAAGAGTTGATACAGTTTCAGAACTTAAAGCAAGGCAAAGTAAGGGTACTACATTGCAACGCGTGACCTTCTGTTTAGTCAAACGTCACAGCCGATCCATAAGAGTAAAGAAAAGTTACATGAGAAGTGCTACGATCCTACTGATACTATGAATTCATCCAGGTATAGGATCAAAAATACGACAATTGGCTGGCGAGTTCAACGTCGTATACTTTAAACCGCCGATTCGGGTGTTTCAGAGCTCAGCAGGACATTAACTTTATTGTATTTCCTAAACTGTTGCACTTAAAGTCTCAGTTATCAGTTAATTGTATGATATCTTCTTACGACTCGATTGTTTTAGTAATTTAAACCAATCATATCTGTAATAGCTTCATCCTCTGAGCTTCTATCGATGCAAAATAATACGAAATAGCTTTCTCCCAAAAAATTACAGTGTACATTTTGACATGAATATGAAATATAACGCTTATTGCTGCTATGTTGCATAATGTTATCAATTAGCAACATCCACAATCTGTCATTTTTTAAAGAACCGAATGACTATATACTGCAAAGAACATACTTTGTGTTGATCGTTAAAAGCATTATTTGACTCAAAAATCCGAAATCTCGTTACTTTATATGATACAAAATGAAACTTGAGACAACATTCTCTGATATATGCCAAATATAAAAATAAATTGTTCATTGCATACATTATTGGTACTCTGCATAATGTATCGGACGATCGGACGTGAATTCGTTTTTCTCCAATCTCTAATCTCCAATCATCAGTGCGGTCGAGTGATAATTCGAATTAATCCGTCCTCATCTTGTTAGCCAGTGCAAAACAGGCTAATCTGATCGTTCAATGCGAGCTTTTCACGCGGGAGTATCGCCTGTACACTCCAGCTCGCGAAGTCGAGATAGACGGCGTGATCACCGATCCAAGTCTGACTTGCGAGGACGTTCTAGAGCATGAGGCAAGCGGTTTCAAAAACCTCCTACTCAAAAATGTCAAGATACTGGATTGCAAGCAATTGCGTTCAGTATCGACCGCTGAGGATGGGACTCCCAGTCTTATATCCCATCAGACTCGTATCGGGTGACTTTCGCTGGCTCGACTTTGCCTACTACGTCCTCCTGGACCGAGTTCGTTTACCTGTTCGCCTTTTTGTACCGCGGGTCTTGAACTGCACCAATTGCAAACAACTGGGACATACAGCATCCCTTTGTTGCAATAAATCCTGTTGTATCAAATGTGGAGGAAGTCATGCGGATAACTCCTGTGGTGGTGACATTGAAAGGTGCTCTAGTGTAAGGAGGGACCGCATGATCTCTCAAAATGCCCCGCGTACGAATTGCGCAAGGATAAGATTCACTTAAGCAACATTCCAAGCGTTCTTTTGCTGAAATGTTGAAGAGTGCTACGCCTCCAGTAAACCTTTACGCTTGTTTGACAACTGACGAGAGCGATGCTGATGACCCCATCGAAGATACATCTTCGGCTGCCCCTCTTAGCTCATCAAACAGAAAGAGAAGAAATAAATTTTCTCAAAAGCTCCCTAGTAAGGGTTCGAAGATGTCCTTTGATGGGTCTCAAAAAATTACAACAAATGGTAATGATGGCAAAGAACCGGAGAAAAAAGCTCCAGGCCTTGGAAACTTAAACTCCGAGCAAGAATTTTTATCACTTCCTGGAACTTCAAAACCCTCGAGAGTCCCTAAAGATCAATCAGAAAATTTATCAGATACTGGATTTGTTAAATTCTCTGATATTGTGTACTGGATCATGTCTAGGTTCAATATTTCTAAGCCTCTTAAAAGTCTGATAATGGTTTTTATTCCTACAGTTAAAACATTTTAGAAGCAGTCGACTGCAAAATGGCCCCTTCTTTCAGCGATCGTATCCTTCGATGGCTAAGTCACCCACCGAGGTCACGGATACAATCACTGTTTTACAGTGGAATTGCAGAAGTGTCATCCCAAAAATAGATTCTTTTAAATCTAAAATAATCTGAAATGTGACGCATTTGCATTGTGCGAAACTTGGCTATCTTCCGAAATACCATTGAATTTCCACGATTTTAACACTATTCGCCTGGATGATCTCTACGGAGGAGTACTTTTAGGGATCAAAACGTGCTATTCTTTCTATCGAATTGATCTCTCCTCGATAACAGGTATTGAAGTTGCCGCATGTCATGTTACAATCAAAGGCAAGGACCTTTGCATTGCTTCCATCTATATTCCCCCAAGAGCCTCGGTTAGGCATCGGCCGCTCAGTGATATCATTGAGCTCCTTCCTGCACCGACGTTGGTTTTAGAAGACTTTAACTCACATGGTACGGGATGGGGCTGTCTTCACGACGATAACAGATCCATGATATTTGCGACAACTTCAATATGACAATATTGAATACGGGAGAAATGACACGGATTCCTGCACCACCAGCAAGATCAAGTGCGCTAGACTTATCCCTTTGCTCGACATCGCTACGGTTGGACTGCACGTCGAAGGCAATCCCTGATTCCCACGGTAGCGATCATCTACCTATCATGATTTCAATCGCCTACGGATTAAGACCATCGGAGACAATCAATGTCTCGTATGACCTCATACGAAATATTGATTGGAAGTGCTACGCAAGTTCGATATCTGAGAAACTAGAAACAACACAAGAACTTCCTCCGGAAGAAGAGTACACGTTTTTGTCTGGCTTGATTCTCGACTCCGCGATTCAAGCTCAGACAAAACGTGTACCCGTCGCAAAAACAAGCATCCGTCCTCCGAACCCCTGGTGGGACAAAGAGTGCTAAGAATTAAACGCGAAGAGGGCTTCATCATTTATCGAGTTTAGGAAAAAAGGAACACCTGAGAATTATAGAAACTATGCGGCATTAGACGCTAAAATGAAAAGCTTGATTAAAGCGAAGAAAAGCGGTTATTGGCGTCGATTCGTAGACGGATAAAACATCAATGAGCACTCTTTGGAACACGGCCCGACGAATGCGTAACCATAACACCAGGAACGAAAATGAAGAATATTCTAACCGCTGGATATTCAATTTCGCTAAAAATATATGTCCTGACTCTGTTCCGGAACAGACGATCATGCGCGTCGCCTCAGCAAACAGAAACGAAATACCTTTTTCGATGGTAGAATTCTCACTTGCGCTCTTGTCGTGTAACAATAAAGCTCCGGTTAGACAAAATCAAATTCAATTTGTTGAAAAATTTGCCTGACTGCCAAAAGGCGCTTATTAAATTTATTCAATAACCCAAGTAGCACACGTTATTACACTTCAATGACAGTACCTTATATGATACAAATTTATGGAACAAGTTGAAGACGTCGCAACGTGCATTATAACTGGTATGTAACCTGAAAAGCGTAAGAGGCGGAGCTTGTGCGAATTACCAAGGGTTGCCAAACAACTTCTCAGTAAAGAGTATTTGATTTGATTCAGCGCGTCACAATGAAACAGAAAATATAAGTTTGTGTCAAGTTACAATTTGTTGATGTTTTTCCCATTCAACATTTACGACCAAAAATTGGCATCCGATAATGAGAGCTAAAATATAAAACTCAATATTCTTTAAATTCACTATATATACTCAACTTCTAAGTGCTATTCGATATTTATGGTGAAGTTGATCATTGTACTTATTGAAAACGTGCGCGCCTTCGATATTTTGGGTTTCAGAGCATCGACATACAAAATAATATTTATATTTTTATTCCAGTCATATGAAATTTACAGCTAAAAAGTCGAAATGTGTTCAGTTAGAACTTTATTGTGATTAATATTAGTTTTTCATGAACCAAAGTGAAAACAGTTGACCAATCGCAACAATTAAAAATTGCAGTTTTTTTCAAATTTAATGAATATTTCATTCCCTGCTCATAATGGTAGCCATTGGCAAAAGTTTTTCCATGCATACACTGCCGTGACAAAGTGTAGAAATATTCTCTGTGGTAGTGGACTTACTTTACTATGCGGCCCCTTTTCAAAATTTACCCTTTGAAAGAGTGATAAGTTTTTGATCGTGAATATCTCTTGTTGCATCTAATGTATCAACATAATTTTTGCTACGTGCCATTGGAAATATGATCTCAATTTGATGATAAAATTTTCAGTGGTGTGACATAACCTCAAAAAGCTCAAAATTAAACTATTCTGAAATGTTTGGTATCAACGAGTATCAGAGAGGCAAACACATGACGATTGTTTGCCTTTCTTGTATTTCGAAAGCTCATAGCTCAGTGATCTGTGGAAGGATTTATATAATCTAACTACCAATAGACTCGAAGATTTTCAACTTGAATGTATATTGCAACAACATTGAAATTTTTCAATAGTACACTATTGAAAAACCTGTCTGACTTGATCCATTTCAGCACCAGCCAATCAGAACGCGATCTGAGGAAGAGAACAAAATATATGCTACTCCAGCGATATAAAAGGTGATTTTGCAACTTTTTCTATCATTTTGTGAGCAACAGAAGGAAGACACACACTACAGTAACATGGGGCCGGCCACACAACGACATCAAAAGCCTGCCAGCTGAAGTCATCAGTGTGCAGAACTACCTCGGATCTAGATGCAGATCGTGTTGGTCGTGACGATTCAAAGCACTTTTCAGATAATCATAAAAAATTAGTTGAATTTTCTCTTTCATACCAAAAGCATCAGATTTATCCAAATGGAAATAGACCAAGTTTGCACCGTCACTAACACATTCTATTACGACTCACCCAATGCGAAAATGAAATTGGTGATAGAGAACACATCTTTATACTAGTATGGGTGTCGTTTGGAAATTTGCCGTGCGAAACAGAGTTGCCACGTATACAGATCAATCTGTATTTTTGTCGTGAATACTTTAGTACGGGGCCGAAAACAAAAATGAACAAATAGTTAGAACAAAGGTTTCCACTTGATTTGCGCATTCTACTTACCAGGCGTATCACAACTGGATAAACTTAAAGCAATCTTAAATATTTCTTTATCACAGTGATGTGATCGTCCTGAAAAGGACGGGTTTTTTGTTCAACTATTCGTCGTTACGGATGGCCAACTGCAGATGGCGAGGGATGACTCTGGTGACTTATTCTCTGCTGAACAACTGGTCATCATTTTTGAAACAATGACAACAAAACTACGAAATCATTCAGTAAAAACCATTCAAGCGAAGAGGTTGTGTTTCGATTACACTGCTCATGAGTTAACTGTTGCAGGTAGTTAAAACTGCTGGTACTAATAGCCAAGGCAATATTCGGGGCGTTTCACTACTGGAAAGCTAGCAATGAAGGCCATCTCGTTCATACGTACAGAGGTGCGAGCGCATAGAAGCGATAAGTCACAGAGGTGCCATCGCATAAAGGTGCGGAAACGAAGGGGTGCAAAGGCACAGAGGTGCTGAAGCAACTCAGTGCTGATCTACCAGGTACCAGAATTTGTACGCTGCGTAGGATCGAAAGAGACGACATATATCGCGAGGTGCTACACACATTTGTTCACCACCAAGAGCAATAGCACTGTACCTGGGGTCAGGTACAAGCAGTCCACCAAGTTCAGTGGTTACCACAACGACGGCAGAGCAACTGAGATAGCAGAAGACGATACCAAAAGATTACCTAGCGGAAATCGTTGGATGAGCTTCACGTCGTTCTTTACGATAGAGGAACAAAGACAACAGCAACAAGGTAGATTCAATTTAATTTAATTTTTTTTTATTTCTCTTATAACTGAAATTTTACTATACATAAGTTTTCATTTTGATATTATTAATTTACAAAAAAAACAGTTAATGTAATGGATGATCTCATGAAAGATCAACCGAATCCGATTCCGGTCACTAGTAAAATCTTAAATACTCCAAGGGCTAAACATTATCCAGAAGGTACCACTGGGCCATGGATAGTCTATTTTCAAAAAAAAGAAAAGGTATTAAATTTGATGCAAATTACTAAGGAATTGACATCACAATTTCCAAAAGTTGAAGAAATCTCTAAAGTTCATTGAGATTAAATTCGAGTTGTTAACGATTTGAAACAGGCAAACGAAATTGTAACCTGTAAGTTATTTGCTGTTGAATATAGAATTTACGGTGTTGTCGCTGAAGCAAGTCTGACAGCCGATGATTTACTTAAAAATGGAGTTGGTCGTTTTAAAAACTCTGTATTTTATGTATTTTTATTAAGAACTATACTGGTTCTTTAATAATATTTAATTGTGTTTTAGAATGTTTAATGTAACTACTCTGAACTTTAGTTTAGGTGTTTCGTTTCAAATTTTAGTAGTGGAAAAGGGGAATACCTGCATAATATATATAATTAATCAACTAATTGATATTCGGAAGTGTTGAGGAACATGCCAGTTGTTTCCGTATTCACGACATCCAGTTATGTCTTTTAAATTACCCACCCGCCTTTTTTATTAAGACGGATTTGGCATTTGATCATTCGGTAAATTTCTGCGACCGATTTTCGGATGACGTGATTTTTGGCTGTTTTTGAAAAGTGACTGCGTTGTAAACCACGTAAACGAAATTCAGAAAGATCGAAGTAAATCACTCATAATTGTTTGGAAAGCAAAAACAGCATTTGTTTACAGAACAATTCCAGGAATGAGTAGACGAAAAAGTGACAAAATCAGAATCAACCTTCTCCGATTTGGGTGAAACTTTGCACATGGCTTCAGTATGGCAAACCATAAGTTTTGAATCGATGGAGAGGTCAATCCGACTCACGACTGATTTTTAAAAAGGGCATATGTATTTTTGCATTTCACCAAAATTGCATTTTTCAAATCGTTGTAACTCGAAAACCGTTAATTGTACAAAAATGGCGTTCAGGAAGAAGTTGTAGGGAATCGATTGGGCACTCTAAAAAAATATAGACTGAAAAAATTTTTGATTTTTTTTCTCAATAATTACAAAGTAGTCCGAAAAAGTTAAATAAAAAAAAATCAGGGTTTTAATTTTTTTTATAATTTTTATTTTTTGAAGCTGTTATTAAAACCTACAGATTGCTGGCTATTCCATCCGAGCCTTTTGAAAAATGAAGAAGTTACAGCTAGAACAGTTTACAGGTGCATGCAAATGATCAAGTTCTTCTCGTTGTAATACGGAAACCGTTCATCGTACAAAAATGGCGTTCAGGAAGAAGTTGTAGGGAATCAATAGGGCACTCTAAAAAAATATACACTGAAGAAAAAATTTGATTGTTTTCTCAATAATTTCAAAATGAATCAAAAAAATAAATTAAAAAATATCAGTTTCGATTTTTTTTTTGATAATTTTTTTTAAAGCTCTTATTAAAACCTACAGACTGATGGCTATCCCATCCATGCCTTTTGAAAAATGAAGAAGTTACAGCTAAAACAATTTACAGATATATTCGAAATTTCAAGTTTTCGTTGAAAGCTAATCATTTAAACAGTAGAATATTATTCTACAGGTTAAAGGCAGTGTTTTTTTAGAGTACCCTATTGATGCCTTACACGCTTACTTTTGGCTACTCAGTGAGTGAATCAGAAGTACCCCTTTTTCGGCAGCTGTGAACAGACGTCAAAAAATGAGTAGAATTTAAAACTATCACTGAGGCAAAATTATCTAATCGCGCCAACCGACATTTTCAAGTGTTTTTAGGATGGAGAAAATAAAAAGTTGTGTTGACAGCGAATTGGTAAGTAAAATAGGTTATGTTTATGCATGTTTACATTGTGAAATATAAGTACATTGTAAATAGATTTCCAATGTCCCGTGCCCTGTTGCCTGATAGTAATACCCAAAGATGCAAGACTGTTCCGGATACTCATTTAAAAATGTCAACAAGAGAAAGTAAGTTCTACTCAAACTTTGCGAAAAGTATATTTACCCAAAATTACGTGGTTCCCGTTCTACTCAATTTTCAGTAGGTATGGTTTTGGGGAAATTGGGTTACTTTTGACTCAATTTTGTGTAGCCACAAGTAAGCGTGTACAACTTCTTCCCGGACGCCATTTTTGTACGATGAACGGTTTCCGAATTACAACGAGTAGAACTTGATCATTTGCATGCACCCGTGGACTGTTTTAGCTGTAACTTCTTCATTTTTCAAAAGGCACGGATGGGCTAGCCATTAATATGTAGGTTTTAATAACAGCTTTAAAATTAAAATTATCAAAAAAATTAAAACCCTGATATTTTTTTAATTTAACTTTTTCGGATTATTTTGTAATTATTGAGAAAAAAATCACCAAATTTTTTCAGTGTATATATTTTTTAGAGTGCCCAATCGATTCCCTACAACTTCTTCCTGAACGCCATTTTTGTACAATTAACGGTTTCCGAGTTACAACGATTTGAAAATGGCACTTTTGGTGAAATGCAAAAATGCATACGCCCTTTTTAAAAATCAGTCGTGAGTCGGATTGACCTCTCCATCGGTTCAAAACTTATGGTTTGCCATACTGAAGCCATGTGTAAAGTTTCATCCAAATCTGAGAAGGTCGAGTCTGATGATCTGCTAAGCATTTCTGGAATTGCTCTACAGGAGGCTCGATTTTGGGAATTTATTTTAGAAGTTCGTTTTCAGCAATTTTAGGAATCTTCATGCGATGGTTCTGTGAATGTTTATTTTTTGTCTTTGGACAAAAACATAAAGTCACACTTACTTACAATTTTAATGCGACATAAACCAATACTGGATCGATATAATATAATAAATATAATTAAAACACTGAACAAATAAGCATAACACTTAACTTTTCGTCACAAATTCAGCCACTTAGATAGAACTTTACAATAAACTTCTGTGTTAGTAGAAAAACTCGCTCAAGACAAAAACAATATTCGTAAATGTTTTGAATGTATAAAAAATCCATTGCTCATTCATACCATATAATATTCTCGATCTATTATATATGTAGAACAGGAATCGATACAATCCCTAATTGAAATGATTACCTTTCATCTTTTTTAATTTTTAGAAAAAATATTATTTATACACGCTTAACATTATTCGAAGGAAAAACATTATATTTCGATATCTAACTCTATCATCTATTGATAAATCGACTCGGAAAGTATTTGTAATTTGAAGCCTAGCAACTTCAACCCTTGAAGTAACGGAGTGTGATATGAAGAACAAATGCTTTAGGCTTTCTGTAACCTTGAAATAGATTGAGATCTACTATAAATCTTCAATTTACAGATAAATTCGATAGATTTCAACAATAATGCATAGAAGAGTTCGAGTAGAAGAATATTAACAATTTTTACATGCAACCGAAGATGTTTCTTACCGCACTAGGCGCGTTTATTACGAACTTTGTATACAATGTTTCAACGAGATTACTATTTTGTATTACAATAATACTTGTTTTATTGATTATTGAATTCAATCTCATCCACCTCACCTTCACCTTAATTTATTATTGGGAAGTGCGAAATGAGCTCAAATAACTATAATAGCAGCAAACTAATCATAGCACATAATTGCCAATTCGCTTCCAAGAGCAAAGGCTAGAGAACCTTCACATTCATTTTATCACCGGGTGGAACAGACGCTTTTTGCTCTATGTATACCTGCGACTATTCTACGTTTAGAATAGAGTAACTGCACCCCACAGATGATCTCAGCTCCACCATTCATTTTATATATCAAATTGTTGGTAAGAGCGAGGTCAAGTGATCTGCAAAACAAAGCGGTGGGTCTACTAATGAGATGACTATTGGTGCAATTACCCTAGGAGGTGGCAATGGAAACTTCACGCAGTCTGACGCACCAACTTACTCTCATCGCAAATCACGGGCACGTCCAGTCTGAAAAAAGGTTCACCTAAACCTTTGCAAGCGACAAAGAGGAAGTTTATGCCTTTATATACCGTGAGGCAATCACGGAACTGATTGCTGTAATGCTGGGGAGGAAACTTTTTACTGCTTTTACTCAATCCGTTGGCGGCAATTAGTTTGATTGATCCTAGCCAATAAATCGTAATCACAGCGCACTTGCTGGCAAGTGAACTTATCGCTATTTCTTAGGGAACTGTCTTCTCATTCTACGGAAATACTTTTACTATGCAAGTAAGGACCAAGGAAGTTAAAAGTACTATTGTTGATCAGACGACGAACTTAGCTATAACTCACATGTTAGTTTTTACAACAACATGCGTTGTGCATGTATATAAAAATAACTCTGTGTTTCACCTTTTAGTGTGTTGATGCCTTCTCATATTGCTCGTATAATAAATATTATAGTGGCAAAACTGTTCATTGAACAAAAGCATAAAAATTTGTTCGGGTGTGCACTAACATGACCTACAAATTGAAATAGTTTTGAACAATCAGAAAAAAAAATCCGTTTTTTTACATCGTCGCTCTGTACTGAATTCTTTTAACGCCTGTATTCTGCCGCGCAGTTCGAGCGGCGTGCGTCGAGGATTGGAAGGATCTTTTTCACAATTAGAAATACTAATCTCTTTTTTTCTGTTCTTCTTTGAACTTCTTTTATTTACTTTTATTACTTCACAATTAAGGTTTCTACACAATGGCGGTGAACTACACAATGACAGAAAAATATTCGCAAAAAAACTGTTATCACTTATTATCTTTTTTCGGTAACACTAAAGTGGATCTACGCTTCTTGTGCTTTTTCACGAAAAATAGCTGTTATCCCTCAGTGAATGTTTCTTCTTCCACTTGCTACTATCTGGCTATGTGCTGACAAATCCGATATTCACTTTTATTTGTCACTATTCAAAAACTGCTTTCATGCTTTTCTGTCAGCCACACTCAGCGGATTCTTTTCTTACAAGGATATTGTACACGGATTGGTACTACTTGAAAACGATTACTAACACGAGAACGACCTTTTTCTTTTTAGTGTTAATCGCGCAATGAATAATATTTTCATTTCGTCCTAAAATTTCACTGGCTACGCTCTAAACTATGACGTCCGTGACTTGCGGCTACTCTCCGCGAACTCTTTAAAACTGACTGACCCCCTACTCCTCCCAACTATGAGTTTTTAAACTCCTAACATTTTCTTTCGGATTAAGCCCGAAGACTTTAGTACAAGCTGAGCTTGCGGTCTTAAGTAGAAAATTCATCCGACATTCTCCCGAAGTTCTACCAAAATGCCGAGATCCGCGAACCGAAACCACTGTCACTATGTCAATGGCAGTGACCGGTGCCCGTTAAAAGACATTTTTTGTTGCTGCTCGTCGGTGACGAGTTTTTCCTTCAGGGCTGGGTAGCTATTCTTGCAACGCTGCAAGTTCAATTAAATTCAATGAAAGACTTTGGTGAGGGCGCTGCAGTAGGTTTGAAATTTTAAGCACACTTCATCCTATGATTCCGTAACCAGCGGTCCGATCCGGGCTAAATTCAAGAATTTCATATATATATATATATATATATATATATATATATATATATATATATATATATATATATATATATATATATATATATATATATATATATATATATATATATATATATATATATATATATATATATATATATATATATATATATATATATATATATATATATATATATATATATATACATATATATATATATATATATATATATATATATATATATATATATATATATATATATATATATATATAAGACCTTTCATTTGAATCTAAGCTCGAGAAAATCGGTTAAGCCAACTCGGAGAATAGTGAGTGAGCTCAATTTTTTAGTTTTTGGCTCACCACAACTATTGTTAGACCAATTTTAGCATATGGATGTCTTGTATAGTGACAGAAAGGAGAAGTCGCGACAGTTCAGTCAAAGCTAAATCATCTCCAAAGGATGGCCCTAATGGCGATGACAGGAGCATTCACGACAACTCCTACTGCTGCTCTAGAGGCGCTACTGTGTATTAAACCACTACAAGTGTTCCTAAAATAAGAAGCATTATCTTGTGCATACCGTCTTAGGGTTACAGGGCTTTGGAACAGTAACTCATTATGCTACCACACTCGCTTGTGATCTCAAATGGTTACGTGGGATGAGTATTTACTCGCTCCTAGTGACCTAACTCTCACATGCAGTTTTCCTTTCAAAACATTCAATGTGAGCTATCCTCTTCGTGAGGAATGGTTGTCTGGTTGTCTGGAACGACAACTTGATGAACACATAGTTTGTTATACGGACGGTTCTCTGTTGAATGGTCGTGCTGGTGCTGGTGTCTACTGTCAGGAAATGAGACTGGAGCAGTCTCATTCACTTGGTAGATACTGTACTGTGTTCCAAGCAGAAATCTACGCAATTCTGTGTGGAGTACAATCGGCACTTCAGCAGAGGATCTGTGGTAAACGAATTTATTTTTGTTCCGACAGTCAGGCAGCCTTAAAAGCACTCAGTTCGAATGACTCACGGTCGAATCTAGTGATCGCATGTCGAACTCAAATTGAAGACCTCAGCATTTCAAATGCTGTTTACTTCTTATGGGTACCCGGCCATTCTGGTATTACTGGAAATGAATGGGCTGATGAGTTGGCTAGAGCTGGTGCAACGAATGATTTCGTTGGTCCTGAACCAGCTTTACCACTTTCAACTAGTTGGATAAAGCACAAGATTCGTTCTTGGGCTGCATCCAAACATGCCAGCTACTGGCGCAGCTTGCAAACTTGCGCTCAGACAAAAGCATTTCTACCAGATTTAAATCTGAAAATGTCAAAGTGTCTACTGCATTTCTCCAAGCATCATTGCAGTATTCTGGTCAGAGCTCTGACTGGACATTGCAAACTCAATTATCACATGGCTACTATTCAACGTGCTGAGTATTATTCGTGTGATTTGTGTGAATGCGATTATGGTACTTCATATCATCTGATATGTAACTGTCCCGCATTGACGCAGCTACGTATCCGGGTTCTTGGTTCTCCATACATGGTTGAGTCTGTGTATGCGGAGCTAAAATTGAAGGATATTCTCTCGTTTCTCACCCAATGTGGTAAGGAGCTATAGTCAGAGGGGTTCATCGTTCTTCGTGGAGTGAATGAATCCCTTCTGTATTCACCTTAAATAGGGTTTAGCAGATTGTTTGGCATCCTTTAGGGGGTACCGAATTTACTTCTGCTCGTACATACTGCGAATCGTTCTGCATTCTTCCGGGAGTGCAGAATGGTGTCGCTTTTGTAAGATCTCTAAATCCTCTCGGGGGTTGGAGGTTTTATTAACAGCAGACTGTTCGGGACCTCGTTTATATATATATATATATATATATATATATATATATATATATATATATATATATATATATATATATATATATATATATATATATATATATATATATATATATATATATATATATATATATATATATATATATATATATAAACGAGGTCCCGAACAGTCTGCTGTTAATAAAAGCTCCAACCCCCGAGAGGATTTAGAGATCTTACAAAAGCGACACCATTCTGCACTCCCGGAAGAATGCAGAACGATTCGCAGTATATATATATATATATATATATATATATATATATATATATATATATATATATATATATATATATATATATATATATATATATATATATATATATATATATATATATATATATATATATATATATATAAGACCTTTCATTTTAATCTAAGCTCGAGAAAATCGGTTAAGCCAACTCGGAGAGTAGTGAGTGAGCTCAATCGTTTGAATCTGAGTTTGAGAAAATCTGTAAAGCCATTCCTGAGGTGAAAAGACAGTGAATTCCGTTTTCGAGTTGTTGTCCAGTATTTCCGGTACTTTCGGAATCAGTGTAAAGTCGTACCACTTTGCTTCCGCCGTTTTTTTTTTGTTGCGAAAAAGTGCTTATTCAAAGTACTGTCGGTCGCTAGCGACAACTTTCTCCCGTCTTTTCGGCAATTTTCGGATCCCGCTCGAAAAAAAGGAGTCCTCTTTTGACGCTATCCATGAAGCAATCCATTTTCCAACTCTTCGAAGGATTGATTGAAAATGTTGATCTGCCAGGTCGTGTGCCATCGATCGGTTTTGCCTTCGACGAAGCAGCATGCCCGGGCTTTCCCCATGATTTTCTGCGTTTAGGATTATCGTATCGAACCCACTTTTCATCACCCCTTACGATTTTGTCTTTGAAGCAGTTGCTCACATACAAATAGACGGCGCTCGATGTCCCTCGGTTTCAACTCGTACGGCACCCAGTTTCCTTCTTTCTGAATTATGCTCAGGGCCTTGAGACGTTTTGAAATGGCTTGCTGACTCACTCCCAATGATTCGACAAGCTCTTCTTGGGTTTGGCACGAATTTTCATCAAGCAATGCTTCTAGTTGTTCATATTTGAAGGTTTTTTCTCTTCCACCACCATGTTTGTCTTCGACATCGAAATCACAATTTTTAAAACGTTGAAACCACTCCCGACACGTTCTTTTACACATAGCAGCATCACCGTAAGCTTCTGAAAGCATTCGATGTGTTTCAGCTGCATTTTTTTTCGAATTGTAACATAAAAGTGAAACTTTCCGCAAATGGCGAAAATTGGGCACAAAAACAGACATTTTCGAGCGTGAATAATACGAAAACAAGAACAACTGTCACTGAAACGGCGATGACAATTCGTTAGGCACTGTACACACTCACTTAAAAGGTATTATCATCTATGTATTTTGACCAGCCTTAGCCTACAGCCACCTATAGGAAAACGGCGGAAGCAAAGTTGTACGCCTTTTATATATATATATATATATATATATATATATATATATATATATATATATATATATATATATATATATATATATATATATATATATATATATATATATATATATATTTATATATATACTTATCGTCTGCTTGAACTTTTTTTTTAGAATACAGTATGATTTCCATACCGATTCCAAATCAGATAAAACAAACGATTCCGAACCGATATAAGTAGCAATTTGCATTTGATTCGGAATCCCGACGAGTTGACTGGGTCGAAGCGGATTTCGTATTCAGAAAAACTGTATGGAACTATACAAACTTTAATTTGAAAGTTATTTCGAGAAAATGTTATACCTTTCATTTGAGCCGATGTTTATCAAAATCGGTTTAGTCATCTCGGAGAAAAGTGAATACTTGAGGCGTTATGAAAAGATGACACATATGCGAGTGGTGTTGGAAAACGACCCATCTGCAGAGATTCCACCCGTTTTGATCATGCTTGGTAATCTAAATCAACCAAAATTGTACTTTGGAACAAGCAAGCTGTGTTAGCTGCCGACCCATCGTCGGAAGCGGCGGCCTCTCGCATACAAACCTGAAACTGCCCCGTTTTTCCGGTCTACTCAAAACTAGGTTTTCTTGCTTAGGTTAGGTCAGCATAAACAAAAAGGATATTTTTTCATTTGCACTCAGTCACGGAAGCTTGTGGGATTAATCTCGAGTGTCCTTGTTTCTCACATTATAAGTGGCCAGCACGCGTGTTAGAAAGCATTCATCATTGCTTATTCATGCACCAGACAACAATACGAAAAACATAGTTTACAAAAACGCATCAGAACTACGTGACACACTTTTCTCAATCTTTTTACTCCGCGTACAAACAAATCCAAAATTGATCACCCATTTCATACTACGAAAGTGGAACTCTAAGTACTCGAAATTATTAATATATACACACAGAAAAATTGATTTCAAATTTGAAAATATTGTGCATAGAATATTATAGAATCAGCGCATATTTTCATTTCCCCTCAATTCAAATACATTTTATGTTTAAATATGTTATAAGCAACAATTATTTGTTTCTACAAGTAGAAAGGTAAATAAAATCCATATTCAGTTCTAGTATGTTGTGCTTCGAATTCAAAAATATGTTTTATTTAAATCTGGATCTAATTTATTTTCACTTGGAATCAAATACATTTGTTATTTGATTCATAGCAAAAAGGTTTTGTTTCTAGGGAAAGGCTTCCGTGGGAATGTGTGTAGATTCGATGCTAGATATTGTAGAATATTGTTTTTTGACTAGTTTTTGACAGATTATTGTAAATGTTCTTTTTGGCATTAAAAATGCCTTACTCTTCACTATACGTGGCTGGGAGTCAATTCAAAGTTTCAAAAAATAGCTGCGTAACCTTTTTCTGTCATAATTTTGAACGATAGAAAATCTGTCATTTGTTGATGGATTGATATAATTTAACAACCAATCGATTCGGAAACATTTAACTTAAATGTGTATGGCAACATCGTTTCAGTATTTCATATGCATACTATTGAAAAATTGGTTTGAATAGACCTCGAGCCAATCACGATCGCAAACACAGTGCCTCAATGATGTCATCCTCTCGTTTGATTTGCGCAGTATTAACTATCGCTTAAACGGGAATCTATAAATATAAGCTAGAACACATTTCTGCTTTAGTTAATTCTCTGGCAGCCAGGAAGGGTTTTTTTTGAGTAGTGAGTGGGTGACGAAACTGAAAGTTACATCCTTTCTCGGTGGATTTTGTATGTGTGCGTTGTGTCGATACCATATTCACTTGAGTATATTGAATACCAGTTGGCTGTTTATTTTGATTCTCTGGTAACTAGCAGGCCAATTTAGAACTATCAGAGAACCTAATTTGAAGCACTTGTATTTTAGTGATTTGTTGATGGAATTGCCTCATTTAACTTGATTCGAAAGTTTTAATATTGTACGTTTCAAAATGTTTTAATTTGTCATCTGAAATCTCCATTTACATACGAATCAAACAGTGGCGCGCAAATGGATTCAGTACAAAGTTGTGTTATGATGATAATCATAGATATTTCTTTTTCATTAAATATGGCTAAACACAATGAATTATCTCTCAGCATACTTAACCAAACAATAATCGTGTAACCTAATTGAATAGTTAGAAATTGATTTAGTCTTATAAATCATAACATTTTGGTCTCCAGACTAAGTGAAACAAAAACAATGCAATGCCAATCCTTTTGCAGTATCAATTTGAACCAGTTGTTGTCCCACCAGGAATTAAACGCTTCAAATGATTCAAAGCTTAGTACAAATGAGTTGCACAGACTCACATATATAGAATTATTAGATTCAATATCATATAGTATCAAAGATAAACTCAAGATAAATGTCAATTTTATCAATCGCAAAAAATCTAAACGGTTAAAGTAGAGTAAGTTTGTAATTTGTCACAGTTTAGTGTATCCATGATCATCTTTTTTTTGTATTTTTTATGGGTACCTTAGAATTATTTCATTTTTAATGTAATCATGCTCGGTCGTGTCTTGCATACAACCTTTTATTTTTTTAGCAAATAAGCATATTAAATATTCTTTATATAAATTAGCTAAGCTTAACGGTTCAAATTGAATTATTTGAGTTTGCACTTAGCAGTTAAATTTGAACTGCTCTGCATTCACGAGTCGAAGACGGAAAGTGAAGAATAATGAAAACGACTATGTGTCCATAGCACAAAAACGGCTTTTTATCAAACCCTTAAATAACCAAACTCTGTGTTCGGCCAGTTCAGTCGCCTATTCGTTTCCTTCTGTACGTCTGGAAAGACGCAATATAAAAAGGTTTTGCAAATAGCGTTAACTAAACTTCTTTTTAGCGGTTCAAATTGAACTGTTTAAGTTTGCACTAAGCAACTGTCTAAGTTTGAACTGCTCTGCACTGACGAGTCGAAAATGAAAAGTAAAGAATAGTGATGTACGCTGTTTCCAGAGATTATCTTTAACCATAGTCATGATGCATCCATCACTCGAATGCTTTGAATTCTTTGGAACAGCATTTTATCATGCCATTTGACTTAATATATTTTCCAAGCTGAGATCGCAGAGAGATCAAAACAGCTAAATAATTTGAATAGATCAATAGAATAACATAATTTTTAAATTTTTATCCATAAAACTATTAAATTTTGATCCAAATCTAAAAATATTTCAGTATATCATGCATTTCCGCAACATATTCAATTCAAAGACAGATTTATTTGATTAAAATTATAATTTAAAGATTGTTTTATTTGTTTCAAACAAATATCTGAAGTTGTCTTAAATATCAAATATACAGGGGACGGATAAAGCGTAATGGGTAAGACAGGCATATTTCTCAGCGTGTAAATTTAAATAAAGTTCGCCGGGACTGCTAGTTTTATATAATTATAAAGATTATCAAAAGCAAAGTTTTTTTTTATTATTTCAAGCCTCTATGGCTTTAACATCTTAGGTCATTCGCCTCTTCGGACCAGAAAATCTTTCTGACCCTATGTGCGGGGTTGGGAATCGAACCCAGGCGGGCTGCGTAAAGGGCATCGACTATTCCATCACGCTACACCCGTCCCCTAAAAGCAAAGTTGAAATTTCGGTTCCTACTTTTCAAAAGTTTGCTGAACAAAAGAAAACTCGATTTATTAATATTAGTTGGTTTGACGTAAAACCGCCATAACTAAGTTTAGTTTTGCAATGACTGAGTGGAAACATATATTGGAGAAGCCAAATGAATGAAAAACTAACAGAAAAGATGATTTAATGGGCGGGTAGGGTCTAACACTTTTGAAAAATCATTTATTATTTTCTTCATATTTTCTTATAGTAAAACATTTGAAGAATTTTCTGTAAAATTTTCAAGGCTATTGGAACGAAACTGAAAGTTATGGACCTTTATCTATGGCTATCTCATTTAACGAAGAAGCAAGAGCTTGGCGCACAGGCCCAAGATTTCTACTTCGATTGACTTCAAAACTTGACAAAACATTCTTAAAATGTTTCGTTATAATAAATTATAAAAGAAAAAATATGATTTTTTGAAAATGTTAGATCCTACGGGCTCATTCAAAAACTACTGAACCAATTGTTTTCAAATTTTGCAAACACTTTCTACATATAAAAAACCAGACCCCAACGTTTGTTCTTTTCGTTGTTAGTTACTTTGGGGGAGTTTAACAGCTACAAAATGGCGGATTTTTTCGTGAAAAATCACAGTTTTCACTTTGAACAACCACCAAAAATTTAAAAAAAATTTAAAAAATCAAACAGAAACGTTGGGGTCTAGAAAAACTTCTACTCTAACTATGCTGCTTTGATTTGTTGACTTCTGATTAGTCTGCGCTGAGATACAGTGGACACCGCAAATCATGATTTTTAAGAAGCGTTCGAAAAAATACCTCTTCACCGATTTATTTCTTAATATTTTTTAAACGAAAAATTCACAAAATGTTGTTCAAATGATGCTTTTTATCATGCAAAACATTTGAATTTATTTTGTTGTACGAAAACTTTGGAAAAAAATCGCAAAAATGATGATTTTTTTTCATCGTTCAGACCCTACCCCCTCCTTAATAGAAAAGATACGCTCAGAGACAGGAATCGAACATGCGTTCTTATTCATTCTGTGCATACGCGCTACCATTTCGCCACTCTGAACCTTGTTATAGACACAGCTCTAAAACACGGTTAGACATGGTAGAATGTACATCGAACATGGTCTACATCCTGACGGTCACCCGACCGGTACCATACATCCAAACATCTTCTCTGACCATCAAACATTAGTCTTCTCGCTTTATACATATTTTCCGCTCAAGCACTGAGTAGGAGAGTGTATTTATAATCGCTTGTCACCTTCTCTACTGGTGCCAGTCGCTGGCTCAACATCGTCTCAAATTAAAGGACTTATGGTCCCACTCGAAATCTTAAACTTAATATAGATGTAATCTTAAACTTAATATAGATGTAATCTTAAACTTAATATAGATGTAATCCGGTTTCGGAAGTACCAGAATTGGTGGTCAAAAACTGGCAAATAAATCTCACTTTCCTTTCTCCAAGATGGCTGAACCGAGTTTCACAAATGAAAAGTTTGTTTTGTTCATTTATAATTGTACGAGTAATATGATAAACGAATCATTACACTACTGAGTGGATTAACATTGTATTGATCAAACAAATTCTTCAGTCGTAAAAACATAACATCTACCACTCCATTCAATACCTAGTATTTCATATTTTAGTTATGTAAACTTTAATCATAGGTAATTTACATGTAATATACACATTGAAAACCATTTTCTGCAGATAGTTTAGCATTATTGAATAACGTTATAAAATTACACTTTTGCAGGTTGTCGACATGAGATGGGGTGTTCGAGACGAAGCCACTGATGATCACATGACGACCGAACTTTGCATGCGGGAAATTAAAAACTGTCAACGCCTCTCTATGGGTCCGAACTTCGTCGTCTTTCTAGGTCAAAAATACGGCTATCGTCCGATTCCTACATACATCTTGTCGTCGGAACTACAATTAATTCGGTTGGTTTATTTTCTAATCGGTAGAAAAAAATATTCCATTCGACTGAAGACAACTATTCATAAGAAGCAATCAAGTAAAATAATAAGCATATTCATTTGATAATTTCGAAAAAAAAAACAGATTTAAGCTTTTTAGCTAATCGGTCACAGAATGAGATAACAATATGTTTTTTTTCATCTTCAGATTCCAGAATTACATGTGTTCGAAATTCAATGTGAGCTCTATTTTCTCAGATATGGCTATACCTATTTTTACAGAATTTAAATTGATAGTCTTATGGTCGCAAAGGCTGTTATTGAGTGTTATCTAGATCTGATCTCAAGTTTACAGAGTTATTAGCGAAAAAACTTGTTTGAATCCACCTAGTGGTGTTATGATGCAGTCCACATATAACTCATATTTTCATTATTATTACTAAGGTATTCTTCAAAAAAAAACCTTTTTGCCTATGGAATCACTGAGAAAACCGACTTTTTGACCGAGTCCCGAGAGTGTCTATACCATTCGACTCATCTCAACGAACTGTGTCTGTTTGTGTGTGTTTCTGTATGTGTGTGTCTATATGTGTGTGAATATGTGTGTATGTATGTGTGTATGTAACAAAAATACATATTACATATAAAACTCCCATATAAAACTTCATTTACAGGAGCATGTTTTTATACATAACACAGAAATTAAAACCAATTACATTCAAATACCCGTATAATTCTTCAATTATTCATGTATGGTTAGTTTATGACCAAATACG
Source organism: Malaya genurostris (assembly GCF_030247185.1). Lineage (NCBI taxonomy): Eukaryota > Metazoa > Arthropoda > Insecta > Diptera > Culicidae > Malaya > Malaya genurostris. The sequence goes on from NC_080572.1 coordinate 127,101,752, forward strand.
TTGACTTTGTATATACCGTATCATCGTTTGTGGGTCCGGAAGTATCAGAAAAGTGCTCGTGTGCTCCAAGCCTCAAATTTAAACGAAAAGTATTATGTTTCCATAAATTGATGTAGATCCGGCTTCCGGTTGCGAAAATGCAGAGTAGTGTGTATGAAATTGCAACCTAACATGTAAAAAGCGATAATGCAAAAAACGTAATTTTTTTCTAAATTTGGTTCACTGTTTCGATTTCTAGGTTGTGGCTGACCATACGAACCGATTTCAGCTATGCCGGTTTCCAGCTCCCGGTTCCGGAAGTACCGGAAATAGTAGTAGAAATGTATGCCCACACAAACTTTTTTGTTCGTATTTAAAATTCAAAGAAAAGTTTCTTTGATGAATCCCTTAGTAATTATAATGAAAACATGAGTTATATGAGAAAGACATAATAACACCACTAGGTGGATTAAAACAGGTCTTTGCATTATCGCTCTATATTACAAGTTGCAATTTCTAACAGATCGGTCTAGTCGTTTCTGAGAAATTGAAATGATCATCCAGTAGTCCCAGAATCGCATCCAGATGATATTCGGTTGGATTATGCGGAATTGTAAAACCTTTCATTTCATTTTTATTTTATGGGGACGGGTACAGCGCAATGAGTAAGTCGTTGCCTTTCACGCTGCCCACCTGGGTTCAATTCCCGACCCCGCACGTTGGGTCAGAAATTTTTCTGACCCGAAGAGCCGAATGATCCCAAGGTTAAAACCTCTGTAACCTAAACAAAGAAAAAACCTTTCATTCGAACCTAAGCTTGTGAAAATTGGCTGAACGGACTTTGGAGAAATAGAGTTCACGAGTTGATTTTGCACATTTTACCCCGTAACTCAGGAACCGAAAATCGGATTCAGATGAAATTAAATAGCAGGCAACAGCTCTATAATCAATGCATTTCCAATCTAATTTTACATTGATCATAATCTTAAATCATTTTTTCTAATCAACTAATGTCTGTTTCGTAGTACTATTAATTTACAAGTCCTGTAAATTTCATCATTTTTTTCGTGGTATCAAGCATACGCCTCTTAAAAACTCGGTCCTTCGCATTGCGGTATGGATGGACATTTCGGTCAAATTATAGGCCTGCACATTTCTTCCGGTCAGAAACAGTTTGCATGTCATCGATGACGGTTCGTTAGGCCTCCGCATGATTTAACAACCCTCTCAGTTTTATTTAGTTTATTTAAAAAACAATCTTCATAATGATTTTGTTTTTTTTTAAGTGACGATCTTGCCTCCATGGGAATCGATGTCACCTTATTAGACATGTGGTACAAAAAAGATAGCAATGCCGTGCCGCCAATTTCAATACTACAACCGATATCGTCAATTCTAACCAATTTCATCAATAAGGTACGTAGATGACGTTTGAGATTTGCACAGAAAGTGACAGAAAACATTCCTACGACCAGCGCGTACCGAAGTTACAAGCAGAAGATCAAGCGGTATGGTGGGATACTTTAACGAAAATGCAAAAGCTATTCCGCAAAGGTGCAGCTTCTCTCTATGCACAGGGGAAGTTGGATAAAGATCAAACACATAACTATTTTATGTCCGGTAAACTTCACGTTACATATGCGAAAATATTATTAATAACTACCAATAGCCGTATTTTTTTAGTGACGGAAAGGGAAGTCATTAACGGTCTGTTAAGTGTAAAGAATACCAAGAATCATTGTATTGCCTATCTCCGATACATTAACAATATCAATCTACAAAACCTTAAGAAGGCATCCCTTTATGTTGATATTCTGAACAGAAGTTTAGACACGGAAGCATGCAAGCTTCTGGCTGATCTACGAGATGTTCGTGTACCGAATAGGATCGAAGCATCCAATCTACAAAAGTATACAATTGAGTGGATCGGTCGAGAAGGCTTGGACGTGGAAACTCACGAGGAATATCTAAACCACTTCATAACTCATTTTTACAAAAATATTGTCAAGCTTGTAGACCGCGCTATGCGCAAGGAAGATTCCAGTGCACAAGGACAGATAGTAACAGAGATTTTACAGCATCTACACGCATGCAATAATTCAGTTAAAGTCTTTTACGGCCGCGAGGATCAACTAAAGCGTATTGAACAATATATGCTAGGACCTAGTGACAAACCGCTGGTTTTGTTTGGAGAAGGTGGTTGCGGGAAGACGTCACTGCTATCGAAAAGTGCCGCTCTAACATTTACCGAATGGTTCGCGAAAGTTAGACCTATTTGTATCATACGATTCCTTGGAACAACACCTGATTCTAGTGCACTGACTCCTACTTTGATATCAATTTGTCAACAGGCTTGTTGTAAAGCAATAATTTGACATCAACTTTTATAATGTTCCTATTCTTTTCAGATATCCTATAACTTTATGTTACCATTTGACCAAATTCCTGACGATCTAGTACCACTCACAGCCCATTTTAAACAACTTTTGACATATGCCAGTAAGCAGCAACCCCTGCTGCTTTTCCTTGATTCAGTTGATCAGCTTACGGGAACACAAGACTCAAGCAAAGTTTCGTGGTTACCAACAAGATTACCACCGCTATGCAAGGTAAATGTTTATTGGCTTCACGTGCTAAAAACTGTCAGTTTTCTTTTTGTACTCCTTACATAGATTATCGTGTCATGTGCGGCTGAGGAATCCAATCCAGTTGTTTCTCAAGAATACCACTTGTTGCGCCGCATGATTGATATCGAAGAAAACTTCATTGAAGTGACCGCTTTAGGGGAAGATCTGGCTATGAACGTAATTAAAATGTGGATGGCTACAGCATGTCGTGATCTTTCAAACTATCAGTGGCGATTGGTAGCGAACGCAATAGGAAAATGTTCTCTTCCGATTTTCGTGAAATTAGTTTTTGCCGAAATCTGTAGATGGAGAAGCTACACTCGACCACAAGATACTCATCTTGCCTCCACAGTAATGGACAGTATAATGATGCTCTTTGAACGGATCGAAATACAACATGGACGGATTCTAGTATTTCATGCTCTAGCCTACATAACTGCTGCTAAATCGGGTTTATCGGAGAGCGAGTTGGAAGATTTAATATCGCTTGATGATCGAGTCCTAGATGATGTCTATCAATATCATCTTCCACCCGTACGCCGAATTCCCCCACTTCTTTGGACACGTATTCGGAACGATCTTCCCAACTATCTTAGTGAACGTGAGGCAGACGGAGTGAACGTTATGAACTGGTATCACAGGCAGTTTAGAGATGCAGCTAAAGAGCGCTATTTTAAAAACATGAACATGGCAATTTACTTTCACTCGATGATAGCCGATTACTATCTTGGTATATGGGGTGGAAGGCCTAAACCGTTCAAATATACGGAAATCCAGCGACATCGTTTCGGTTTAACCGATAAAGAAGGTATTGCAGACAGAAAAGTTCCGATTCAACCATTAGTTTTTACTAATAAGGAAGGAAAGGTTACAAGATACAATTTGAGAAAGGTATACTTTGTTTGATAATGTTCTATATTAGTACACTAATCTTTCAATTAGTTTGGTGAGCTACCGTTCCACTTGGTCAGGTCACGACGATTTACAGATTTATATGAGAATGTTTTATTCAGCTATGACTGGTTGCATGCCAAACTTTCTAGTTGCCCTCTGCAAGCTGTACTTGCAGATTTCGAAGACGCTTCAATTAACATCGATGATAAAGATGCCAAGCGAGAACTAATGCTAGTAGCTGATGCTTTACGTTTGGGTGGCGCCATACTCGGTGTTTACCCCAACATGCTGGCGGCCCAATTGGTCGGTCGTCTGCTACCGGAAATTGGTGGAAATCCTAATATAAAGATGTTACTAGAAGCGTGCGATAAATCGGGCCCAAAAGATTCTGCTTTGATTCCACTGAACCATTGTCTTCACACACCGGGCGGTCCACTAAAGGTAATACGGTCGTTATCGGAATGTATAATCATTTCTGTTTATCTCTCTGCTAAATTTCGTATCTGATGTCACAGTACTCGCTCGAAGGGCATCAGTTTGCTGTGTTTGGATTCTGTCTTACTAGTGATTATCGCTATATGGTTTCAATCTCGACTCGATTTATCACTTGGGATTTGTCCACTTCCGACCTAACACGTGATGTAAATCCTGGAGTAGAAGGAATCATGCAGCAATTGCTTCTTAGTCCGGATAATAAATGGTGAGTACTAGGTACGATGACGTACTTCATAACTGCGATTATCTTCCAATTTATCATTGACACGCATAACATTATTATTGCATGTATTTGGCTAATTCTAAAACTATTGCATTGGGTCCCAAATATGAGACACACATTTCAAATAATTCTACAAAGCGTTGAAATGTATATTTTTCACCGATTGCATGATGTTCCATATTTGGGACGCATTCTCAACTCACAAAAAAAATTTCTTAGAATTTTCTTCATATCGAGAGAAGTTAGCGGCATCTACCTGACACAAATCGAGAATTTCGCACACAGCTGATTTCTGCTATTTTCAAAAAAAAAATCCAGAAGCACTCTATACTTATGAAATAACTTGAATTTTTTTTTGTTTTGTAACTTATCTTACTAATAATTAAAAAAAACTTTGAACCTCGTGATTTTCGGAACTTTTAATGCACAGTGTCCCATATATAGGACAGACTGTTTTTACACCCCTAAAGGGGTAGTTTTGTCGGGGAATTTTTTTAGTATTTTTCCCGTGTTCAGGACCACTTAAACTATCGAAAAATAATTTTCTGGCTGTTTTGGAAAAATCGTGCAAATAAGGGTTAAACAATAGTTCCTACAAACATAATACTATTGAAACTAAATCAAAGCTATGTTTTGATCTATATTCAGATACTGAATTCGATATTTTGCTTGATCGTTAAATCGGCATAACTGAAGACCCTGTCAAAGTGAAATGGAGTGGTAACTTTTTTTAAATGATTTGAGATTCGTGCGCCTTCATTTCCCCTTATGATTTTTGTGTGGATTCATTATATAAGCTAAATTCAAGACATTTCATTCATATTCGCAAGACTAGTGTTTCAAACACTCTTTCTCAAATATTCCGGTTCAATCTGTTTTCTGATTTTTAACAAAATATGCTAGTTTAACCAATTGTTTATTCGTTCAAATTAAATTAATCGTGTTTAAGCCTAAAATGTGTATTAAATTATACCTAAAATTTAAAATCGAAAAAAGAGTGTTTTTGATTTAGTCATCTTTTATTTCAAGATAGGTAATTATATTCCCTTAGTTAGGGATTCACCTAAATTTTTAAAATCGTTTTTTTTAGTGTAGAAGTCGATAAGGATTTTTTTAAATATTTTTTTTCGAATATTTTATTAATTTTGTAAAAATCACTTAACTTTTTTGCAGGATTTTGCATTTTCAAAATCGCCTTTTCAAAAATAAGGTGAAATAATTTGACCTTTTCCAAAAGACAGTCTAGATCAGTTTTAGAAAAACAATGTCTGCAAAGTGGCTTTTTGTGACAAAGTCTACATGTACAGAAAGTGTCATGTCATAAGCCAGTACCATAGAATCGTTACGTATGTGTTCCTTTCACCTTCAATTTTACAGTACCTTTTGCCTTCTATTTCACACTTTCGTGTAGAATCAAAATTACATCCTTGGAAATAGCAACGAGATTTTTTTTATTTTTCTTTTTTTTGTAACTATGCTTGCCCTTCAGCGATTTAAAATCATTGACATTAGCAACATTTTATAGCGATTCACTAACTTAGTTACGAACTTTTACGTTGTCTTCATGAATTGTGCAACAGCTGGTTGAATCCAATTAGTTCATATTTTAAACGAATATAAAAAAAAATCGAGGCGTAATCAACATTCATATACAAAAATATGTCATATATTGACTGAATTCGACTAACAGCTAATTCCTTTCTTGGAACAATGAAGTACTAAGGTTCCCTCTATACCATATAAAAATAGATTCAAATGAAAGGCCCTAAGTCCCAAACCCTGCTACATAAATTCAGCCTGATCCGACTTCCGGTTGAATCCATTTAGTTCATATTTTAAACGAATATAAAAAATCAAGGCGTAATCAACTTTCATATACAAAAATATGTCATAGATTGACTGAATTCGACTAACAGCTAATTCCTTTCTTGAAACAATCAAGTACTAAGGTTCCCTCTATACCATATAAAAATAGATTCAAATGAAAGGCCCTAAGTCCCAAAGCTTGCTATATAAATTCAACCTGATCCGACTTCCGGTTCCTAAATGACGGAGTAAAATGAGCAGAAAATAAAAAAAAAATGTGCACTCGATGTTATTAGAGACTGCTAAACCAATTTTTACAAGCTTAGGTTCAAATGAAAGGTCAATCCCATAGAACCCTAATAATTTTTATTCAGATACAAATTCCAATTACGGAATAATAGGCTGATTAATATAAAAATTTCATTTTCAGGAGCGTGTTTTTATACATGACACAGAAAAATAGAGCAAAATACTTCCAACTAACTGTATAATACTTCAATTAAACGGGTTGAACCAAACACACTAATTTGGGTATACCGGATCTTCGCTGCCGGTTTTGGAAGTACCGAAAAAGATAATCGTGTACCCCAAACCGGAAATCACTATAATTTCTCAGAAACAAACTTTGATTTAAATGAAAGGTATTATGTTCCCAAAGTCAGTATAAAATGTTGTCCATATCCTACTTCCGGTTCCGGAACTATAGAGTTAAAAGTGTATGAAATTGCAACCCGTCATTTAGAGCGATAATGCAAAAACATGATTAATTCACCTAGCAGTGAGATGATACCTCATCAAAATTTAGAATATTTAGGCAGCAGTTTTTATATTCCATGTAAACTTATTAATATCCATGCGAAATATCGATTCGAGAAAAATTTTTTGAGAATATCAAATGCCCTGAAATGGACCATTTAGTTTGTTGGGGTTAATGATGAAAGGTTCTGATCATGTTCATCCAGTACTCCACAATCGAAGTCATCATGCCTTTTCCTCGAATGCGAAGAACCAGCAGAATTGAGTGGCATACGAAACTCGGCCCACCTGGTTTCGAATTATTTCTACAAAGTATGAGAATACTCTATATTTGAAACCATAAAACCATCCCTTTGAATCTTGGTGTGTGCAAATCGATTAAAAGCAAAGCTTCGGTATTATATTCCTTTGTTCCTACACAAAAATCACAGAATTGCTGAAGTAAATGATGCTTAATGGTAATAACCAAATCATGTATATAATAGGGCTGAAATGTCTCCACTTGTGACTGAACACCCAATTTAAATCTTAATAATTTAATTTTAATTCATATTCCAATAAATATTTATTAAGAAAATGAAAAAAAAATATTCCTTTATTGGAATTTGACCTTCTGTTGGAACAGACTTCGCAACCGATTCTAAGTGTAAAGAACCGTTGCATGACTAGTGTTACGATCCTACTTACACTGAGAATCTTTCCAGATAAGAATTCGAACATATGACTGCTGGCTTATAAGCCCAATGCCCTTCGCATGAAACGCCAATCTCGGTGAACACCGAATAAGCATTCCCCTAAGATGTCAAAGTAAGTTCCGCATTAGAGGTTTGGTTCATTGGCTATTTAGAATGATTCCGGAACCGTTATTCAGTGTAACCCAAAACTGCTCGCATCGCCATGAATTAACATGACGAACATATTGGAATAGTTTTGAGCCCAACTTACCTTGTTCTAGGTCGACGATTCATAGACTAGGGCGCTGGTTCATTAATTCAGATGTCGTATGTTCGAGTCCTGTCTTGGAAGGATTCTTTCATATAAATCTAAGTTTGTATATGTGTATACCTAATCTAAACTAACCTAACCTAACTCTATCTGTAAAGCGTTCTAATAATGGCATGTTCAGAAGTTGAACAATTAGTTTTGAACCTGTTGTGTGTGTGTTTTAAAATTTCTGCTCGATTGTTTCTTACTCAGCAATCGTATGTATGTACATAAGAAATTCTAGTCCATGGAGGTAGATTCAGAATCATTTTTAAAAATTTGTTGTGAACGAATTGGAGCTTGTTTTTGTTACATTTTGCGCAATTTTTACAAACTGAAACTGCATACTCATTGACTAAATAAACTATTTACCAAAAACAGCTAGTTTGTTTTGAGGTGACAATTTAGATTTTCTGTTAATCATCTCAATAAAATGTTGCATATTAACACTATTTTGTCCACCTAAAGAGAAACTTGCTATCCATGGTCAGTCCTAGATAAGCTGCCTCATTCAACCAATCTATTTCGGAGCCATTTATTTCAATTCTGTTATTCACAGGTGGAAAAAGTAAGGGAGATTTAGAGTGGGGAAATATGACAGCTTGAGTTTTAGTTCCATTCAGTGTTGGTGATTGCTGAAAATTTAACAGAAGCTGCTCGATTTTTATCTATATTGTATACAACATTTTCAATCCGGTAGAAGATGCTACAAGAATTCGAGTCTCTCAATGCATGAACCTCGAGAGAATTTTTCTACATTTCTTCGCTCCACATCATACTCTGGGTATTTCATGGCCCTTAAAAAAAATTTCAGTCTGATAATGATCGCCGCTGTGTGGAATTTACCAAGAGAGAATCGCAAGTTGACAATTATCGCAGAAAATCGAGTCGATGATTCAACTTGATGATTCTCATACTAGGTTGCAATATTTCAAAACCCTTGTGTGGAGCATTCACATATATTTTCATAGACACAACTTATACAAAGATTATATGCACATAGTTAGAATAAGCGGCAATAGTAAAATGATTCTATCGCAATTATCAACTGCCCATGCAGAATCGGATCGCGAAACGAGAATAAGCGACCGTTTGTTGCTTCAGAGAGGATCCCCACAGCAGCGTGCTAACCTTTGATTCTCAGAAATGTCATCGAGAGAAATTCGCTCTCGCACTGGTGTCGATTCTATGTTAAATGAACCATGCCGGGTTTTTGTTGTTGCGATGATTTCCAACTCTCTTTGATGGCACTGATTCAATCGGTGAAGAGTTGCCAGTGAACGTTCTTTGATACGATAAAAACCATCCTTGGTTGCAATATTTAAAAACCCTTGTGTGGAGCATTCACATACATTTTCATAGACACAAATTATACAAAGGTCATAAGCACATAGTTAGAATAAGCGGCAATAGTAAAATGATTCTATCGCAATTATCCACTGCCCATACAGAATCGGATCGCGAAACGAGAATAAGCGACCGTTTGTTGCTTCAGAGAGAATCCCCACAGCAGTGTGCTAGCCGTTGATTCTCAGACGGTTCACCGAAAGAAATTCACTCTCGCACTAGTGTCTATTCTATGTTAAATGTACCATGCCGGTTATTTTGTTGTTGCGATGATTTCCGATTCTCTTTGATGGCACCGATTTAATCGTGGAAGAGTTGCGAGTGAGCATTCTTTGATACGATAAAAGCCATCCTTGGTTCCATTGATGCATATTTTCCAACTGCTGAAATAATCAACCAATAAATCCATTCCTCTTTGAATTTTTGTTTTCTAATGAACAAATTACGCGGTCTTTGTAGATGACGGAGGTGCCATTGGCAAACAGTGAGAGTACGCCATCACCCGGAAGGGCCGGAATATCTGACGTGAAAATATTGAATAATATTGGGCCAAGAATACTACCTTGAAGAACACCAGCGGGAACATGAAATTTATCTGATGATAAGTTGTTAACAAAGACTTCGAAACTTCTGTTTGACAGATAGTTTCTAATTATTTTTACCAGGGAGGTTGGAAAGTTGAGATGATGCATTTTTTGAATTAGGCAATCGTGCCAGACATTGTCAAACGCTTTTTCAACGTCTAACAAAATCATGTCAGCTGTTTTCGAAACAGCTTTATTCCTTGAGAGGGTGTTGTTGACTCTGACCTACTGGTGAATAGTAGAACGACCTATTCTAAACTCAAATGGTTCTTCAGGAAAAGTGTTATTGGTGTCTGCAAACTCTAACAAACGGAGCAATATTGTTTTTTCGAACATTCTGGACAGTGCAGATAGGACACTGATCGGACGATAGCTCTTCGAGCAGATAGGATCCTTTCCAGGCTTTTTTATTTTGGATTACTTTGGCCACTTTTCAACTAGAGGGAAAGTAGCTAAGCACCAAACATTGGTTAAAAATAAAAGCAAGATGTTGAAAAAATCTAACGATAAGGTGTTTGAGCTCTATGTTGAAAATAGAGTCAGCACCCGGAGCTTTCATATTTTCTGACCTTTTGATGCATTTTTCGATTCTTTTTCTGTGATTCTGTGATTAGCAGCAAATATAGAAGGAATTCTATCAACAGTTTCAACAGTGGCTGAGGCCCTTATTACCGTTCTCACTTCCACTTTCACATTCACTTCACTTACATGTCACTTCACTTGATTTTCCCTATTACCAGTATCACACACAGTGAAATAATCACCGTAGCAAAAAAAAAACATTTTTCCAACAAAATTTTGTTGATGTTATGTTCGTAATAACAACAAGCTCATCTAAGTAATTACTTTTTTCTCTGAAGTGACTTTTGTGAATAAAGACCTACATTCACTTCACTTAGTTTTCACCGTGAAGTGATAACGACAATAAGGTAAAATTTACTTTACTCGGTTTTTACCGTGAAGTGATACCGGTAATAAGGGCGTGAAACAGTAGTTTCGTGAGGACTGACCATGTCTTGACCGAGACGGTGGGAACTAACAATGTATTGACCTAAAGCAGTAGCTTTTTCAACCGTTGTTATGAGCAAACAGTCATCCAGACGAAGAAGTGGTATCGGTTTCAGCTTGTTTTTAAGAAGTTTGACAATTTCCAAAAAGCTTTAGAATAGTTAGGGGCTGTCCATAAAAGACGTCACCCGCAAGGGGGAGGGGGGTGTTTCATAAAACGTGACCTTTTGTGACAGGGGGAAGGGGGGGGGGGGAGGTTTTTGGAATGTGACGTCCAATATTTTCAATGAGCGCATTTTTTAAATACCTAATTATGTTACTGCTTTGCGCTATTTCCTGAAAAAATCTCCACAATAAACGTTTACATTCTATAGGAAAACGTGTATTTGTTAATGTAAAAGTTTATTCTTGTAAATTCGGAAATGAATGATGCAGGAAATCATTTCTGTTGTGATCAGCAAAAGTGCACGGAGGAGCGAGTAAATAAGCGAAATTAATAAATATGCCTAATATGGGTAAAAAAAAATGAATTCAAACGGTTTAATTTAAGTTATGCACTGACAATTTTTTCAGTAATTTGATTTTCTAGCATTGATAATAGTATATCATAAGAATTTCTCTTATCTGATTCTGATGCAGTTTATTCAATTGTACTCTATTTGAAAAAAAGCGGGAGATCAACGATTTCAGACGTTGATCATGTCATGTCTTATCTTGATCATATGTGATTTTCCTCCATCAACATCAAAGCTTATCGAATCATCCAATGATTGAACTTACATAAATCAAGAATCATTTTAGCTCAAAATCACTACCCATTGTGTGACGGAAGATCAATACCGATATTGATCGATGTGATTTAAAATTCACTGATCAACTGATCATGAATAGAATCTCCGGCAGTGATCTCGTTTTGATGAGGTTTTGGTCTTCATTTTCTCAGCCCTGTATGCTACACTCAGAAAATATTATTCTTTACCTAATACAATAATATATCTGTGTACCCCTAGGAAGAACAAAACAGATGATTTAAATGTTTCATCAATTCCAACGAAATACTTTTGTTAATTTATATAACTGATAATAATAAAATAATTCCAATGATTTTGTAGTTTTAGGGATATTTTTTAATCTAATGACAGCATGTTATAAATCCCATTTTCCATCAAATTTGTATGGTTTGTCATAGATATTGAGAATGTATTGAGATGAATTTTATTTATTTTGAATTCGTGACATGTGACATAGGGGGGGTGGGGGGTCTTTTCTTCTGTGACAATTTGTGACAAAGGGCGGATGGGGAGTCAAAAATCGTCAAAGCGTGACGTCTTTTATGGACAGCCCCTTATCTAGCTTACTGATATGGTCTGAAAAATCCTTGTTCTTAATATCGTTTTTTTGCCTAATTATGTTAGAGAGATTATTAGCTGAAGTCCTGTTCTCTGGTACTGCCTTCAATAAATATTTCTTAAGCTAATCAATGTTTTAGTGGTAGAATCAATGGTGATAGATTTACGGAATATTGGTATTCCTCTTATGTTTACTTCACGAGCTCTGGCGATGGCACATCCAACTTCATCTAGTTGTCTGTCGATGTCCTCTGCTAATTCTGGATGCACGGAACCACCCGCGATCTCATTTCAACCAGAATATTAGTTGATTTTCTGAATTCAATTGGTTAAAATTTGGTACAACTAATCGATTGTTGTTTTAACCAAACTGTCATTTTTGTTTTTCGATGCTGTCAATTAGTGAGGACACATACCTTTCAATTTCAACAAATATATTAGTTGAAATAACTGCTGTTGTTATTGAAACAAAATTCTGTTAGTTGAAAAATAAATCGATTTTATTTGTTTTAGACATTGCAAATAGTTGAATCAACTCGAACAATGCTATTAATTTGCGAAAATAATCAAAATCTGACACACGTCATGATCTATTTGAAATAAGTTCGGTATGTTGAAATTCATGAAATAAATATCGTTATTAAAATATAAACAGTATTTTATATTGACATGTAATATCATTAGGGCTGGGAAAACCACCGATCACTGCTAATTTCAAGTGATCTTAACCAAGGAATAAATTATCATTACGAAATCAGAACTGATCTGATCTCTACACGGAACCACCCGCGATCCCATTTCAACCAGAATATTAGTTGATTTTCTGAATTCGATTGGTTAAAATTTGGTACAACTAATCGATTGTTGTTCTAACTAAACTGTCATTTTTGTTTTTCGATTAGCAGATACGATGGTTGAAACAACTAATTTAACTGTTTGAAAAAAATGCTGTCAATTAGTGAGGACACATACCTTTCAATTTCAACTCATATTTTAGTTGAAATAATTGGTGTTGTTATTGACACAAAATTCTGTTAGTTGAAAAATAAATCGATTTCATTTGTTTTAGACATTGCAAATAGTTGAATCAACTCGAACAATGTTATTGATTTGCGAAAATAATCAAAATGTACTTACTGATACACGTCATGATCTATTTGAAATAAGTTCGGTATGTTGAGATTCATGAAATAAATATCGTTGTTAAAATATAAACAGTATTTTATATTGACATATAATATCATTAGGGCTGGGAAAACCACCGATCACTGCTGATTTCAAGTGATCTTAACCAAGGAATAAATTATCATTACGAAATCAGAACTGATCTGATTTCTAAGTGATCTTGATTTTTGTATGATCATGATCATGCCAAGTCGAGATCAGTAAAGATCTTAATTCTAAAAAAATACTTCTGATTCGATCCGAAATGATTGATGTAGAAAAACGTTTTTAATCAGCAAAAGTGCCCGGAGGGGCGAGTAAATTAGCGAAATTATTAAATTAACCTAGAATGAGTATTGAAAGATGATGCCTTCAAACGGTTGAACTAAAGTTATGCACTTAGTCAATTTATATGAGCTTGGGTGCATCAACCGCTGGGAATTGGAATTTTGCGACGGCAATTCGAACGCACCATTCAATAGCAGCGCGTTCTGTGTGTTTGAAACCCTTCGCTCCTGTTACTTTTATAAATTAAATTCATGTCCAAAAGCGTTTTATTGCTAATGCATGAACATCATCATCGGTATCAAACAGCTGGAAGTAAAACAGTCTGCTGGAAGTAAATCAATGATCGAATTTGAAGCATAAAATTTTTGCGCATACCTGAAAGATTACGAGATTATTCACATTAACATTTTCTAATTTGTCACCAAATCTTTTTTTATCTTAAACAAGGTTAACTATAACAAGTGTTTATCTAACAACACCGCTGTTAGATAAACACTTGTTATAGAATCATAATTTTCATTAATTTAAATCGAATGGGCACAATTTCACCAAACGCTTTAATCATCGATGTTGTTTTCATTGACATTTTGAAGCGACGCGAACAGATTACAACTAAAAAAGTTGTTGATTTTGCATTGCGATTATTGTTTTGCTTTCAACTGTCTCCGGCATTTGACAGCATTCAAAACAACATATTTTTCAACTACTTGAATATGTGCAAATCAAAAACCATATTGGTTGAATCAAAAAGAAATTAGTTAAATCAACTATCGCAAAAATCAAAAACTGCGATATCGCAATTTTATGATCGAAGGGTTCTCCGTGCGCCTACGTATTGCGCGGATGCGACAGGAGAAGAGGCTCGGGCGACGATTCAACACACGCCGATTAGAAGACCCAGCAGTTAAGAGGTCATTCGCGGAAGAACTGGAAACCAGAGCTGCGGGTATTCCTGGTGGTGGCAGCGTGGAGGAACAGTGAGCGGCGTTCAAGAATGCCTTTACAGAGACCTGCCAAAACAATCGCTAGTTTGAACACTTCGAATAAATTCTTCAAGTTTCGACGGTCAACCAGCCATCAACATCTCGGTATGAGCCGCCAATAGTGGGACGCATCTCTCGTATCAGCTCCTAGGCGCCATCTTTACCGGAGATCAAAGCCGCCATCCAAAGCATGAAATCCAACAAGTCGAAGTCGATCGCATATCAGCGGAGATGCTCAAAGCTGACCCCACGCTATCTGCTCAAATGTTGCATCAACTATTTCGGAATATCTGCGACACTGCGACATTTGCGGTCGACTGGATGCAGGGCGTCCGGGCCCGAAGAAGGGGGACTCAACTGCATGCGACAATTGAAGAGGTATGATGTTACTGTGTATTGTTCTGTAAGTTCTGTGTAAAGTTATCCTCAACCAGATACAGGAGAAGATCGATGCGACTGTCCGACAGCAGTAGGCAGGATTCCGTGCCGAAAGATCCTGTGCGCTCTGACATGCAGAGTAAGCTCAACGATCTCGTCGAACGCTCCTCGGCGGTGGATCTCAAGTCTGCCTTTTCGAGTCTACGAAATATCTGGAGATCAAATCAGATTCGTCTACGCACTAAGATCCGAATTTTAACAAAAACGTGAAATCTATACTGTTGTACACCAGCGAAACCTGGGGTATACTAGCTGAAAGCACGCAAAAACTGCAGGTGTTTATCAACCGATGTCTGCGGTATATAATTCGTGCCTGGTGGCCTGACAATTGGATTTCGAATGCCGAGCTCCATCATCGTTGTCATCAGAAGCCGATATTGACTGAAATTCGGGAACGTAAGTGGAGGTGGGTCGGACACTTACTTCGAAAGAGCGGAAACAAAATATGCAAGCAAGCGCTGGACTGGAATCCAGCCGGACATCGCAGCAGGGAAGACCTAGGAACTCATGACGAACAAAGTATTTCAAGGTCAAGGCGAAGGCAAATAATCGCCCAGGATGGAAATCTTTATCGTTGACCCTTTGCCCCACTGCCGGTACACAGGACACATAAGTAAGTAAGTAAGAATCAAAGTATGTGAAAATCGGTCAAATCATCACTGAGAAAAGTGAGTTAGATCCTTTTTGGAATATATGACCACTAATTCCGTTGCTTCCGGAACCGGAAACCGAGAAACCGGATAGCCATAATCGGTTCGTTTGGTTGTTTACTGATAATGGTTATCGATTTGTGTAGTTCTGAATCCAGTTTAGAAAAATTTCCACGGTTTTTGTTTCGCCGCTTTAAGTGACGGTGTACAATATTTAACACACTTTACTCTATAACTCCAGAACCGGAAGTAGGATCCGGATGAAATTCAGGAATTCCATATGGGACCACAAGGCCTTTCATTTGAATCTAAGTTTGTCAAAATCGGTTCAGTCATCTCCGAGAAAATCAAGTGAGATTATTTGACACATACACACACATACATACACATACATTGCTCAGCTTGACGAACTGAGTCGAATGGTATATGACACTATATGAGAAAAACAAAAACTTATTTAAAATTTAAAACACAATCTGTACACACATGATTAGTATCAATCCACAAACTATTTGTATATAATTCGTATGCAGTTCTACGTTGATCTTGCAGTTATGTGTATGACATTAGATGCTCCGTTTCTGTGGTACAAATAAACCTGTCTGGTACAATTCGATGTTTTGACCGACCAAAATAGGCGCTGATGTGTGAGAGCTCGCATTGTAATGATGGAGGGTGATTCGTCTTCTCTTGTTGGTTGTTGAGTTTATCCGAAAGCTTCAGGCAAATAAATGGTTGAGTAACCTTCATTTATACTAAAAGGCTGTTTTTTATAGTTTTTTTGTATGTCTCTAAAGACTGTATACGGTAATAATATTGTTATTTTTTTATTTCAGGGCAGCGGCATACACTAACAATAGTCAAAGCGTACTTTTGAATATGCTGTCCGCTGAATTGGCTATTATAAATAATCCATTTGACGAAAATGAACCAATCACCGGGCTGTATTTGTTGAACAAAAATCTTTTTTTACACACGAAACTTCGTTATGCCTACTATGACATGCGGGGTACATTGATTGAAAAATTCCACCTCGATAGTGTTAATGACGATTGGGAGCTTTTGTGTAAGCTAGATAACATTTCCTGAATATAACTGAAAATATACAATTGACATATGTTATTTCTAGTTATGGAATTTACCGAATTCACAGATTTCTTCGCTATTCTGTGGTCCGGTGTTATTAGCGACACAAGATTGATGTTATACACTAGCAAAGATGGCTACAGCATTCCATCGGTTAACATGCACAGTGTTATAACAATGAAAAAAGATAGATCATACTTTTATTGTTGTCATCAAGAAAACTTATACCAAGTTTGTTTACATTCTCACAAATTTACAGATATACTAAAATTTAAAAGTGTTTACTTTCAGGTAAGTGAATTCCAATACTATGAAGACAGTCAAAACAAAACAGCAGAATGGAGGCACGTCAGAGATCTACCTCGTTATGAAAATGATGAAAAGGAAATGGCTCTCCAGTTGAAGATGGATCAAAATGATCGATTTCTGTTGGCCAGTACAGCTAATGGATTCGTAGTATGGGACTTTTCTACTGAAGATATAATTTCAGAAGAAGCCATTTATCTTGCATTGCCTCATGGAGTTAGAAACATTTCTACTAAGATAACTCAATCAAATTCAGTTATGATCAGTTCAAAAATCGATTACGCTGTTGCAGGCGTGAGGTAAATAATGTTCTAAATCTCAACAGATCAGAGTGATTATGAAAACTGGTTTGTAGAAAAAATTTGTACGTGTGGTGTATCAGAACAAAACAATTGATGAAAGTATTAGATGCGCACTTTGGACGAATAATGCAACTAGAAGCACTTACTATTGGAAACTGGAACAGTGTGATCACTTCCAGTATTGATCGCTCCGTTAAAATATGGAATATCAATAATATCTTTGAACAGGTACACGTTATAGATCGACACGAACTTCAAATTGATAGTATTAGGTATAATATATTACGAATGCAAGTTTACGGACATATTGATCTAATTGAGTACTAAATTTCAGCCTATCCGAAAATGGTGAATTAGCCGTCACTGTGACACGTGGTTGCGTTGGGGTTTGGGAAATACGGACCGGAAGACTCCTATCCAAACTTGCAGACAGCCCTCTCGGGGCCATTGTAACACATGCAGAAATTACACCAGATGGACGCTATATTATCTCATCAGAAACCGGAAAGATTCTTATTTGGAATCGGGTGACAGAACAAGTCCTCTCAAGAGACTCCCAACCGGGAATACAACAGCTAAACTTTTTAGAAAATGGAGACAAATTTTTATCAGTTTCTTGTATAAATACGACGAACACATCTACCTCATCACCAAGTGGAGATGAGCAAAAAATGATGGCGTTGGCAATTGTTCGTAGTATTCCTGATGGTCAGACAATTTTCAATTTTGATTACCCAATACGAGTGGTACCTGGACTACCATTTCGATGTGCTGTTATTACAGCCGATGGTCAGCATATAGTCTGCGCCGCCGTGGATAAAAACAACAAAGATTCATTGTGGGTATACAACGTAGCCAACGGAACTCACGAACATAAAATTTCTTTGAAAAGTTGTAATATTAAAGAAGTTGCTTCTTTGTTACCTTTTCCTCATAAGTCGTCACAAGTAACAGTTATTACCAATGAGAAAGGAAGTATTATTGATATAAAAACAAGAAAACATGTGCGTTCTATACCTAAATGGGGAGGAACTAGTACAAAGGATGGGAAGTTTGGTCTCTATGCTCCATCACGTGGAGGACTGGAGCTACTAGAACTTAAGAAAGGATCTACTGTAAAGACGTTTATTCCAAAAGTAGCAGAAGGCGTTTTCACTGTCATCTGCATGTTCACAGATACGGACGAGTACGTTTTGTACTATCACAGTGGTCGTAAAACGCTACGAGTTTTTCGCACTAATGATACTGAAATGATTGCAAATTACCGGATGCAGGCTGAGTTGACCGCCATTAAAAGTACATCGGATGGAAAAAGCCTAGTTCTGGGAACTGTTGATGGTTGCATTTCCGTGCTGGCCATAGCCGACCAGCAAAAGTCAGAAATGCAAGACTTTCTCAAGCAATTACCTTCGAGAGATGCTAATGTGATTTGAATCAAACTGCTTTTGTGAATGTAATTGATAATTCTCTTTCTTTGCAGTGGAAGAAAAAATTAGCCAAACAAAAGGCATCTGCTAGATTCAAAGCAGCGATGAGATTGGCTTCGATATCAACACGGTTTGGAACTCCTGTCGATGAAGAAGAAGATGACGACGATAAAAATCACGATGTTTAAATTCAAGATACCTTTAGCACATAATCATGAACAATATTGTTATTGAATTTTTGGTAGAATATTTGCAATAATACTGTTAGGGATTTTCTTTCGTTTCATATCTACTATTGTCATGTACACACAACGAACATTGCTATAAGTCGCACCCGATGCTATCCAAACTATGAAAATTAGATGTTACTGAATGACAATATTTAAACATCGCACACTCTTTTTAATTTATCGAGATCGGACTGCTATCCGTTTCTTGGCTCTAGTTACGCAGAATAAACAAACATGTATATGTAAACACCTAGATTTGGTATCTGCATAAAATATATATAAAACAATAGTTTTCCCATTTTCTGTTTCAGCATTCAAATAGTAAAAAGTTTACAAATGGTGTTAAATTGGTGTCCTATTATATAAGTGTAAAGTAATAACTGTGAATATATGAATATATATATATATATATATATATATATATATATATATATATATATATATATATATATATATATATATATATATATATATATATATATATATATATATATATATATATATATATATATATATATATATATATATATATATATATATATATATATATATATATATATATATATATATATATATATATATATATATATATATATATATATATATATATATATATATATACTATATAGAGGGGATATTCCACACATTACAATTTTTTTTCTAGATACTCAAAAGATATATTCCATACGTATTTTTTTATTTCAATATGATTAGTGGAATTTTTGCGAAATGATTTATTAAATGACTTTACTCTTTATTAAATGAAAAAAATATAAACAGTTTAAAAAATTCAAACTTGAGCCCTTTTTTTTATTAGTTAAAAAAGTAGCCTTAGAAGTTTGACTAAATCCTGGTAAAGTTTTATAGTGAAAAGATTAATACGCAGTGCTTGGACTTGAACAGTTTTCCATCCCTTAACACTCCGGCTACCAAACCTCAAAAACGGTCGGAACGGTATTTTCAAATGGCCGTCCGTATCTTCATTGATGCTGAACCGATTTTTATCATTTTTATAACCTAATTCCACTAATGAAGTCTCAGAAATTCATAAATTTCACTTCGTTGCTTTTGCCGAAAATTCAGTAAAGGTTTTGCCGAGCAGATAGTAAACTTTTTGCTGACGATTTCAGTAATAACTGACGCTTGTCAAATTTGAGATTACAGAGACTCTTAGCACTTTTATTTTTTGTCGAGATCATTACCGAATACTCGGAGGTGCAAATCTCCGCAATTAATTAGCCGAAATTCAGCGATCCCAAATGCTGAAACCAACTAGATTTAATGACAAATTCGTGTATGTCATTTATGATAAGTAGAGTGGAGATGGAAGCGAATGTAGTAGAATGATCCTGCCCACCTCTGTTTTCCTAAATAACACAATGCGGTTTTGACATATTTATAACTTGTAGTGTAAATACTATAAAGCAACGGTTATTATTATGAGACAGGCATACTTCAATCTAAATATTTTGAAAAAACGAAAAACTAAAATGACAGTATAGACTCGACGAATTTCATGAAGAACGGATACATCTTCCTCCTGAAAATTTTAAGGATGAATGAGATAGCAGAAATTCAAGGAAAAATCACGACAATCAACCAATCAACAATTAGATTTTTTATCGTGACATTAAAATTGAACAAGCGTTCATCTTTGAGGGTTATTAATATTGCCTTATGCCTGGCTTATGTTAAACCCTAAGACAAGACCTGACAACTGGCTTCTTATTCTTCCTTTCGAATCATCCTTCTCGTCATTTTCGCCCTGTGGAATAAATACCAACGTATCGTATCGTATATTTACAGGTTTTTTAATAATTTTATTCTAAGAAAAAAATATTTATTTAATTTAAATTTTCATACTCGGTTTTTGATTTGCAATTAACATGAAAATTGTTTTAGAGAATGCATTTTTTATTATATATTAATGCTTAAAAACAATTAATTGAGCTTTGATGACAAAACACGAAATATATCATGTTGAACTCAAAATCGATTCCATTGTTGACGTATTACCGGATCTTTTGGAAACCGGAAAAAGTCAAGTTTGGATAGAAATGCTTTGTGCAACCACAGTGTGGAACACAACAGTTCATTCTTCTCGTAAAACTAAACACACTTTCGAGTTTATACTAATTTAACAAATCTTTTTTGCTTACACTTTAATTCACTAGAAAGAAAAACGGCTTGATGCTGATTTTAATTACACAGTGCTGCCACTATAAACATTTATTACAAATGAAATTGAAAAAAGTGAAACATTCTCTGAAAATTGTCATTTTCATTGGTGAGTTAAAATTATACATTTTAATAAACTTGTTTTCTGATTTTCTTTATACTTGGCATCATTGCTCGCGTACCCTGCGAAAGTTTTTTCTTTTCACAATGTGTGGGTAGCAACATCAAAATCAGCCAATCAGAAACTGGTCCATTTTGGAACAAAAGCAGCCCCCCCAGTTGTCAGGTCTTGTCTTAGGTTAAACCAAGGTGCCTTGCGAGCATGGAAACAGTACTGCTTAATTGTCAAAATTGAGGTTAACAGTAACGATATAAAACCCAAAGACAAGACCTGACAACTGGGGGGGCTGCTTTTGTTCCTAAATGGACCAGTTTCTGATTGGTTGATTTTGATGTTGCTACCCGCACATTGTGAAAAGAAAAAACTTGTACAGGGTACGCGAGCAATGATGCCAAGTATAAAGAGAATCAGAAAACAAGTTTATTAAAATGTATAATTTTAGCTCAGCAATGAAAATGAAAATTTTCAGAGAATCACTTTTTTCCAATCTCATTTGTAATAAATGTTTATAGTGGCAGCACTGTGTACTTAAAATCAGCCGTTTTTCTTTTTAGTGAATAAAAGTGTAACCAAAAAAGATTTGTTAAATTAGTGTAAACTCGAATGTGTGTTTAGTTTTACGAGAAGAATGAACTGTTGTGTTCCACACTGTGGTCACACTAAGCATTTCTACCCAAAACTTGACTTTTCCGGTTTCCAAAAGATCCGGTAATAATGATATATTTCGTGTTTTGTCATCAAAGCTCAATTAATTGTTTTAAGCATTAATATATAATAATAAAATGCATTCACCAACACATTTTTCATGTTTATTTCGAATTAAAGACCGAGTCTAAAAATTTAAATTAAATAAACAGTTTTTTCTTAGCATAAAATTATTAAAAAATCTGTAAATGATACGTTGGTATTTATTCCACAGGGCGAAAATGACAAGAAGGATGATTCGGAAGCAAGAATAAGAAGCCAGTTGTCAGGTCTTGTCTTAGATAAAACCTAATTACTGTGTAAATCCACCATATCCCATCACGTTCTGAGCTATTCCACTGCAAATCACAGATTTTTTTAAATTTTTTTTTTTTGTTATTTTTTATTTGGTTCAAATTTTGCGTAATAGTTATTTATGTCCAAAAAGAAACAATTTGCATCATCAGTTTGCCATTTTAACTCTATCCTTACTTTTGAGAATGAAGTAAGAAAAATCCCTTGAAAATTTTCAATGATATAAATCCCAGAAATGATGTGTTCAATCGACTTAATATTTTCGTAGGACTACGTCTTTCTTTACTGTGCTCCTCTAGTTGCATTGTCAAAATTTCACAATACGAAAGTATAACGA